>NW_020954552.1:11364718-11415059 GCF_900497805.2 Vombatus ursinus | reverse complement strand
CTCTCTCTCTCTCTCTCTCTCTCTCTCTCTCTCTCTCTCTCTCTCTCATATACAACATGCACACACAGCTGGAATAAGCTTATTTTTCCCTTCCACCTATCTAAATCCTATACACCTGTTGAAATTATATTTTCTCAGTAATATTGCTTCTAACTATTGAAAATCTCACTCATTTCTCTTTTAATCAGTACCATTCAATTTAGTTATTAAATAACTATTTCTTCTATTTCTTTTTGTCCTCTGAACTACATAAAAATTTTCCTGAAACACAATTCTCTATCATATCACTATATGCAATGCTAAAAATATTCACTTTCAATACAATCTAAATACCTACACCTGGAATTCAAGGACCTCAGTGATTTAGCATCAGGTTTGCTTCCCTCTACCACCATTCATGAGCCCTGTTTTCCAAGTGATGCATTCTACCCTTCCCCAAGTATGCCTGAAAATTTCTTGCCTTTGTGCTGCTTCTCCATGTTATTCATTTCAAATATCATTTCCCTTTTATCCCAGTTCCCCATTTGATTCCATCACATACTTCAAGGAGTAGTTCAAATGTTGTCTGTTCCCTGGGGAATAACTTGAAGGAACTATCCTCTTCCCAGAATTTCAATAGCACTTTGTATAACTCTTATTGCCTTTTCTTAATCAAATTTTAAAACTATCTCTTGGTTATATTTATATATGTAATGGGTACATGCATGGAATACCTCTGATGCTATCCTGCCCCTGCTCCCATCTCCCCATTCCCATGAAGAGGACGCTAGGGAACCTGCTTGTGGAAGAGTGCCTTGGAGAGACCATGGAGCATGCATAGACATTCTATAACGGGTTCTGCTCTGCTAACTATATGGATGATGGCAACCTGTTATTGGACTGTATAGTTGTAGTTAGGTATCTCTTCAAAAGACAGAGATCATTAGTCATTCTCCTCCATTCTGTCCTGTGGAATTCTGCTGTTGGTTTGACGCCAACATTGACAAAAGACTAGTAAGAGACAATGCTATAAAGGAAGTGGCTTTGGGACTCTCCCTCCAAGGATGAAATGGGGCTCCAATGAAGGAACCTCAGTTGGTTGCTATTATTTTCCCTCAGCATTTTTCTTTTGTTTTAGGTAAAGAAGATTAATCTGGAGGCTCCAACCTAAAGAGTTGGGGAGTCTGAGAATCAAGTCCATATCAGGTTTTGCTGCCCGTCCATCATCAATGCTTAGAAGAACAAAGAATAACTTTTATGACCCAACCCAGTTTAACTGAGACAAGAAGTCAACCTGCATCAATGCTGTATTTGGCCTGGAACTTGGTGGTATCAACACCAGGTATACACTCTGTTAAGTCTAAGCCTTAACCTACCTTAACCTACCCTCCAGAGACTGGAGGTATAGGGGAGGTGTTTGGAGAAATGTTTCTATATTTTTTAAGTTAATGTCACTTTCTCAAAACTAATTGATAGTAAATGGTTAAGTGGAATTGGATTGCTTGTCATTTGCTGATGGTTAACAGGAGAAGGAACACGACTAGTGGGGTTAAGATAGCTGATTAAAAGGAGCTACTGCCAATCCCCATTAGGAACCACAAGGGGCAATATGTCCTTCTGATTCTGAGATAGTGAATTCACAGTGTATTTCCTGTTTACAGGATCCAATGATCACTAATTTAGAGTTGAAAAGGATCTTAAACCATAACCTCTCATCCACAGAAGGAGAAACTGGAGACCTTGAGAGGTAACATACAAGGCATATTATTTTCTTTACTAGATGCTCAGCTCCAAGATGGTAAGCTCTGTGTTTCATTCATTGCTTTCCCTTCAACATTGGCCTTTTAGGAAATACATTTTTTAAAAAAAAGTGTTGTGCTACTTTTTTGCCTTACACACCTAGTATGTGAGCAGTCAGTAAATCTGATGAATAAATGCATATAACTGGTGGAAAAGTTTAGAGACTCAATACGCTTAGCTTTTGTCTTCATTTGTAGTTCAAGAAATTTGTGATGGATAAAATGGAAGACTATCATCTTTCTCTTTTTAGAAATACTCTTTTTTATTTAAAGTATAACTGATGCATGCCCCGTCACCAGCATATTTTAAAGTCTTTGTGACTATAAAGAGGACCTACAAAGATCTAGATTCACCTCTGCACCCACAAAAAACTGAAAAATTTCTGGTTTCTGCTCTTTCAAAAGACTGAGGCACTTTCCCCCAATATCCACTGGATATGTCAAACCTAAAGTAATTTAAATACCTGAATCATCTACATACTACTATGACTTAAATTCTTTATTTCATAGTTGTAGAGATTGCAAGAGAAAAGTAAACTGACCATATCAGAACAGGAAAGTTGCCATTTGTACATTTTAGGATCCAGAGGAAAATCTTGGAAAAGTTTATGCATAGCTCTTTATTTAAAGAGAGACATTGAGGAGTTTTCCATGGTAATCAACAGACTAATTACATATTAAATAATATAAAAATGTTTTATGATGTTAATATAATTTTCTTCAAGATATAAACTATTTACATGTAGCTTTCTAACTAAATTAGAGTGGAATGAATACATGCAAACCAGGGAAATTGAAATATAGCATATATAGATATATAATATATACATACAATATACACACACACCTATATTTTATGTAGTCATATATGTACACATATTTGTGTATGTGTGTATATATGTGTATGTATACATATAATCATATAAATACATAGTCAATTTTTCTAAAAGTTCCATGTGGTACTGATAAATATATATATATATATATATATATTCTTATGTAGAATACTCTATAACTACTTTAGCTCTCTCTTTTTTTTTTTCTCTCTCTCTCCCCCTCTCTCCCTCCTCTCTCACTCTGTCTTTGTGTGTACGTGTGTGTGTATGTGTGTTTGTATCTGTTTTTGTGGAGGGTGAAAAAGTCGAATTTTAAGCCCACAGGGCAAACATTGATTTCCTTAATCTGAATCATGTAACAATTTATTCCTTATGCCTGATATTTTTGGTCCAGTGTCCTCTCTTATCAGCTCTCTGATGCTATTCTCTTTGCACTGACAGGACTTCCCAGGGGAATCTTAGGAGAAAGGTGACTATTCTTAGTAATATATGACATTGTAAAAGTCTATGTTTTATAACAAGGTTATGAGGATCTACCATTCCAACTGACTGCACAGAAAGAAAAAAAAAGAACATCATGAGATTTTTAAAGGGCTAGTTTTGAATTAAGTTTCAAATTCAGATATATTGTACAACTAAGATTTATTATCATGTTATTACTTTAAATACCTGTCTGTATTTAATAAAATTTCCTACATAATATTGTTGCATTTTTACTAATTTGACTTTGAAATGTTTGCGTGGTATTAGTACTATTTGTTCTTTAAAAGTTTGATAGAATTCTGCCATCAGGACCAGCAGACTTTTTTTTTCTGCCAATAGCTTTACAATTAGCTCTGTTTCCTCTTCTGACATAGTGTTGTTTAAGATTCCTGACATATTTTTGAAAGTATTCCTCTATTTCTTTTGTATTCTCAATGTTGTTAGCATATAACTTCGCGTAACTTGTTCTAGACAGCCTTGTTATTTTTTCTGGTTATGTTGTGATGTCATATATATATATATATATATATATATATATATATATATATGTAATTTTTCTGCCCTCTTCTTGTTAATCAGATGAGATAAAGGTTTTATCAACTATGTAGTCTTTTCAAAGAAGCAACTTTCAGTTTTACCTTTTTTTTAGAATTCCATTTTTCCTCTAATTTTAATATCTCAAATTTTGTACTTAATATAGATTTGTTTATTTGTTAGCTTTCTAGTATTTTTAAAAGTATATTTAGTTCATTAATTATCTCTTTTTCTATTTTATTAATGCATTTTCCTAGAGATATTTCCCCAGAAGACTATTCTAGATGTATGCCCAAAATTTTAGTATGTGATTTCATCATTATCATTTTCTTATATATAATAATCAATATTATTAATAATAATAATAACATAATAGCTAACATTTACATAGTATCTGCTATGGGTCAGGCACTGTGCTAAGGCCTCTACAAATATTATCTCATTTGACTCTCACAACAACCCTCGGTTGTAGGTACTGTTATCATGTTCATTTTACAATTGAGGAAACTGAGGTAGACTGGAGTTAAGTGACTTGCCTGCCCAAGGTCACATGACTAGTAAGCATCTGAGGCTATATTTGAATTCCAGTCTTCCTGATGCCAGGCTCAGCACTATAGCCACTAACCTCTTTTACTCTTGTACCCTCTTATTGTTTAGGATTTCATTTTAAAGTTTTAATTTGGGTCTTTATCATTTGTTTGAAGGGCAGGTAGGTGGTACAGTATATAGAATGCTGGACCTGGAGTCAGGAAGACTCATCTTTCTTAGTTCATATATGGCCTCAGACATTTACTAGCTGTGTGACCCTGGGCAAGTCAATTAACCCTGTTTGCCTCAGTATCCTCATCTGTAAAATGAGCTGGAGAAAGAAATGGCAAAAGAAAAGTCACTCTAGTATTTGCCAAGAAAACCCTAAACGGGGTTATGAAGAATTGGATGTGACTGAAAAATGGCTAAACAACTATTTTAAATGTCCTCCAACTGATCACTATTTTTAGTGTGTTATGATCTATAAAGGATGTGTTTACTCTTTATGCCATTTTACGTGTTTTTGCAATATCTCTATTCCCCAATACATAGTTCATTTTTTTTCTAAAATTTCCCTGTAATATTGGGAATATATATATATATATATATGTATGTATGTATGTATGTATACGTATAGATCTTTTTTTAGTAGTCTCGTGTAAAAGCCTCTCAAACTATTTTAGCTCCAGAGTTTCCCAGCAATCCTGTTCAGTTCAATACTTTCACTTTTGTTTATCTTTCTCAGATTTTTTTTTTAAACTGAGAGAGGGACATTGAAATCTCCTGCCAGTTTTGTGTTACTGTCTATGTATTCTTATAGCCCAGGTAATTTTTCCTTTATCTGACTTCATCATGCCCCAGGAACCTCTTTATCCTGCAAATCACATCAACCCTGTAATTCATACCTCATTAGTACCTCCTCCCCCTGGGGAGCAGAAGGCCTCACCTTTACTCTGATTGGAGTGTGGAGAACAAATTGCTTCTCCAAGAACCTCCATTTAAGGAGGCCATCCATCTCTTCATTTCCCACCAGGATGCACTCCTCTGGACTTTATTATGTTCCTTTGATGGTACCTGCCTCATCCTAATTTTTACCTGTCTTTTGTGTGTTATTCCCTACCAGACTGTAAACACCTTAAGTGCAGTACTACCTTTCTGCCTTTCTTTGTATCCCCAGTATCTGGTACATATTAGTGCTTAATAAGGGTTTATTGACTGACTTTATGAATTTAGACAGCAATGGCTTTCAGAGCATATAAATTTAATATTAGCTTGTCTATAATTCCTTTTAGCATAATATAGTTTTGTTAATCTTTTATGTATTGAATATTTGTTTTTTTTCTTTGTCTGATAATAAGATTGCTTCATTTGGATTATATGACATATATTAAATATTTCTCCTAACCCTTTCTTTTTATTCTATTTATATCTTTGTGTTATTGTTATTGTTTTTAATGGATTTCTTGTGGGTGTTTTCTTATCCAATGATTTTACTCATTTTTGCTTTATTGGATTGTATAATCCACTCACATTTAAAGTCATGAGAACTAGGTTTATATTTTCCTTCATTTTTCTCTAATATTGTGGGAAGTTTTCCAAGTTAGGATTTTTTCTCTCTTCTGTAAACACAGAACTATGTCTCTTCAGTTATTTTAACTTAATCTATTTTAAGGCAACTTTATTTCCATTTGCTCTTTTCTCCCTGCCCTCCAACCACCCCCTCCCCTCTATTTGTTGCCATTTTCCTAGTTGTGTAGCTTTGCTGTCTAAGTTCCTATTTCTTTCTAGATTTTATCTAGTTATTTAATTCTTCCCCCCTTTCTTCCTCTTAGTTAAGTAGTGAAGTAAAATAGTCCTTCCTCTCCTTACTTTCAACATGTCCAGTGTATTTAATTTTCTTTTTTTACTTTCTGTATCTTTTTCTAAAAAAGATTTTTTCCTCCTCATCCTTATTTATCTTCCCACTATGTCTATTTTATATTCTCATTGTTTGATTCATGGACTTCATATCTATTCAGCCTTCTAGTCTCTCTATTCCTCATGGAATTAAAGTTTCTAGGGTACCATTTTAAGTTTTTTTTTTTTCTAAACAGTTTCCATATTGATGCCGTATAGCTCTTGCCTCTTGGCTCCCATTTTTTGTTGTGTTCCATTCTTAGAAATGCCATTCCTACAGGTGATAGAAAGGGTATTGCCTATTGGTAGAAATTTACTATGTCCCTGATGGTGTACTTCATTATTAACCTTTTCCCTCCTAAGATCATTTTCCCTTATTTAAACTGAAATCTCCTTCCTGGGTTTATGTCCCCCCACTGTTCTGGGTGTCACTTGCTGCCAGGAGCTCTGATTCCCTTTATTTTGATGAGCCTGTGGTGTCTCTAAACACCAAACCTTTGTGGCTATTACTATAAATTTTTCATCTCCCTTAATTCTTCATCTCTTTTCTCTTCATTGTTAGCCTTTAACTTATTAAGATACATCAACTATTCCCCTCTATATTCTTTCTTCACAACCCCCTTTATATTCTCTTCAATTCTATAATATAGTTTCACAAAAAACAAAAACAAAACAAAACAAACAAAAAAAACATTGACATATGTTGAAAGGGTGTTGAGAAGTTTAGTCCATGATGTTTCTCTGACATCCCTTCTATTTGACTTTACTTTTACCTTATTCTCTTTGTATAAATCTAGTGTATAAATCTCTTTATAGTCTCTCTGTAGTTTTGTAGTTGCTGTTCTTGATTTTATATAGGTTTACTTGTCTTTTATCTGTTGTTTGAAGTATTTGAAAAAACAAATGATCTCTTCAGGTCTAGGGATGTTTTGAATGTCTCTTTTTATTTTATGTCCATCTGTATTCATTAATGCTTAGTCTCAAATTTGCAAAGTATGTCATGTTGGGTTGCATCCTGAGCTCCTTTGCTGTTTGGAACACATTCCCTTCTCTTTTGTGGTTTCTGGTGGGTGCAAAATAATCTATGGATATTTAAGTTTTTTTATTATATTTGAAGGTTATTGTTATTTGTCATTGAAAACTGCAGACTCTGCCTATTCCACTTACCATCTTTTCCTGAAAGAACTTTTTTGTTTTTGTTTTTGCTTTATGACCACCTAAAATATTGATTTACTATTGAAGGAATCTCTTCCAGTCCAAGAAATATTAATTCAATTCCTCTCCTACCCCATCTCCTGATTTTTTGAAGCTCTACTCCAAGAAGATTTGTCTGCAGATATTACCTTTGTTTTCTTGATGACCCTTAATGAGTATAGATGAATTACAACTCAATCCTTGTTTAAACCAAAAATCATGAAAACAGTGGTTTCATGGCTTACTTTTTTCTTAACTGAATTTGTAATTTTCTTGTGTTTTATTTTATTTTATTTTTGTTTTGTTTTTGCTAGGCAATGGGTTAAGTGACTTGCCCAAGGTGACCTAGCTAGTAAGTGTTATATATCCGAACTCAGATCCTCCTGACTCCACTACTGGGACTCTATCCACTGTGCCACCTACCTGCCCCTAAACCAATTTTTGGACTGAAAAAAAAACAGAGTGCGACAAATATGCAGCGAAATACAATGTTAAATGACATAGTTTCACTTTTTTTGGAAAAACTCCAATACCTCTTTTGTAGAAATTCTCATTTTCATTCATGATTAAGCTCAACTTTATAGAATATTTGAAGTGCAAACTGCTTTTTGTAGAAAATAATATTCTTTTATTTCCTTTGATTTGTCTGAAAATTTCTTTAAAGTCAAGAAAGGGAGCAGCATGGTCCAATTAAAAAAAAACAAACTACTGGAAATGGAAAAGGTTCAAATCCTGCTACTGCTAGTTATTGCCCATGTTACTTTGAGCGAGTACAGTCATCCTTTAATGTCTCAGTTTCCTCACTTATAAAATTAAATTACTAGAATAGATGACATCTAATATTTCATTTAGCTCTAAGTCTATGGTTCTATAAACCTATGATCCTAAGACCAGAATGTAAATCTCTGACCATTACTAGTTGTATGATCATGGATCACTTGACCTCTCTAATCAGTTTTCTCACAAGCAAAATTTAGACACTAATACTTGTGTTACCTACCTAACAGAACTGATGTGAGGCTCAAATTAGATAATCTATTAAAAGTTCTTAGCAAACTTTAAAGAGCTGTATACATGTACATTGTCATCGTTACTTTCAAAGGTGATGATGATGATGATGCTGTTGATGATAAATAAAAATGTATACTAAAAAAGTTAATGGATCTAAAGGCTATCCCCCAAAGGTCTGAGAGAGATAAAAAGTAATATCAATCCAGTAATGATCAAACAACTCATCTGAAAGCATTATATCATTTATACTACCTTTTATAATCAATAAAAAGCTTTTGATTCAGTTCAATAACCATCACTTATTCATGTACTGAAAATACATAAAATAGACCTAAGTAGAATTAGAATGTTAGAGCATTTCATGTACACTTGAAAAACTGTTCTTTGGTTGAAACAGTCCTTCAACACATGAATTTGTAGGATTATTGATATGTGAATTTTTCAGTCTATTTAAGCACGTTATGGTTCTGCTACCCTTAAATTCATTATCATCTCTCCTAAATAGAACTACATAGGGCTTCCAAATAAAAAGGGAATCTAACCAAATATCTCATTAATCACTTGATACATTGATGCATGTGGATCCACCAAAAATTCCTTAACTAAGGATTAGGAAATCTTTCTCCAGTGTTACTAAAATGCAATTTGGACAGACGCGTAAAGTTTTTAACTTATGTCACATAAAGAGAGACTCAAGGATTTGAATTTAAGTTCAGAGGTCACATTGAACCTATTTAATTTGTTGTTAGGTAGGTTTTCATTCCTGTTCAACTCTCTGTGACCCCATTTGGGGTTTTTTAACAGAGATACTGGAGTGGTTTGCCATTTCCATCTACAGCTCATTTTACATATGAGGAACTAAGGCAAACAGGGTCAAGTGACTTGTCCAGGGTCACATAGCTAGTAAGTATCTGACACCATATTTGAACTCACAGAGATGACTCTTCCTGACTTCAGGTCCAGCAATATTGACTGTGCAACCTAGTTGATGGCAATACCAAAAATACACTGACTCTTCCAAGCAGGACACCATAAGCATAAAGCTATTAAATAGAAAACTATTGGTGTGTTATAATGAAACCTACTGGCATTCTAAAATAAAACTTAAAGGAAAGAGCACATAAAAAAATTAAAATATATCCACTATCAGTATAAATATATTGTTTACAAATTACAAAATGTACCACAACTTATTTGGAAAGTATTCTAAGAAAAAACTTGTTCAATATCAATGAAACAGAGGGCCCCTTACCCTAAGGCAACTACAGAAGCATTAATATTTTAATCACCAAGAAAGAGAAAGAAGATTGTGAGATATTACCATAACATATAACTTATTAATCAAAAACTTACAGAACTACTTTTGTAACAAGCAAAAATCACTACAGAAAGCAACGGCAACAGATTATAAATGATATACACCTTTGAATCTTCTAAACATAATCAAAAGCTGTTACCTCTCAGTATACAATATGAAGTGACTCAGATTCAGGAATGGAGTGAAAAATTTCTGCATGGAGAACATCCACATGAACTCGGTCAACAATATGTTGAAAGAGAAACGTGGAATCCATTCTATTTCCAATTCTTTGCCACCACAAAAAGAGGTACAATAAATATTTTAATACAAAAGGTTATTTTCTCTTTTCTTTGACCAATTTGGAGTTCTTTTTTTTATTAAACACATTTTCACATTAGTGATGCTGTAAGTAAGAATTAGAACCAGTAGGAGGAACCACCAGAAAAAGGAAACAAACAAACGACAACAATAACAACAACAGCAACAACAACAACAAAAAAAGACAAAACAGAAGAAAAAAAAGAGCAAATAGTATGCTTCAATATACATTCAAACTCCATAGTTCTTTCTTTGGATGTGGATAGCATTTTCCATCCCAAGGCCTTTGGAGATGTCTTAGATCCTTGTATTGCTGGGAAGGGTTAAGTTTATCAATATTAGTCATCACACAACGTGGCTGTTATTGTGTACATCATTCTCCTGGTTCTGCTCACTTCACTCAGCATCAGACCATGCAAGTCTTTCCAGGTTTTTCTGAAGTTATGTTCATCATTTCTTATAGCACAATAGTATTCCATTACATTCATATACCACAACTTGTTCAGCCATTCCTCAACTGATGGACATCCTCTCAATTTCCAATTCTTTGCCACCACAAAAAGAGCTGCTATAAATATTTGTGTACATGTGGGTCCTCTTCCTGTTTTTATGTGATCTCTTTGGGACACAGACCTAGCAGTGCTATTGCTGGGTCAAAGTATTCACATTTTTATAGCCCTTTGGGAATAGTTCCAAATTGCTTTCCAAAATGGTTGGATCATTTCACAACTCCATCAACAATGCATTAGGGTTCCAATTTTCCCACATTTTCTCCAACATTTATCATTTTCCTGTTTTGTCATGTTGGCCATTCTGACAGGTGTGATGTGGTACCTCAGAGTTGTTTTGATTTGCATTTGTCTAATCAACAGTGATTTAGAGTATTTTTTCATATGACTATAGATGGCTTTAATTTCTTCATCTGAGAACTGCCTGTTTATATCCTTTAACCATTTATCAATTGGGGAATGACTTGTATTCTTACAAATTTTACTTAGTTCTCTATATATTTCAGAAGTGAGGCCCTTATCAGAGACACTGTTTGTAAAAATTCTTTCCCAATTTTCTACTTTCCTTCTAATCTTAGTTGTATTGGCTTTGTTTGTGCAAAAACTTTTCAATTTAATGTAATAAAAATTATCCATTTTGCATATTTGGTCATGAATTCTTCTGTTCTCCATAAATCTGATAGATAAACTATTCCTTGCTCTCCCAGTTTGCTTATAGTATCAGCCTTTATATCTAAATCATGAACCCATGTTGACTTTATTTTGGTATATGGTGTGAGATTTTGGTCTATGCCTAGTTTCTGCCATACTTTTTTCCAGTTTTCCACCAGTTTTGTCAAATTGTGACTTCTTATCCCAAAAGCTGGGATCTCTGGGTTTATCAAATAGTAGATTGCTATAGTCATTGACTACTGTGTCTTGCATAAATAACCTATTCCACTGATCCACCACTCTATTTCTTAGCCAATACCAAGTAGTTTTGATGATTGCTGCTTTATAATACAATTTAAGATCTGGAGTGGCTAGGCCACCTTTCCCTGCATTTCATTTCATTAGTTCCCTGGATATTCTGGACCTTTTGTTATTCCAAATGAATCTTGTTATTTTTATCTAGCCCTATAAAACAATTTTTTGGTAGTTTGACTGGTATGGCAGTGAATAAATAAACTAGCTTGGGTAGAATTGTCATTTTTATTACATTAGCTTGGCCTACCCATGAGCAACTGATATTTTTCGAGTTATTTAGATCTGACTTTATTCATGTGAAAAGTGTTTTGCAATTGTATTCACATAGTTCTTGGGTTTGTTTCAGTAGGTAGACTCCTAAATATCTTGTAATGTCTACAGTAACTTTAGATGGAATTTCTCTTTCTATCTCTTGCTGTTGGGCTTTGTTGGTAATATATAGAAATGCCATTGATTTATGTGGGCTTATTTTATAGCCTGCAACTTTGCTAAAGTTGTTTATTATTTCAAGTAGGTTTTTACTTGATTCTCTAGGATTCTCTAAGTATTTCATCATGTCATCTGCAAAGAGTGATAGCTTTGTTTCTTCTTTGCCTATTCTAATACCTTCAATTTCTTTTTCTTCTCTTATTGCTAAAGCTAATGTTTCCAATGTGATATTGAACAGCAGTAGTGATAATGGACAACCTTGTTTCACCCCTGATCTTATTGGAAATGCTTCCAGCTTGTCCCCATTAAATATGATGCATTCTGAATATTTTAGGTAGATGCTACTTACTATTTTAAGGAAGACTCCATTTACTCCTATGTCCTCTAATGTTTTTAATAGGAATAGGTATTGTATTTTGTCAAAAGATTTTTCTGCATCTATTGACATGATCATGCAGTTTCTGTTAGTTTTGGTGTTGATATGATCAATTATGCTGATAGTTTTCTTAATATTGAACCAGCCCTGTATTCTTGGTATAAATCCTACCTGGTCATAGTGTATTATTCTTATGATAAGTTGCTAATATTTTGCTAATATTTGCTAATATTTTATTTAAAATTTTTGCATCTATATTCATTAGGGAAATTGGTCTATAATTTTCTTTCTTTGTTTTGACTCTTCCTGGTTTAGATATCAGCACTATATTTGTATCACAAAAAAGAATTTGGTAAAATTCCTTCTTCAACTATTTTCCCAAGTAGTCTATATAGTATTGGAATTAATTGTTCTTTAAATGTTTGATAGAATTTGCTTGTAAATCCATCTGGCCCTGGAGATTTTCTCCTAGGGAGTTCATCAATGGCTTATTCAACTTCTTTGAATGAGATGGGGTTATATAAGTTTTTACTTCCTCTTCTGTTAATATGGGCAATTTATATTTTTGTAAATATTCATCCATTTCACTAAGACTGTCAAATTTATTGGCATGCAGTTGGGCAAAATCGCTCCTAATTATTGTTTTAATTTCTTCTTCCTTGGTGGTGGATTCCCCCTTTTCATTTTTGATAATTTGATTTTCTTCTTTCTTTTAATTAAATTAACCAAAGGTTTATCTATTTTATTGTTTTTTTTTTCTTAAAACCAGCTGTTAGTTTTAGTTCAATAGTTTTCTTAATTTCAATTTTCTTAATTTCTCCTTTGGTTTTCAGTATTTCTAATTTGGTTTTTAATTGAGGATTTTTAATTTGCTCTTTTTCTAGTATTTTTAGTTGTATGCCCAATTCATTGATCTCCTCTTTCTCCATTTTATTCACATAAGCATTTAGAGATATAAAACTTCCCCTAAGAAGTGCTTTTACTGCATCCCATAAGTTTTGGTATGTTATCTCATTATTGTCATTCTCTTGAATGAAGTTATTGATTGTTTCTATGATTTGTTGTTCGACCCATTCATTTTTTAGGATTAGATTATTTAGTTTCCAATTATTTTTAAGTCTATTCTTCCATGGCCCTTTATTACATATAATTTTTATTGCATTATGATCTGAAAAGAATGCATTTAATATTTCTGCCATTCTGCATTGGATTGTGAGGTTTTTATGCCCTAGTACATGGTCAATTTTTGTGTATGTGCTATGTACTACCGAGAAAAAAGTATATTCCATTCTATCCCCATTCAGTTTTCTCCAGAGGTCTACCATACCTAACTTTGCTAATGTTCTATTCACCTCCTTCACTTCTTTCTTGTTTATTTTGTGGTTAGATTTATCTAGTTCAGAGAGGGGAAGGTTGAGGTCCCCCACTAGTATAGTTTTGCTATCTATTTCTTCCTGTAACTCCCTGAACTTCTCCTCCGCATGCTATACCATTTGGCGCATATATGTTTAGTAATGATATTCATTGTCTATGGCACGTTTTATCAGGATATAGTTTTCTTCTTTCTTTCTTCTTTTGATAAGATCTATTTTTGCTTTTGCTTTGTCTGAGATCAGGATTGCTACCCCTGATTTTTTTTACTTCAGCTGAAGCATAATATATTCTACTCCAGTCTTTTACCTTTACCCTGTGTGTGCCCCTCTGTTTCAAATGTTTTTCCTGTAAACAACGTATTGCAGAATTATGGTTTTTAATCCATTCTGCTATCTTCTTCCATTTTTTTGGGAGAGCTCATCCCATTCACATTCACAGTTATGATTACTGTGTCTTTTTCTCCATCTTATTTCGTCCCTGTTTTTGAGTTTCTTTCTCCTTTCTCGCCTCACTAGTGTTTTGCTTTTGACCACTGCCTCCCTCAGTTCTGCCTCCCTTCTATTAGCCCCCTCTCTTTTCTTTTCCTTTTCCCTTACTACTTCTTCCCTCCCTTCTATCCCCCCTTCCTTTTCTTTCCCCTTTTCCCTCCTACTGCCTATATAGCAAGTTAGATTTCTATACCTAACTGATTATATTGTTCCTCCTTGAGACAAATCTGATGAGTGTAAAGTTCAAGCAATGCTCATCTTCCTCTCTTCTTTCCCTCTACTGTACTAGGTTTTTGTGCTTTTTCCTGTAATGTAATTTACTCTTGTCTGCCTCCTCCTTTTCTTTTCTCTCAGTACATTTTCTTAGTTAGATTGGATTAATCCACTTGCTTGGATCCATTTAACCCACTTGATTAGATTTCTTTTTAATCATTACATCAAAATCAACTTATAACCACCCCTTCTACATATACCCCTTTAATATGGGTGTAATAACAATACAATTCTCAAGAGTTATAAGTGTCATATTCCCTTGTAGGGATGTAAACAGTTTGCCCTTATTAATAACATGTTTTTTTTTTTTCCTGCCCTGTTTTCCTTTTTATATCTTTCTTGAGTCTTGTATTTGAAGATCAAATTTTCTGTTAAGCTCTGGTCTTTTTATCAGGAAGGTTTGGAAGTCCCCTATTTTGTTGAATATCCATCTCCTCCCCTGAAAGATCATGCTCATTTTTGCTCAGTAGTTGATCCTTGGTTATAATCTAAGTTTCTTTGTCTTATAGTGCATATTTCTTGCACTATGGTCTTTTAATGTAGAAGCTGCAAGGTCCAGTGTAATCTTAACTGTGGTTCCATGATATTTAAATTGTTTTATTCTGGCTGCTTGCAGTATTTTCTCTTTGACCTGGTAATTTTGGAATTTGGCTACTATATTCCTTAGTGTTTTCAATTTGGGATCTCTTTCAGGAGGTGATATGTGGATTCTTTCTATGGCTATTTTACCCTCTAGTTCTAGGACTTCAGGACAGTTTTTCTTGATGATTTACTGAAAGATTCTGTCCAGGCTCTTTTTTATTTTTATCATTGTGATTTTCAGGTAGACCAATAATTTTTAAATCTTGGATCTATTTTCCAGGTCAGTTGTTTTACTAATGAGATATTTTACATTTTCATCTATTTTTTCATGCTTTTGTTTCTGTTTGACTGATTCTTGCTCTTTCATAGAGTCATTAGCTTCCATTTGCCCAATTCTAATTTTTAACAAATTATTTTCTTCTATTCTATTTTGTACCTCCTTCTCCATTGGCCAATTGTATTTTTTAGGGACTTGTTTCCTTCAGAGTACTTGTTTTCCAGTTGGCCAACTGTATTTTTTAAGGACTTGTTTTCTACAGTTAATTTTTGTCCTTCCTTTTCCAAGCTATTGACTCTCTCTTGCATATCTCTCATTTCTTTTCCCATTTTTTCTTTTACCTCTCTTATTTAGCTTGTAAAATCCTTCCCAAGCTCTCTCAAGAAGGCTTTTTGGGCTTCAGACCAGTTCATATTCCCTTTTGAGGTTCCAGATGTGGGTTTGTTGACAATGTTGTTCTCTTCTGAATTTCTGCCTTGATCTTCACTGTTCTCATAATAAGAATCCATAGTACATTTCTTTTTCTCATGGTGTTTGCTTCTTTCTTGGCCTTTAAAAAGATTGAGCTCTCCTGCTGGGGAGCAGGGGACAGTGACCCAAGCTTCTTGTGTTGGGAGCCTGGAGCCTGGGGCCTGGTCCCTGGGTTTGTGTGCTGGGGCCTCTGATGCTGGTAGTTGGAGGCTGTAGGGTTCTGGCAGCTTACCTGATGTTTGGCTAGAATCAGCAACACTGGAACTCTAGGGGTAGGATTAGGTAGTCTGGGCCCTGGAGGTTGCCTGCTCATCTGGGCCTTTCCTTCCTTTTGCTTTCTTCAGCTCCTTTCAGATGGATGTTGCAGGATGTTTCTCTACCTGATGCCTCTTGGAGTGCTTCCCACAGTTTTGCTGAGGCACTGGGAGACTTGGTTGCTGTAGAATGCCGAGGCACATGGTGGTTTTTTGAACTGGTTTCTACTGGTTCCCCTGCCCTTACTGAGGCACTCGGGGGTCCTAGTGTAGGTGTTTGCCTGCTCCACCACCTGGGTTTCAGGATCTCCCCCTGAATGGGGGGCTTTCTGCTAGCTTTCTGGGACAACTCCTGTTCTGTACTGCTCCCGTTTCCCGAGGGCAAGAGGGGCCTTTCCTGTTCCAGAGTTTTTCCTGGGGCAATATTTTCCAGGCTTTCAGAGGTTAATAAGGGATGGTAAGAGCAACTTACTTCTTACTCCACCATCTTGGCTCCTGGAACTTTGACCTTTTTGGGATACATATCTAGTAGTGATATCGATGGGTCAAAGGTTTCACATAGTTTTGTAGCTCTTTGGGCATAGTTCCAAATTGTTCTCCAGAATGTTTGCATGAATTCACAGTTCCACCAACAATGCATTAATGTCTCAATTTTTCCAAATCCCCTCCACTATTCATCGTTTTCCTTTTCTGTAATGTTGGACAATCTGATAGGTATGAAGTGGTATCTCAGAATTGTTTTAATATGCATTTACCTAATCAGAGCATTTTGTCATTTAACTATTGATACCTCTAATTTCTTCTTTGGAAACCTGCCTGTTCATATCCTTGAACCATTTATACCTTGAAGAATGGCTCTTATTTTTATAAATTGTCTTGTTTCCATATATATTTGAAAAATAAGGGCTTTATCATAGCAACTGGAAGTAAAAATTTTCTCCCAGTTTCCTGTTTTTCTTCTAGTTTCGGTTGCATTTATTATATTTGTTTTAATTTCATGCAATCAAAATTATCTATGTTATTTCCAATAATTTTCTTTATCTCTTGTTTAGTCATAAACTGTTCCCTTTTTAGTTACCTTTCCATGCTCCCATAATTTACTTATGATATTACCATTTGTGTCTAAATCATTTTTATCCATTTTTACCTTATCTTGGTATATGGTGTGGAGTGTTGGTCTATACCTAGGTTATATGAAACTGCTTTCCAGTTTTCCCAGTAATTTTTGGTCAAATATTGTCAAATAGTAAGTTCTTGTCCCCGAACTTGGATCTTTGAGTTTATCAAACACTAGATTACTATGGTAACTTACTACGGTGTATTGTATTCCTAATCTATTCTGCTGATCCATGACTATTTCTTAGCCAATATCAGATTGTTTTGATGATTACCACTTTGTAATATAGTTTAAAATCTGGAACTGCTAGGCAACCTTACTTCACATTTTTCTTTTTCATTGATTCTCTTGATATTCTTGAACTTTTGTTCTTCCAGATGAATTTTGTTACTATTTTTCTAACTCTATAAAATAATTCTTTGGTACTTTGATTGGCATGGTTCCCAAAATGGTAAATTGACTTAAGTGGGATTGTCTTGATCTTCTTGAGAAGGCTTCATTACATATAATGCTTACTGATTTTTTTAAAAAAGATACTACTTGTAATTTGGATAACTAGGTGGCACGGTGGCTAGGGTACCAGGCCTGGAGTCAGGAAGACCTGAGTTCAAATCTGGCCTCAGACACTTACTAGCATTGTAACCCTGGGCAAATCACTTAGCCTTCTTTGCCTCAGTTTCTCATCTTTAAAAATGAGCTGGAGAAGGAAATGACAAATTACTCTACTATCTTTGCCAAGAAAACTCTAAATGGGGTCACAAATAGTATGACATGACTGAAGAATAACAATTTACTATTTTAAGAAAAGGTCCATTTTTTTTCTTATGCTTTCTAGTGTTTTTAATAGGAACAGATGTTGTATTTTGTCCAAGGCTTTTTTCTGTATCTATTGAGATAATTGCTGTTTTTGTTGTTGATATGGTCAATCATGCCAATAGTTTTCCTAATATTGAACTAGCCCTGCATTCCTGGTATAAACCCACCTGGTCAAAGTGTATGATCTTTTTAACATATTGTTATAATCTTGCTAGTATTTTATTTAAAATCTTTACATTAATATTCATTAAGGAAATCTGTCTGTTCTCTTTGGTTTAGTTATCAAAACCATATCTGTGTCGTAAAAGGAATTTGATAGGACTCCTTTACATATGTTTTTCAAATAGTTTATACAATATTGAAATTCATTGGTCTTTAAATGTTTGCTTCCACGGTGATATGATCTGAGGAAAGGTTACTGATTTTTTAGTATGCACTCTGGTCCTTACTCAAGAAAGGTTCCCTGATCCCTTAGGATTGCAATCAATACTGCTGCTCAGGGTCCCTCCTCCCTTGGGACTGGAAATGTTGTGTCTCAGGGTCCCTGATCCCCTGGGACCAAAAATGACACTGCCTGTCAGAGCTTCCACATTCTTTTGACCAAAAGAGCTCCTCTCTACCCCCCAGTTATGACTCAGAAGGGAGTATAAGCAATGGAGTTGCCACACAGTTGCCCCTCAGGGCTCCTACTTCCTCTTAGCTAAAAGTGCTTGTCTCTGCCCTTGAATCATGATTCAGAAGTGGGCATACACAATGGAATTGCCAAGTAGCATTTAGTCCTGAATCCAGTGCTAGCACAGGAGTACCCTGCAATCTCTTTCTGACCAGTTGCCAGGTCCCCTTACCATCTTTGGCTTGAGAGCACTGAAGCCACTCCTGCATTTGTCACCACCACCTAATCCCACCACTGCTGTTCCATTCAAGTGGGCTTCAGGCCAGCCTCCACCCATATCACAAATCTCCCCGTCTATCCTCCTATGTTGTCTTGGGCTGGAAGAATGTCTCAGCCTGACATTTTGTTGGCTGTGCTACTCCAGAATTCTATTTGAGCTGTTATTTTAAAGTTGTTTGGAGGGGAATGTTGGGAGAGCTCTACTGAGTGCTGTTTTTACTCTTCCATCTTGGTTGTGCCCCCAGAAGAAATCCTAGTTTTTTAATTCAGTTGTGTTTTGATTGTGTTTAGTCATTTTTCCACCTCTATTTTAAAGTCCAAATATGGTATTCTCTTTTCAGAGTGTCATTTTTTTAAGAATTATTTTCCGTCTTTTTTTCTAAAATTGTGATTCGTTGTTTCATTTCTTTTTGGAAGCTCTAATTTCTACTGTTATTCCTATCCTAATTTCTTTAAAAAAGTCTTTCATTGTTCTTCTGATGTATACTGCAGGCTTTTGTCATTATCATTTCAGAAGGTCTACTGTAGTTGTTATAGAATTGCCCTTTGGTTTCCAGTGGTTTTTGAGTCAAATTCCTTCTCTTTAGCATTTGTTTACTCCATTGGATATTTTTTTTTATTGTTTACTCATTTTTCTTTGCTATTTTTTGAGTTTTATCTTATTGAGAGTTCTTTCCTATTCGTTCTTATTAGTTATAATTGTTTTAATTTATTTTATATATTCTATGTTATTCTGAGATGGGTACTTCAACTTAATCATTAATCCATCTTGTTCAAAGTTGCCTTTGCCCTCTTCTACTATTTATTTATATTAATTAACAACTTTCTACCAGTTTTTGGATTTGGCTAGGGGGCATAGGTGTATAACAAATGTTTCCCTCATATTCTTGATATCCCAATAGTGCCATAATAGACGTAGTGTGATTGGGGCCCTCCTCAATCCATAGTTGCTCTTTCTTTCCTATCCATGCCATAGAGGTTAATTGAATTCATGACTCTGCCCACTAAGAGACTAAGAAATCTGGCTGGATCACTGAAGAAGGGAGGCTCTGAGAGATAATAACAGATGTTGCTACAGCAAAAGAGATCCCAGGTCTCTGAATTTAGCCAGTTGTGAGGACAATTATTGGAGCACTTTGTGTAAGTGTGAGCCACTGGTAAGTTGATAAAGCATCCTTCTCTTGTTTTTCACTGGGAATCACCTAGTTATAAATTATTTCCTTTCTCCATTTGTTACTATTATGTCTTCATTTGGCACCTTTCATGCTATTTTGAGGTGGTGAAGTTTAGATGACGGACATCTTGCTGCAAGTCTTGTAACATTACT
Source organism: Vombatus ursinus (assembly GCF_900497805.2). NCBI lineage: Eukaryota > Metazoa > Chordata > Mammalia > Diprotodontia > Vombatidae > Vombatus > Vombatus ursinus. The sequence goes on along the minus strand of NW_020954552.1, from coordinate 11,395,030 downwards.
GCCTGTCAGAGCTTCCACATTCTTTTGATTGATTGATAAGTAATAATGTTTTCTTGATTTGTCAAGCTTTATCAAAAATAAGAGTTGCAAACTAAGGCAAATGATGTGATTTTATTATTGCTAGGTAAAAAACTAATGCAGAATTAAAGTGAAAAAGATCAATAAGCATAATTTTCCACAAATCAACAATTTTATCAATTTCAGTAATGGAGATATGAGAGTGTTGCTAAACAAAACAAAACACATGCTCTTAACTCTTCTTGTGGATTTCCTAACATAAAACACCATCATGGTATGAATTTACTTGATGTGTTTCATGGTTTGCTCTATTTTACTCTTTTTTCAATTATGCATCTTGATGTACCTATAATTGTGACCCCACAGCACTGGTAATTCCCATATAAATATTTTCTAGAAGAAATATTCTTAAGCCAACCTAGTAATTGTTAAAAAAAAAAAAAAGATCTGCCAATTCAAACTTATATTAGCCTCCCCTGTGTTAGATAGCTAAATACTGGAAATGAAGTCCTTTATCTTCATCTTCATTTTGCATAAAGGTAGTGGGTGCTCAATGGATATTCACTGATTAATTTTTAATCCTTGATGCTTATCTTTGATATACCTCCTACCGGAATTTTGACTTCCACCCCTGGGACTCTGGTTTCTGATGGGTGAACTTTCAGAATTAGGCCACAACACTACCACTCAGCCATTTTTTACACCATGTCATCTGTACACCAGACTTCTCATTGGAATGCAGGCTCTCACCCCTAGGACTTTGTTTGACAGGTAGGCTTTCATCTTTTTTCTCATAGAACCAGACTCCCCAATGTAAAATGCTTATGCATCCATTAATAAGTAGCCATTTACAAAATTGCTAATCAGTTTTACTCCCATCCTTTTGGAGAGATTAATTCAAATTTCAATCTATATTTTTGAGGCAGCTAGAGGCACAGTAGGTAGAGCGCTGGGCCTGGAATCAGGAAGACTTGAGTTTAAATCCAGCCTCAGACACCTCCTGGCTCCGTGACCTTGGGCAAGTTACTTAACCTCTGTCTTTCTCAGTTTTCAATAGAGTTGTGAAGACAAAGTTGTGAAGACAGAGTTGTGAAGACAAAGATGAGAACATATTTGTAAATACTTTGCAAATCTAAAAGTTTAAATGATAGCTATTATTGTTGTTGTTGTTTATTTTTGCTATAACCTTCACTTAGTGCAAGGTTGCAACATTTAAATTATATAGTTTTTGCATGATTGTTGCAAATTGTGTAGAGAACAACAAATAAAGGGATGATAAGCTGACGTAACTCAGGTCTACTTGGGATTACTAGAATGGCCCCTTCCCCCTCCCCCCACTAGTCATTTAACTACTATTTATTAAGATCCTCTTACATTCAAAGCAGCATGATAATCAGGAGATGCAAAAATAATTAAGAAATTGTTTCTCCCCTCAAGCTACTGACCATTTGATTCTAACAAAGAAACTCTATTAAAACAACTGTCCTGAATTTGCAATCATTAAGATAACGACTAAATTAACTCTTTTGACAATGGATTGACCAGCTCTTGGCTATGTGTATTAAATAGCAAACACTGTTGCATCTATATGCCATGTTACCCTGTTGAAAGTCTGCTCTGCTTGTTCTTCCTATGTAGGAAAGCTAGGAGTGATTGGAAATGTACAGTTTTGCCAGTAGATGCATTTTGGGGGTAACTTCTAGATGACTACTCCATAACGCATTATGCAAATATAAAGTGCCAAAGAAATTTTAAACATCATATTGATTGTCCTCATTATATCCAGACCAACTTTGGAAACTCCTCAGTTTGGAGATTCTCCTCCTGGCTTTCTCTTAGATTCCCATTTCCTTTAACGTAAGTTCATGTGCCATAGAGCATGTGCAAAGCTGCCTCACCAGCTTTGGGCTGACCTTATGTGCCACTATTACTTACCTCTTGGGCACCCTGGGATGATGAAGTGCTGATTGCTTCTGGCTGGTGTTGTATGACTCAGAACTGAAGGACTTGGATGCATTGGGAATAGCGAAACATTCCTTATTGGCCACTGAGCAGGAAGTGTCATTAACTCAGTGTGACTTTGAAAAAAAAAAAGTGACCTCCCCAAATTTGCCACTTCTCTTCCTGGCTACAGATGGTGTTAGTTCTAGTTAAGCCTATTATTCTTGTAAGGGTGTAGGTGAGAGAGCAAGAGAGAAGGCGGCTTGCTTTTCTTTTACTCCAGAAGAAATGGCAACCTCTGCCATGTGAAAGCTAGAGCAGGCGTACTCAGATAGTTGAGGTTGGGCCTGTGGCCTCTGGAGCTCTCTTCTGCTCTGTATTTCTTTGTTCAACCTTAGGTGAACAAAGAATGATCTTGAAATGAACATGTACAGTCCTAGAGGCAACTCTGTGAATAAGAGGTTGGAGATACCGGGTTCATCGGCTGGAAATGACTGGCAGCAAAAAAAGAGTTTCTGTATGAAAGAAGATGCTCACCTTAAGAGGATGAATCTGAGCCCTGGCCTGGTTTGCCACAGCCTGGAACTGCTGAACTGAAATGTAGTAATGCCGATTCAGCAGTCCCCCAAATTGCTTTATGTTCTGATTTTTAAGTTCCAAAGTCCTGGGAGAGTATTACAGTTATTATTGCTTATGGCTTGTTTAAGTTTCTGTCAATGCATACTTATTAGACCCTTTTGTGTTTAGTACTTCTTTTATGTGGAGGAAATAAATACATGTCCCATACATGATTTACATCATGCTTAGAGTACTTTTATACTTCCTCCTTTGGGAAGATCTTAGGTAAACTTAAGCCAAACTTAAAACTTTAAGGAAATTTCTTCTGAGGGAATTAATGATCCAAAGAGTGTGAAAAAAGAAACTAGTCCCTCTCATTAGAGTCCAGTCTCCCCCCAGAGCTAAACCTGGTCAATAAATGTGTAGATCCAAAGTTGAGACTTATTGGAGGGTCAGTCAGTCAATAAACATTTATTAAGATCCTCCTATGTGCCAGACATTGTGCTAAGTGTTGGGGCAAAAGATAGCTACTGCCGTCAAGAAGTTCACAGCATGTTGGAGGAAACAACCTATAAACAACTATGTATAAACAGGATATCCTGTTTATACATAGTTGTTTATAGGTTTATATATATATATATATACACACATAGAGAGAAAGAGATATGTATGTGTGTGTATTTATCTATATCTATATCTATATCTATATATTATATATATGATAATCAACAGAGGCAAGCAACTAAAATTAAGTATTGGGAAAAGTTTCTTGTAGAAGTTGAGATTTTAACTATGATTTGAAGAAGTGAGGAAAGTCGGGAAGCGGCACTCTTCTGATCTACATGCATTTTCACTTTGCAGGTTTTCCATGCTTTTGGTTACTCCTGAACTTGTCATTTTCTATGTAGTCACACAGAAGAGCTTACAGAGACCTCAGGATGTCACAGCTTTGTGAGTTATCTATTTTCCTGAGAGTTCAAGAGCCACTTAAGAAGGCTCATATATATGTGTATATATATATATATATATATATATACACACACATATCCTGTTATATATACACATATATATACACTTAAGAAGGCTCATATATATGTGTGTATATATATATATATACATATCCTGTTTATACATAGTTGTTTATAGGTTTATATATATATATATATATATATACACACACACACATAGAGAGAGAGATATGTATGTGTGTGTATTTATCTATATATCTATATCTATATCTATATATATGATAATCAACAGAGGCAAGCAACTAAAATTAAGTGTTGGGAAAGGTTTCTTGTAGAAGTTGAGATTTTAACTATGATTTGAAGAAGTGAGGAAAGTTAGGAAGTAAAGATGATCAGGCACAGTGCTCCAGCCCCTTGGGCCCTGCAGTGGTGCTAATTGTTAGACCTGTACAATTTAAAAATGTACTAAATGTTTAAAAAACAATTATACAATAAGTATCATGCAGAGATGGAAACGTGGCACTATTTTGCACCTTGGTAAATCTCTCAACATGAAACCAGAGGCCATACTCGAAACATATTCCTCTCATTCATTTTTGTTTCCCTTTCTACTTCTTCTCTGTTAATATGTCACCCGTGGCACCCAGGGCACTCTTCTGATCTACATGCATTTTCACTTTGCCGGTTGTCCATGCTTTTGGTTACTCCTGAACTTGTCATTTTCTATGTAGTCACATAGAACAGCTCACAGAGACCTCAGGATGTCACAGCTTTGTGAGTTATCTATTTTCCTGAGAGTTCAAGAGCCACTTAAGAAGGCTCATCAATTGTTTCATTGCTCTCCAAATCACTTACCTTTGAAAACTGCAACAAGCATATGCTTTAACCTCTAAAGACATGACATAGCAAAGAGGTAAAATTAGCCACTGTAAACTGTTTTAAAAAAACTGTAAAAGTTCAAAAAATGGTGACAGTTCAGAGTCTTATTTTCCTTGTGATTATTTTCTGAGAGATTGTATCTATTCATTTAATTGATTCATCCCTCTAAAGCCTTTTATCAAAATCTGTCCCCGAAAATCAGTGGGTTTTTGTTGTTGATGTTGTTTTTAATGGTTTGGTGCACTGAACAGTAGTTGAATAATTTAACAAACTTTTTGATTTTTCCTCAAGTTCTACCATGTCTTATTTCTTGGGAACCAGTGTCATCTTCTAGGAAAATAATTACTTTACTTTAAAATGCTACTTGTATACTTGGTCTTTTCTTAAGATGGAGAATTATATAAATATAGCATGTTCAGTTATTTCTTTTTCTCCACCACTAGTGTCACATTAGTAACAATGGAGGATAATGCAAACTTGGTCATATGAATCGTACCTTACATATATGGAGACTGTCCAGGAACACACCAGGATACAATAACGACAGAGAAATCACCACTACTATTCCCCACAGCACTATTCAGTTTCTCCGCTATATAAACACCTTCTTGGCTATAGATGGTTCCATTGACCATGGCATGCTATGTTTTTTTTTTGGCCACAGGTGTTCTCCAATTGCATGTGATGAGTTGGGGGTATCATTTTTATTACCCCATTGAAGATATGCAGTAGTAGGTTGCTTTCAGGACCCTGGTACGTCACGTGCTGTGTACTTGCATGAAATGCTGAGGCTTATAGGGAAAAATCTAGGCTTCAGCAGTGGTTCAGGTCAACATGCATAACAGGAGACATCAAACAGAAGGCAGTAAAGTCCTGGCTGAGGAAGAGTTACAAACAAGGATCTATCAGATGACTAATGAGATGATTTCCTAGAGTTGTAAAATGTTGGTCATGAGGGGAACAAACAGGGATTGACATTTATATTTCTACTGAATTAGGAGACTGAATTGACTGAGGTGACTAAGATGACAGATTACAGAGTGGTGAACAATTGTCATCTGGATACCAGTTCAGGAATCATTACCAAAGATGGAGCCAAGGCAAGGGGTGATGGGGTAGCAGTTGGGGAAGAGTAATGAACTCAAAAAGATGGGGTTTTCTGGAAAGTCAAGGAGTCCAGGTCAAAAACTAGAGTGACATTGGAAAAAAAGCAGGCTTGGGCTAGAGAAACTGTGAAATGTGGGATAGTGGGAAATCATGCTGGACTCAGAGCTAAGAAGACCTAGATTGGGAGTCTGTCTCAAACACATATTGATTTTATTACTTTAAGCATGTTTCTCACTTTACTCTCAATACCTCAGGCAACTTTCCACAAGAACATTTTGCAAGTGGGATAAATTTCAGAGGGGACCTGTAAATCTATCTGTAGAACTTTAAATATAACTAGTTTTCTTTATAACCCTATGCATTTTATTTTATGCATTTAAAAAGTTGCGGAATGGTTGGTAATCTAAATTTGTGGAGGAAATTGTCTCCTGAGAAGTGTCCTGCACCCATGAAATCACAGGGTTCAACAAAAAGGTAAAGAGAAAGAATTTGTCTAATAGGATTATAGTGAGGCACCAATGAGATAAGGAATGTACCATGACCTGAATCTTGAAAGCTATGTATGAATGTGAACTGTTAATATTAGTGTTATCATTTTTATTATTGAAACAAAATGACCCCAGTTGGGGTAGTCTGATCACTCAGTACTTTTAACTCGTTCCTCTCCAAGTTTGAAAGAGTTGGTAAAGTAAGCCGAGACACCCAAAAACACATTGACTTTCACAAAAGGATGATAGTCTGAATGTTAATCTACCCCTGGATAATTAGACCTTTGTGAATTATAGACCTTATAACAATTTATAAAATAAATACCAAAGGTATTTTGAAGGAATAATCCTATGATTTCTATTATGCAAATACCTATCAGGATAAAGAACTCTTGGCCTAAGAATATCTTCCTCCATTACAGGTTATATTATGTCCAAAATTTAGGCAGTTGCCAGAGGCACTTGATTTTAAGTGACCTATCCATGGTCATTCAACTACAAAAGATAAGAGGAGGCATATGAGTCTAGTTTTTCTAAGCCCAACATCTTCTCCGTTGTACCATGCTCCTCTATCATGTTAATGGGTGTAGAAGGGGGAAGGGAGAGGGGAATATGATCAGAACTGGTAGAGCACTTAGAATAAAAATAGCTGAAAGTCAGAAAAGTGGCTTGAATATGTTACTAGAGACTTTTAAAAAATCCCCTGAAGTCAATAAATCTGAGAGCAGCACATACAATTGGCAGCTCCAAAAGCCTTAAGATCAGTTGTATAAGATTCGTAAAATACAAGAGGGGAAAAGTCATCATTCCTTCAAACTCAGAGTATTTCTACAAAGGACATCCAGCCATGGTTTTATGAAATTAAAGAGTTTTCTGTAATTGTGCACAAGGGCTTGGAGAATTGAAGGTAAACATTGACAGGTCCTAGCTCCTATATTGTTGATGATTATTAAATTCACAATAAAAAATGAAATTTAATTAAAAAAAATAAATGTTGCAGGTACATTCCATTTTTCTGCTGCAGCTAAGAAGATAGTGTATGGTGTTTTGGCATTCTCTTTGTCTTGTTTTTCTTCATCTTTATATTCAAAAGTTACCAGGTATTATCAATTCCACTGATCCCTCCTCTCCATCTCCATGGCCACTATCCTCATACAGACCTTTATTACTATACCCACTCCTGCTGCTATCGTATTCTCTTAGCAGGTTCTTAGTCACACACTCCATACTTTCCATTTATCCTTGATACCCTTACCAAACTTGCATTCCATATGCATAGACCTAGTCACAGGATTTCTGCTCGAAACCTTGAAGTGGCTCCACATTATCTTCTGATTCATGTTCAGACTTCCTTTCTTTTCTCTTGTGGTCCTCCGTAATCTGTTATCACCCTAGTTTTCTATCTTTCTTTTATAGGATTATTGGATAACAGATTTAGAGCTGGAAGGGACCTTAAATTCTATTCAATCTAGCCCCAACATCTTATAAATGAGGAAGATGAGTCCAAGAAAGAATAAATCACTTGCCCAAGGTTACAGAGATAGAAGTGTCTGAGGAAGGATTTGAACTCAGGTCTTCCTGACTTCATGCTTAGGACTTTCTCCCTTTTGCCTCCTCCTACTCAGCTCCCTATACTCTACACTCCATCCAGACTGAAGTACTTCTCCCATACTTTACCCACACTTTGATTCTCTGCTTTTCTAAAATGTTATTTCTAATCCTGACCCTGTTGCACTTCTATTCATTTTTTTTTTTTTGGCTAGGCAATGGGGTGAAGCAACTTGTCCAGGATCACACAGCTAGTAAGTGTCAAGTGTCTGAGATTGGATTTGAACTCAGGTCCTCCTGACTCCAGGACCAGTACTCTATCCACTGTGCCACCCAGCTGTCTGTCTATTCATTCTTTTGTATAATCTGAGGAGTCTATGGTTCCACCTTGTTAGGGCTATATCCTATTACACAGCTCATATGCTTAAGGTTTACACTGTACCCAGTTCTAACTAGAACTGGCTGCTGAAACTCTCCAGAAAGCTTTATGATATAGCAAAGTTATAATTCTACCTTCCTCTCTGACAATTGTATTTCCTGGTTAATTTTTAGAAACCCTCCCTTTTATTAGTGTACCATGCTGTCTCTGACCATGAGTGCCCTAGAAGTAAGATGATAGTTTCTAAAGCAGCCCTTTGTCTGAAAACTCTAGGTAAACCCATGTTCCCAAGGGCTCCAGGCTTTCTGAGAGAATCTCCCACTATTTATCCTTACCAACACCTAACATATCACTCTGTAAGATGATGGGTGAAAGAGAAGCCATATGAGATTCTATTCTCGACCGAATTGCTTTACCATTTTATGTTGTGTTTGACTTTGAGTGTCAATAAAGCACTGTAAGTCATCCCAGTGTCTCTGAAAGCCATCATTCCCCTAAATTCTACTCTAAATTTGCATGACATCTTTAAAGACAAAATTATCCAGTAAGTCTTTACTGATTGTCCCAATTACTAATGACCTTTCCACCTCTGTATTTCACATGCTAGTTTTCTTATATTTCCTTAATGTACTTATTATATTGTATGGATATACTCATATTGGCAGCAAAAGTAAAAGGCCAGAGGAGGAGGGGTTTGGTGAGGAAACAGACATTGAAATGGAAGGTGAAATCCCTTTCAGATACAAAGGAAATACTTCATAGTTAAGAAATGGTCAGGTCCTTGAATAACTCAATTGCTTATGAAAATGCCAGAAGAGGGTTTGAACTTACCCTGAGGGAACTGGGTGCCTTGGTCCCCAGACACTCATCTGCATAAAACCCCAAAAGGAATCTGCCAAGTGTAATTGGCTGATCGCCATAAGAAAAATTAAATTCCCTCACTGAAGGAACTTGCTCTGAATCAGAAAGAATTATTGAATAGGTGAGGCATGATCTTCAACCTCCTACTTGAAGATGACCAATCTCAGAACTGAAACCTTGAATGAATAAAAGAAAAGAGGCTTCTGCAAACCCTAGGCTAAGGGCTATTTCCCTTATTGAAAGTGTTCAGTAGCATTCTGCTGAAGAAACAGTAATACCCAGCTGAGTCAGGCTGAAGGTGGAGAAGACAGCAGCTCCCCATCTAAGAGCAGGCCCAGGCAGTGTAGTACATCAAACCATCTACCAGAGATGCCATAACCTATGAAGTGATCAGTGACCAAACAATTAGCTTGGCCTATCTCAAGCAACCACAGCCCTGTAACTAAGTGATCTGTCAGCCTAATCTGGCAGCAACTGTTCAAGTGTACAATGATCTGCTCATTCCAGCATGGCTACAGACCAGGAGCTAAACAAGCTGTGTGGACCAGGCAACAACAGCCTTGGCCAGCAGCTATCAACTTACCCTGTCTATCCCAGCGGCACTGAAGCCCAGAAAGCAACCAACTCTGCATCTGAGTGACCGGCTTGACCCAGCTTTCTTGTTCAGTTGTTTTTAGTCATGTCTGACTCTTTGTGATCCCACTTAGGGTTTTCTTGGCAAAAATATTGCATTTGTTTGTCATTTCCTTCTCTGGCTCATTTTACAGATGAGAAAACTGAGGCAAATAGGGTTTAGTGACTTGTCCAAGGTCACACAGCTACTAAGTGTCTGAAGCCAGATTTGAACTCATGAATCTTCCTGACTCCAGGCCCAGCATTCTATCCACTATACCACGTGGTATCATATTTATCTAGCCAGGTCAGATGACATGCTCTGCTAAGTACAACCACATAGCAGAGTATCTTTCCCATCACTGACACCATGCTTTGCAGTGAATGTCATAAGGAAAAGAAAATTAAGCCCCTGTAGTTTCAGAGCTGTGAGATTTCTTGGTCACATGTTCTCTATTTGTATACCTCAGCATCATTTTTCTCCCCACAGTCTCTGTACTGGTGTGAGAGGGTATCCTGGGATTTTGGAGGGAAAGCTATAGGATGACTCTTCTTGCTATAGCATGTGAGTAAAAGCCTTTGGTAAAAACTTGATTGTTGAGTTCATTGTTGAAGGCCCATGAAGTACAGTGTTCAGAAGATAGTGTTACCCCTAAAAGCCAGATAGTAGTAGCAGCTGGGGACCCAACCTTCCAGTGCCAGTAAGGGTTAGAGTGAGCCTAGAAGAGGTAGTACAATGTATCATTGTTTTATTTTGCCCATTTTAACTTTTTTCTAATTTTTCATTGTTATAAGTCAGGATATTTCTGCCAAGACAACTTCTTCTATCAATACATATCAAGCCCATAATCTAAAGTTTTAAGTCTAAGGAAACATTCAAGTCTAGGGGCATTGAAAAGCTTAGTGATTTGTTCCAAGTCACATACTCAGTACATGTCAGAGAAGGTACTTGAATTCAAATCCACCTGACTCTGAGTCTGGCTTTCTACCAACTAGACTATTCAACATTTTTTATTTCCTTTTAATTTTTCAGTTGGTAACATTTCATACTAAAGGATAAAATCCCAGGGCAAAGTCTTTTTCCTAAGCTCAGTATGGCAGCACCCAATATCTAGCACTGCTTTGCATACACACCATAGGTACTTAATATATTTGTTGAAGAACTGAATTCAACTTAGTAGTTTTAGCCAGACCAATGTATTCTTAGTGTGAAAGAGTAGAAAAGGCCTTTGTATCTTCATCTACAAAATGAGTAGACAATGAATTCTCACAATTAGAGAAAAGATAAAACCTGTCCTCTAAATTACTACTGGATTTCTTCTCTACAAATGGAAATTAAGAGCGAATTACTCCCTTTGAGAAGGAAAATTTTCTGCCTGTCTTGTTATTGTCAAGGCCATTTTCCTCTGCCACTTTAGAAGTGGTCCAGCAGCTCTCAAGGAGTGCTTTAATGCTCACAGTAAGACTGGAGGAAGTCAATTTTATTCTTTCAATTAAAGGATGATTTATTGAGAGTAGCTTATAGGCTCAGCAGTGTGCTAGAGGCTGTGCGTGTGGTGGTTGGGGCAGGGTTTTTTTTTTTTAAGAGTTTAAAATATAATCCCTTCTTCAAGGGACTTCAAGGCACAGTTTTATTGTGGGCAGTTAAGGAATATATATAAAGTATATATACACAGACAAGCATACAAATTATACATATATGCACATATATATACACATATAATATATATCCAGATGTATGATTTATATAAATCATATGTATATGTATATGTATATGTATATATGTGTATATCATACATGTATATGTATATACATACCCCATACACATAAAATATTTCCTTGTATACATATATCTTATATATATGTACTTTGTATATATACCTTATATTCCTTATGCATATATTATACACATATATTTACATACATATACACATACACACATACAGGCAGCCGGGTGTCACAGTAGATAGAGTGCTAGGCCTCGAGTCAGGAAGACTCATCTTCATGAGTTCAAATCTGGCCTCAGACTATTAGTAGCTGTATAACCCTAGGCGACGCACTTAGCCTGGTTGGCCTCAGTTTCCTGATTTGTAAAATGAACTCGAAAAGGAAATGACAAATCACTATAGTATCTTTGCCAAGAAAACCCCAAACGGGGTCATGACGTGTCAGACACAACTGAAACGACTCAACAACAGCAACATATATACTCGCACACATACCATATTTACATCTTACACATATAGGTATACTTTACATATACCATACATATCTTATACCTAACACGGGTACATATATAGTCATGCATATATACCATATGTATCTTATATACACAAAATTCATACATAGTATATATGTATATATACACAGACATATGTACACATATACTAAAAAGATGATAGAAAATAAATGAATGGTGCTGCCAACAACAAATAGTATAAAAGTTAGGGAAAGAAAGGTTAATGTGGACTACAGTGGTTGAAGAAGGGTCGACTGAAGACATGATATGTGATCTGGGCTTTGAAAACCCGATGAAGAACTCTCCATCCTGCTTTTGCCTCCAACACGTCTGGTTTTTAAATCAATTTAGGGTTAGAGTAGACTCATGGCCCAACATTGGAAAAGATGTACCCTTCTGATAAGGATGGTATCTATACCCACTGGACTTTCCCACTTGGCCAAATCTCTGGCATTTGCCTGAGGTTATAGTCCCATCAACTGGCCTTTGTGACTACACCCAATCTCCTAATTCTGTTACCCTCAACCTAGCCTAGCTCTCCCTATGGCCCCTGGCCATTCCCCACACTTAATTCTAGCTAGACTCCATTGTCCAGGTCCCAGGAGTCCTGTTCACCCCAGCTTACTGGCCACTCCCATTTAGATCTTCCTTAGACACCTCCTCCAGTCACCACAAACTATTTGGCCACTCCTAGATGCCTCCCACAGTCTCTGTATATAAGGTCCATCTTATCTCCATTAAGATGCTCAGATTCTTAGAATCTAGCCAATACTTGCAGACTCCTAGATTCCTCAAGGGTCTGGCAATATGACAGATCTTTAATAAACCTTGTTTTTGGCAGAAAGAAGTTCTGGGTTGAATTCTTTTGGCCAGGACCTACGTGTCGTAATTTTGGGGTTCCAGCACCCGTAACCTCTAGACCTCATCATTTCCTCACTTTCCTCCCTGACTGTCCTATCATAATCCAAAGAAGGTTAAGAGTTTGAAATCTCATGCTTGCTCATTTTCATTAATAGAGATAGAGGATATGGGCAGCCAAGTCAAGAGGTGGGTGAATTTGGTTGAGCATGGAGCTAGAAGAGTATTGTTGTTCTGTGCTACAGATCCTATAATCCCATAGTTGCTAGGCAGCTAGCCTCAGAATGAGGAAGAGCTGGATTCACATCCTACCTTGGACACATTCTGGCTGTGTGACCCAAGGCAAATAATTCCTCAGTGCTCAAGGCAAATTTCTAATTCTGTGAATTACAGAGAAAATGTTAACTTGCATTGGCAGAGGGAATTTCTCCATCTAGGAGTTCCCAATATCAGTGAACTCACAAATCTAGTCCTTACACCCATCCTTATCCACAGGACAATAAGGAGATATCTAGGGAGTATGCAGTTTATTCACCAACAAGGAGTCACCCACCAGAAGTGGGCAAAAGACATTATCAAAGAAATGTGTGACTTGGAAAGGGAGATGGTTCAGTGATGTAGTTAGAGCAAGGGATAACAAATGGCCAACCTGCATGCTGAATTGTTACCCATGGAATTTAAATGGCCTATCATTCTGTGTGGACTATATGTGAGGACTTATGGGAGAATGTGGACAAGAATCATGCAAGATAAAAAGATATGAAGGAGTCACTATCTGCACCACTGGAGGGAGAACCCATATCAGTATGCAAAGATGCACTGGAGTAGGAAAATACAGCATCATGAAGTGTAATAATAATAATAATAATAATAATAATGTTTGCATTTGTTAAGTACATGCTATGTGCCAGGCACTGTGCTAAGTACTTTACATTCATTGTTTGATTTCATCCTCACAACTATTCTGGGAGGTACGCAGTCATTTCAGTTATGTTTGATTCTGTGACCCCTTTTAGGGTTTTCTTAGCAAAGATACTGGAGAGGTTTGCCATTTCCTTCTCCAGCTCATTTTACAGATAAGAAAACTGAAGCAAACAGGATGAAGTGACTTGCCTGGGGTCACACAGCTATTAAATACCTGAGGCCAGGTTTGAATTCAAGGGAGAAGCGTCTTCCTGATTCCAGGCCTAGCACTGTATCCACTGAACCATCTGGTTGCCCTGAGACTTAGGTGCTATTATTATCATCCTTGTTATACATTTGAGAAAACTGAAGCATAGAGAAGCTAAATGACTTGCTGAGGGTCACTCAGCAAGGAAAGATCTAAGGCCAATGAAGGCATGATCCAGATATTTATTATACACTTGTTTCAGAGCAGACAGGATTTAGAAATGTGAATTCCTCATTCTAGCAGATTTTTTTCCCCCCATTTATGTCTGTATTATCAGTTGGTTTAAAACAGGTTAGAAAACATAATGGTAGATAGGTGAAGCATGCTATTCTGAACCCTGAGCACAGTAAGATGCTAGAACAGACCAGTTAAGTCTGGCAAATTCTTCATGAAATCATCTAGCTTACTGCTGTCATGCATGCTCTGTTCTGCCTGAGTGCTTTAAACCCCATGGCTCTGCAGCTTAAAACACACATACACGTACGCACAGAGTAATCAAAAGAAAATAGATTATTGTCAAGATATTCATTTAATTTTGAGGTTCTGAGTATTATTTTCCTCCTAACTTTCCTCTAAGAGATCATATCTCTTGAGTGAATATTTCTATTAAAGCTAAAATAGCAACAGCTTAAAAAAAAGGTTGCTGAAATAAGCATCTTTTCTTGAAATTTAGGGTAATATTTTTCTTATTAGTCACTGTTGTGATTTATTAATGAATGAATTCTCCAAGTAACAGACAAATAAAAAGAGTTTGGCTTAGACTAAGAATAATTATTGAACTGGATTCACTTTTATTTTTATAACTGAACCTGTACCCTTTATATGTTTTTAATAGAAAGTGGGCTTTATGAATGTCAAGAAAACTATCACCTCTATTGTGAGGGCTACCAAGCCCATTGTAGGATTGCTTTTTACCTTTTGTGTCCACCTGCCACCCAACCCTCACCTGTGGCTGAAAGAAGTTGTAGCACGTGCATCAGTCACACCCCAGTATATTGTTTTGGCAAATAAGCCAAACTAGGCTGAAAGTAACCAATGGGCTTCAAAATCTATCAGTGAGTTAGACTATCAACACCAAGCACATGAAGACCCCCCCCCCCCCCCCCGCCCCGTGGAATGGGCAGATGTGAACAATTTATTTTTTCCAACAGCCATGAAGATCTCTGAAGCAGGCACGTGGAGCACTTACAGGTTATTCAGACATCAAAGATGTCAAGGTCATCCACTGCATCCCAGGCCATCATCAGTCATCTTGACTTTTATCTTGTCACTAGATTTTGGTGAGTCTGGAAGAGAGAGTAAGGCCAATGATTCTTTGTAATTTGGCCTCACTTCACCCAATTTATGCATGAGTCAAAAAACATCACCTTCCACTCCATATGTTCATATGGACTATTCGTGCTGACTTGTGATAACAGCCTTCTGAATTTGTCTTGGTCTGATCAGCCACAGTCAGACACAATGTACCTTGACCCAGAAATAGTAATATAATTTTGGTCCTTTTTAAGCACAAAGGACAACCAGCCATAATAGAAAGTAAAATGCTTTGTACATTATTTTGTACCAGGGATGGGCAAATCTGTGTATGGGTAAACAAGTAGTTTGCAGTAGATTTGAATCCATCTGATATTCAGCTATGTATTTTTCTATTTCATTATGAAAGCTATTGTTAATTAGTGTGTTACCAAGTTAGGAGGAATGTCAAACCTCGAGTTTATACTGAATTTGCCTAACTCTTACTGGCGTTACCGTCCATACCACATTCAACAAGAGAATTATCTAACAGAAAACACAAGATGGTGACATGGAAAAACAGAGGCAGTAAGGAATATAGGATGAATGAAAGGAAGAGAAAAAGAGGAGAGGGCTTGATAGAAGAATTCATAGGCTCAAGAGCTGAAAGGAATCTTGTAGATTATCTAAGCGAGATTAGGTGGCCTCTGAGAATATTTACAAATACAAATTCTGTGGCTGTGGCTAGGAGACAAAATGAAACTAGAAAATTTAGGGCAAGTTCCTGAAGGAGATGGAGGCTCTGGAGCACAGAAGGAATCTATTATATACTATGTAAGCAAATACATTTGTAACACTGAATATAAAATGCCCTACATAGTAGTAGTTTGCAAGTGTCCCTACTTTTAAAAGATTATTGCTATACTTTTCTACTCTAGGTATATATAGCATATTCATTTCAGTATCATACATTAAGTGCCTATTGCCTGAAAGAGAATGGGGGTTGTGGCATAGTAAAGACTGTGACTCAGTCAGCAAGACCAAGGGTCAAGTCCTGTCTCTGACTCATACTGGCTGTGCTCTAGGTCAGGGTTTACTTTCCATAGGAATAATTCAGGCTCCTGATTAGAATGCAATTAGACACTCATGAGTTATGAAATGAAATAAAAATCACTTTAAAAACAAAGGATAAAGAGGATAAAACTAAATTAAAAACAAATAGTAATTCAGGTAAAATGACTACTTCCTCTGCCTCCATATTTATTCACCATGAAAACCAGCCATGCTAGATCAGAAAGGCTTTCTTGCAAGGGCAGTGGGAATTTGCTAAAACCTCTGAAATCTATGGCCTGGAGGCTGGGTCTTTTATGCCTTAGGTTTCAAGGAAGCAGAACCAATGATGAGCCCCAGAATGTGCCCCCTCCCCCAACCCTTCAAAAAAGATACCAGACTAGCCCACATAAAGCAGGTGCCATTTCTACAACACCCTGTTTGAATCATTTAACGTGTCAGTACTCTCGGGTACTTGTGAAATTATAAATTTCAGAGCAAGTGCCAATCTGCAGTTTCCTCACTGAGTGCCTACACCAGTTAAATCTCTGATCTAATTCCCTTCCCCCAACTTAAAAAAAAAAGCAATGCACTAAACATTTGTATCTCTGTAAAATATACAAAAATAAATAAAATGTGGTCTTGTCTTCGAGAACACATTCTAATAGAAATAAGTAAGACACATGCAGGAATACAAATATTCCATTTTTACATGCTTTATCTACAAAAAATAGGTGTATCTCTCTCAGTATGTGCTATATATGTCTGTCTATCTGTCTATGTCTGTTTCCAATTACCTTAATGTATATTTATGTAGTGGGGAATATCAGAACGTTTAGTGTACAATGACCCAGCTCCTGCGAGCCAAGGAAATAAATCAAATATGCTGAGAAAAGATAGACAAAAATAATAGTTGCCTCTTTGTGTATATATTTGTGTGTTCTCATAGAGATATATATATATATAAACACACACATACATACACATGTATACATGCAAATATGTGAAAATATACATATCTACCTATACTTATACATACACAGACATTAACATATATACACACATAATTACACTTACTATTTTGTGTAAACCATGGCATTCTCACATAGAATACAAGGAGAGACTAATTTTGTATTTAATTATCTGAATTAACAATCAATAGGCAAAAATAGAAGAGGAATCCATGGAATCTTTAACTGTTTGGGGAGGGGAGTTTTGAGAGTGGGGAAAACATAACAATCCTGAATACTTGGACTATGGGATGTTGGTGTTCTTAAGGGATCAAATTATTCTCTGGTATAGCATCTCACTTAGTCTGTTAGGAGCAATGTAGAATGTCGCTGCTTTTTGTAAAAGTCTAGTGAACACATTATTTTCCTCAAATTGAGGCTTTCTTTGACCATAAGTATTAAACATTGCTGTCAATCTTATTTTTGTATATAGTTCTTACTAGAGTAAAGCCTTCTGCTAGCATTCCTACCTCTGTGGAAGGTGAATATCATATGTCCCGATGTTCTTGTATTTTTCTAAGTAATTTGGATATCAGTATAGCCTTAATTTTATGCATGAGGATTTACATTCTGTTTCCATTAGCCTTAATGGGAAGTCATTAACTAACTGGCACCCATGATTGGTAATTTAGAATAATCCGAAACTCAGCTAGAGCATTTGAAATTTGTAAATAGGAAAAAGTCCACCACTCTTCATTTATAAACTGAGCATGCAATATATTTCTTACCCCTATTCAAAAATAAGCCTCTATAGAGGTCAAAGTATTTATGTGCTAGCAAACCTAATTTTGCATTACTAAGTGGATCAAGGTTTTTCTGACAGTTAAAAAGTCTTAGCCAGAAAATAAGATGAGTTTAGCCCTGCAATACTCAACATTATTTTACATAGAATATCTGACTAGTTGAAACTTTTCCCCCCCAAACATATGCAAGATAACTCTTGCTTTTCATTGTGGACAAATTTCTAATATAAAATAAATTATCACCTTGTCACCTACTTAAGGTTGAAGCATACAGAAAATTGTGACCAGTATACATTAAAGGTAACCATTTGCCTAGTCTATGGATTTTTCTTTCATTGTATTGGAGTATTATTTTCTCTTTCTTTTTTAAATTTCACATCTTTTATATACACAAATATTTTAAGAAAGAAAAATGGCTATTCAAATATATCAAGACTATCATGTAGAAAGGCACTTACCTCTTTTTAGCCCCCTGCCAACACATACTTTTCATTAAAACTATGCAATAACTTTCACTCTAATGAGGGAAGACCATAAACCAAATAAAGCTGAAACAGTGGGGGTAGTAGAGAGTTGGGGGGGGGGGGAAGGCAGAGAATGATGTTCTGTGGAATGGAAACCAAATTGAGCTGCTACTGAAAAGTGGAGAGTTACTTGTAAAGTTCTTTAACTTCTGAGCCCTTTATAAGGGAAGACTTTGAGAAGAGTTTATTGCTACATCCTCAAGCCCTCCAATCAGAGGAGAGGCACCTGAAGGAGTTGAGAAGGTGTTGAGTATTGAGGCAATCAGTGTGGTGATGAGCTTCAGGTGATCAGTCTGTGCTGGCAGAGGTATGATATTCTGTGGAGTCCAACCAAGCAAAGCTGCTGATGGAAAATGGAGAGTATTAATTTAAAAGTTTCTCTTCAGACTGTTCTCCTGACACAACTAATAGTAAAGCTGGTTCACAAAATCATTCTGACTTCATGGCAGAAATCAAGAGGGAAGTGACAATCAGTGACAAGATTTAGGAGCAAAAACGTATTCACAATTCATTAGATGACAGAGCTGGCCAGGGATCTTAAAGAAAGGGCAAACTTTTCATTAAAAGTATACAATAACTAAAACACAGTTTTCCATAGTAACTGTGAGGAGCTATGAAAGTCACTTCATTAAATGACTAATTAAATCTCTCAATCTCTGAACTTCATAAGTAACATGACAGGGGGGTGGGTTACATGACTTCTGAGGACTCTTATAACTCTAAAACTTGTAGTAATCTATTGTTTACTCTGAGTCCTTTATTTTACCAGCATAGAAACTGAGACTAGAGATGTTACCATATGCATCTCCCTACAGCAGTAGGATAGATACATCTCTGTGCTAGTCATCAGCCATAGTACTTAATCTTATTAACTGACTAAATGTTAATGGGTCAACTAGTGGGGAAAATTGAAGATGATTTTGTTAACAGAAGACCCTTTGGGCCCAAAAGAGACCCCTTGAAATGAGCCAGAGTCCAATCATAGGTTACAAAGCATTTATTGTCTGAGAAGAGCTTACAGGAAGAGCAGAGAAGGCTGCTCAAAGGGGAGTAGAAAAAGGGTGAGGTATTTAGGCTTTTGTGCAGGGAGTGAGGGTTAAGGCAGAAGATCTCTGTAGGCACAACAAGCCAGGAAGCAGGATGTTTGAAAAGTCTCCAGTCTCCAATGACTGCTCAAGATTGTTTTTGAGCCAGTCAAGGCTGGCTCTGTGGTTTCTGGCAGCTGTGGGCATTTAAAAATTCAGCTATAGTTCACTTGTATATAGGATCACTGGTATGTCAAGCAGCTTTGAACATCACAAATCCTTCTAATTGTCTGGTTGTTGTGTAACCTCATTGTCCTATTCCCCTGTAAAGAAGGTAACATATCCAACAGTTTAGCATAGTTATTACAAAGCCCATGTTCACAACTTCAAGGTAACAAACCTGAATTACAAAAAGAGTGACGCTTCTTTCAACAGAAATAGGGAAATTAGGAAGTGGGGAAAGTGGGGGGGTGGCAAAAGATAATGAGTTCTGTGTTTGGACATGCTGAGTTTGAGAGGCTTATGTGAGATCCAGTTGGAGATGCCCAATAAATAGCTGGTTATGCAGAAGTAAACATTAAAAAAAAAAAGATAGGCTAGATATTTCAATTTGGGAATTATCTGCAAAGAGGCTGAACCAAGACAGCAAAGAAATAGTAGGACCCAAGACAGAAGACCCACAATTAAAGGGCAGGACAAGAATGGTAATCCAGCAAAGGAGATTGAGTGAAAATGATGAGACAAAAGGTGGAGAAGTAAGAGAGAGAAGTGTTACAAAAACCCAAAAAGGAGAGTGTCTAGGAGAATGGACAGTTAGAGATTTTTAAATGTTTCATAGAAGTCAAGGATAAGGAGTGGGAAATGGCCATCAAATATGGAAATCAAGAGATTGTTATGTAATGGGGAGAGGAGCCTGCACAGAGCACCTTAGAGACTATGGAGCAAGTGCTGGTTCATTCTTTAACTGGTTTCAGCAGTCTAAATACTTAGTAAAATGAGGCTCTTTAAATGGCTAAAAAGGCATTCAAAATATCTATTAATCTTGGCCAAGACCTTTTTTTTTTTGTCATTTTATCATTCCATCAGAACTCTTAGGAGATCTTGGTGACTCCTGTGCTCATGACATCTGGTAAAAGACAATGTTATTAAGGGAGAGGCCTCAGGGCCTTTTCCCCCTCTGTGGACATGTGAAAAGGTCTTGGTCCCCCAGTCGCTGTGTTTATTATCCTGTTTTAAGTGAAGGAGAGTGGAGTCTCCAACTTGGTGAGTTTCAAAAAAGCTGCAGGAGTCTGAAAGCTGGAGTCCAGGCTGGGTTTTGCAGTTAGTCTAGAACTGATGCTCTGAGAAGCAAGGATTGACCTTTGGGAGCAAATTTCAGGACTCAGGCCAGTGAAAGATGAAAAGTGGTGTTGCCTCACAGTCAAGTCACATTTGTACATAATCTTGGTAAGACCAATGTTAAGTAGGAAATGAACTAAAAGTGTGCCCCTGAGGTACTGAGAAGAAAAGTTTGTACATTTGTTCTTCAAGCAAATATTCCTTTATAAAAGTTAATTGATGTTAAGTGGTTAAATGGAAAGAAACAGGTCATTGGCTCCCAAGAGTGAGACAAACACAGCCAGTGGGGGCTTAAGCTAAAGACAGCATCAGAGAGACCCATTCCCTCAACTCTCTAGGGAGCCCTAAAAACCCTGAAGGAAAGATGTAGTAGGCCTTATTCTGGGAGAATGAGTCCAGAGCATACTCGTTATAGTTAGTAACCTTGAAAAGGGAAGTTTCATTTGAATGGAGAGATTTAAAATCAGATTTCAAGGATTTGAGAAGTGAATGTGAAGTGAGAAAAAGGAGGCAACAAATAAAAGCATCACTCCACCTCCAGGGAATTTAGCTATGAAATAGTGGAAAGATACTGGACGGTAGCTTAAGGGGCTATTAGTATTAAATAGAAGTTTTTAGAATTGGAGAGACCAGGAATGTTTGTCAGCAATAGGCAAGTTCCCAGGAGGCAAAGAATAAAAATTAGGGAGAGAGAAGGAATTATCAAAGAAGCTAGTTCATAGAGAGGAGGTATTATCAAGGGCATAATTAATAGATAGAAGAAGAACCCCTTCTTCCTTTGAGACAAAGGTAGAGAGAATGGATCATGGTCTTGAGTTTATTTAGAGAGTATAGGAAGGAAGAAGGAATCCATGATGGATGGCATCAGGATTATTTAGCAAAATATTTGGCAAATTCCTCTGCTGACAGGGCAGGGGAGATGGGTGGTAAAGCTGACTGGAGGAGAGGAGCAGTCTGGAACACACACAGGGAAAGTAAGAGAGGGAATCAATCTAGACAGAGTAAAAGGATTGTCACATAACAGTGAGGGCCCAGGTGAGATTTCATAATATCAATTTACCATCAGAGTTGTCTGTCAGTGAGTTCATACATGTTAAGTTTTACTCCCTTGCTAGTGTCATATTGGCAGAGACAGGACCAAACTCTAGCTTTTCTGACTCATTTACTATATAGCAACATTTCCCACGTGTATTCGTGGAAAAGGGAGGGCTAGGGCTCAGTAGCCATACTTGAGACTTCAGCTAGGATGCCCCCTTGAGATTTAGTATTAAAAATCAAAACTGCTTATGCTTGAGGATGCCTAAAACTCTTCTTCTAGTTTTTAGGTAATATAATAAGTTTATATTATATATTTTTGCTGTTTAGTCATTTCAGTCTTGTCTGACTCTTCATGACCCTATTTGGGGTTTTCTTGACAAAGATACTGAAGTGGTTTTCCATTTTCTTTTCCAGAATGTTATTTATAGACTATATAATAAGTTTAGGATTACGTAGACAACCCCACAATGGTAAATAGTGCATTTTATTTTAAAAGTGCTTAGTAGTTGCAAAAAATATTATTTTATAGAAATTCTACAGATGAGAAAAACACTTACTGTTAGAATAGTGATCTTAAGTTACTTTTGGCAATATAGCATTAGAATACACTGACTTTCATTCCTCTGTTCCTTTATAGCTCGAGGCTAGATGAAAGGGAAATATAAGGTTTATAGTCATCATTAAAGACATTCTTACAAGGGAAAATTACAGACACAAACTCACAAAAATACATGCACACATTATATCCAAACCTTATACATGGGGCAGATAGATGGTGCAGTGCATAGAGAGCTGGGCCTGGAATCAGGAAGACCTGAATTCAAATCTAGCCTCAGATACTTACTAGCTGTGTGACCTTGGGCAAGTCACTTAACCCTGTTTGTCTCCATTTCTTCATTTGTAAAATGAACTGGAAAAGGAAATAGCAAATCATTCCAATATCTTTGCCAAGAAAGCCCCAAATGGTGTTACTAAGACTTGGACAAGACTGAAGCAACTGAACAACAAAAAAATCTAGATACATACTGTGAAAAGCCATGTTATAGATGCTCCAGAACCTCTGTTATTGAACTATTGAGGAGTTTCTTTTCTGGATGCTTGGTAATTTGTAATTCATTATTCAACCTCTTCCACACTCCCACAGCATTTGGCATGGTGCTAGTTATATTTTAGCTACTCAATAAACACTTGTTGAATTAATTTGAGTCAGTTCAGCTTGCTACCTTGCTGCTGGCAATTCTCCTTTCCAGCTAAGGATAGTTTCAGGAGAGGGGAGATTCCCAGATCATCAAGCACAAGAAAGAAAAAAAAAAGAGTCCCAATATGGAGAGAAATATTAGACCTGAGAAATAATTACTCTGGTACTTCATAGTATCATATTTTTTTTGTGTAGTGTTGCAATTTTTCATTTGGAAGTACTCTAGTTTGCCTTTTTTTTGGTATGACATCCCAATTCAATTGGCACCAAATTTTCATTTGAATCTAATCTTTTATAACTCTGTACATATTTCCCCTCATGAATTCAGTCAACCATGCCAAATCATTGCAATGGTGCTTCCCTACAGTTATAGAGATTTTCTTTTGCATGCATAATGAAGCTCATTTCAGATTGGAGTAAGGTTACTGCTAGGTCTGCCAGCTTGCTTTAAGCTAGAATGAAAAAGCATAGATATTTGATTTGTATTGATGTAATCTGTAATTTGATTATGTTCCAAACTTTCCAAAGGCTTTCAGAATGTGTTATGGAATAGATGTGGATAATTATATATTGTCTTCTACTAATAATAGGTATAAGTTCAGCACATTTTAAATATCTGCATTCAAGTGTCAGTTGACAGTATGATATTGATGTTATCAAGAAAAATGCATTTCAGGGGAAAAAAGCAAACATGACTTAGATTTTCAAAAAGTAAGATAAATGGAAAGAAATCTAGCTTATTAATTGGTTCTTTCTTGGGGAAATTTCCAACTCAGCTTTTCATCATTTCCAAGAAAAACAGAAGCAAATACATAGAAATAAACTGGATGGATATACTAAAATCATTGGATCACAGATTCTAGGATGTTGAAGGCCTTTTAGAGATCATTTCGTCCAATGCTTTCATTTTGTAGATGAGGAAACTGAGACCTGGAGGTAACATCACACGAATAATTAATGCAGAGTTGACATTTGACCAGAATCTCGGAGTCCTGATTTTTAATCCATCAGTCCTTCTGGACAGTCAGAATAATGATTGTCCAATGTGTTTATTAATGAGTATCTATGTAATATCCAAGGATATGTATCATCCTTTCACCAGCTGTATTCACATATTCACTCTTTGCAAGGGACACAGAGTCACACAATTGATTCTAGGTAAAAAAAAAAATTCAGAGAACTTTATTTTCATCACTGTTGGTCCATTTTTTCTTTGTATCTCTCATGTGTATCTGAGCATAGTCTGTGACACATAATAAGTATTTAATAAATCATGCAATTATACCATTTAGAACTTGGAAGAGACTTCCCTAGATATCAAGTTCAAACTTTTGAGTCTAATTCTGAAGGAATCCCCACTATAATACACACAAATGGCTATATGGGCTCTGCTTGAAGACCTCTAAGAAGAGGGAATCCATTACCCTGTGAGGGAGTCAACTGAATGTTTATACGGTTCTAAATCCTAAGGCAGCTATGTGGCACAGTGGATAGAGCACTGGGCCTGGAGTCAGAAAGACTAAAGTTCAAATTTAACCTTAGACACTTATTAGGTGTGAGACCCTAGGTGAGTCACTTAACCTCTGAGTACATAAAACTTGAAAAAGGTAAACCACTCCAGTATCTTTACAAAGAAAATGCCCATGAAGAGTTGGGCATGACTGAATGCCTGAATAACAATTCGTAGGAAACTTTTCCTGATTTGAAGCTTCAATTTGCCTTTTGAAATTCTACAAATTTTTCCTTGTTCTGCTCTCTGGAGCCAAACAATATTGTGTCTGTGGACTTCATAAGCATGTCATATATGGCTTTATTTGAATCAATGACAAAAATGTTAAACAGCACAAAGCCAAGCAGAGGTACTGGGGCACTAAGATAGAAACCTCTTGTCATGTTGTTTTTAAACCATTAGCAACCATGTTTTAAGTCCAACCATCCAACTCATTCCGAATGAATCAATCTGACTGCGTTATCTTCTAGTCCACATTTTTCCATTTTCTGTGCAATAACATTATATCTTATGATGTGCTTTGCTAAAATCTAGCTAACCTATATTAATAGTATGCACTTCATCTGTCAAGTTTAGTAATCATGTCAAAAAGGAAATGAGTTTATGGAGTGAACAGTCCTTGATGAAGCTCTATGAAATTACACCTTCTTTTTCTAAATGTTCATTAACCATCTATTTAATGATCTGACAATGACACAGGACTCAAAATCAAATTAATTGACCAATGTTTTGGAGACTGTTCTCCTCCCTCTTTTGAAAATAAAGACAACATGGTCCTCTAATCTTATGATAACTCTCTCATTTCTCACAGTCATTCAAATACTATTGACAGTGGCTCAGTGATCAAGTCATTCCCCCTCCCCTGCCCCACCCTAGTATTGAAGATGCAGTTCATCTGGGCCAAAAACCTTTAGATTCATTGACAGATCATCAACTTTATTACTTTGGTCCCCTTAATTGGGTCTGCCCTCTCTAGATAACACTTTATTTCAGGATGTTCTAGTGTGTGTATTCTTCACTTCCAATTATATTTTTCCTGTTTCCTGTTTCTAAGTGGCTCTGCCATCTATTGATAGATGGAATATGTGTTCTTGTGATCATGGCTATTAAGAGTTCAATAGGACTCCTCTCTCAGAAGACACATTTACACTTTGAAATTACCTTTCTGGAAGTGTTCTATGTTATAAACAATAACCCAAATAGTAAGAATCCTAGGAATCATATCAGATGGGAAGACTTTAAATTAGATCCAAGTCATAATACATACTAATTAAGCCTTCTTGAAATATGTAATATTTTTTGTTATTGTTATTTAGTCATTTTTCAGTCATGTCCAACTCTTTATGACCCCATATGGGGTTTTCTTGGCAAAGATACTGGAGTGGTTTGTCATTTCCTTCTCCAGTTCATTTTTCAGATGAGGAAACTGAGACAAACACAATTTGCCCAGAGTCACACAGATAGTAAAGTATAAGAGGCCTGATTTGAATTCAGATTTTTCAGGCATCTCAGAGATGGCTAAACAGCCCTGAGTTAACCTCAAAGTGCTCAGTGATAACTCTATATATTCACAACTCTGGTCGCATAGCAATCCATCTTCTCTATGCCACTAAGATACTAAATAGATAAACTTCTTTTTTAAAAAAAGTTTGTTTCATTTTGTTTTTAATCAGAGGGCTATTGATCAAGGTTATTTCTGTTGTTAAATATTCTAAGGCAAGGATTCTTAATCTGTGGTTATATGAACCTGTTTTAAAAAATATATATTTTTATAATTGTATTGGAAAACAATTGATTTATTTTATGAAAAACATTAATCTGATAAGGGATCCAGAGGCTTTATCAGACTGTCAAAGGGGTTCATGATACAAAAAAGTCAAGATCTTCTACTTTAAAGTATATTTATATCATTTAATAGGAATATTTGGTAGCATATTCTGTAGCATAGAAGTGGCTGATAATCTTTTGAGGTTTCTTAACACTTTTGTGCAGAAAATTTTTATATAGCTTTTAGGATGGAACTCAAAAATCACCTTCTTATTGATGCTTGCCAGCTCCCAAACCTTAACTTTTCCAAATAGAATACTAAAATGTCATCATTAGAAAGAACATCAGAGGTCATGTACTCCAATCACCTTATTCTGCCCAGTAGGAAACTGAGACTATGGTACTTGTCCAAAGTCACATGGTTTGTAAGTAGAAAAATATATATACACATATATGATGTAGAAAAATTAAATTTGCCACACATAAATGTAAGTTACATATATGTGTATATGTACATATATATGCAGATGTGTATGTATACTTTACTTTTTGTATACAAAAGTATACCAACTTTACTTGCCCACATATGTGTGTATATATGCATATATCTAAACATATAAATGTGAAAAAAAGTTCAGGTTTGAGAGCTGGCAAGCATCAGGGAAGAGGTGAAATTGAGGTACATTCTGAATACTAGAGAAAAAGTTCTGCACACAAGTGTAAGAAACCCCAAAAAATTATTATTGACTACTTCTGTACTATAAAACATGTTACCAGATACTCCATTAAATGATAAAAATATATACTTTAAAGCAGAAGCTCTTGACTGTTTTTGTGTCCTGAACTCTTCAGTCATTAATAGTTTTAAAGGCATAAAATGCCCAGGATTACAAAGAAACCCATTATTTTCAAATACAGTTATCTGGCCTCCATGGCTGACTCTCCATCCACTACGCCATGCTAACTGTGTTACATAATTGTAATCAGCCTTACTCTGCTACATGTGGTTTTATTTGTGCACAATATCTTTAAGGGAGAAAGTTTAGAAAACATGGAATTATATCACTGGTCAATCTCCCCTGGTCCCAATGGCTAACTCCTTCCCTTCCCCATTTCACAGTCTTCTTTCCTGTCTTGACTCAGCTCCCTCTTTTCCAACATCAGTTTCTTCTAGACATTATCTCCCTCCCTTCTGACCTCCAACCATTGGTTTCTCCCACTCTATTTCCTTATTCTGCTGCATGGTTAAGTACTTATTTCTTCAACTGAGGGGAGAGTGGGGGGGGGAGGAATCAACACTATGTTTATTAAATGAATGGATGAACAAGTTAATGGATGAATAAACTGATTTAGTTTTTGGAATAACTGAACAAGGATACAAACATCACAGACTAAGGTTAAATCTATTCCTGATACTTCTGTCATTCAAACAAATGGAAAATGGACTGATACTTGTTGGTCTGATGAGAAGACAAGGAGAAAGCAAGAGTCGGTATAGAGATATGAGAACAGAGATAAAGAAAGGGGGGTGGAGGGAAAGGCTCAAGCACTTATTAAGCATGTTCTATGTTCCATGCATCGTGCTAAGTGCTTTTTACAAATATATCATTTGATCCTCACAACAGCACTATGAGGTAAGTGCTAGCATGATTCCCATTTTGCAGCTGATGAAACTTAGGCAGACAGGTTAAATGACTGGAACAGGGCCACACAGCTAGGTAAGTATATGAAGTCAAATTTGAACTCAGATCTTCCTGATTCCAGGCACAGCACTCTGTGCACTATGGAGCCACCTAGCCTCAGAGACCAGAACTGATGAATTGAGTAGAAAACAAAGATACTGGTGACTTTATTGTTCAGTTATTTTTCAATTGTGCCTGATTCTTTGTGACCCCATTTGGAGTTTTCTTGGCAAAGATACTAAAGTGGTTTTCATTTCCTTCTCCAGCCCATTTTACAGATGAGGAAATGGAGGCAAACAAGGTGAAGTGACTTGCCCAACATCACATAGCTAGTAAGTATCTGAGGCCAGATTTGAATGCAGGAAGATGAGTCTTCCTGACTTCAGATTGGGTACTCTATCCATTGTGCCACCTAGCTGCCCCTATATTGGTGACTACAAGAAATAAATAAAGGTGATGGAATAAAGATCACAATGGCATGGGGAGGAAGGGAAACTATAAAGTTGGTGGCTATAAACATTTGGCCATCATCCAAAATGCATCAGGCCTGCAATAAGAAGAAATGGAGAAGAGAGGAAGATGGAAAGGAGAAGCCAGAATGGCCACTCTACAAGATCCAATCAGCTATTTTAAAAATAAAAAGAACAGTCACAACAACAACAAAAACCCATCACCATAGCTGATCCTCACAATTCAGACACTGAAATCAAATGCTTGTCAGTTCCAGTTTTATAATGAAGCAGAAAATATCAAATGTGCTGTTTACTAGTATTCTGCTATATTTTAAATTTAAACCTGTATATAATATTTTTAATTTTAAATATGCACTTTTTTCTTCTATAATTTGAGGTAAAAATTATATATATAATTTTTACCTCAAATTACATATATATAATATATATATATATATAATTGTTGTTCATTTTTCATTTTCAAAGAGGACCAATGATGTAATGGGGTGATATCTTGATTTGCACATGAACTGGATTTAAGTGAGGCAGAGTTGCAGGAAGTTGTCATCCTCACTCTCTCTTCCAGAGTCAATGAAGTCCGGTAGCAAGACAAAAGTCAAGGTGACCGGGGTGATGGCCCTGGCCTGAAATGCAGTGGATGACGTTGGCATCTTAGATGTCTGATGAAGCTCTTAAGTACTTCACAATGCCTGCTTCAGCCACCTTCACGGCCATTGAAACAAATTGTTCTCATCTCCTTGTTTCAGCGGGGGAAGTCTTCACACTCTTGGGGTAGACACCCCTTAACCCACTGATGGGTTCGAGGCCTGTCAGTTACCCTCAACCTGGTTTAGCCTGTCTACCAAGACATATGGGTGTATTGGGTACTCAAGGAGGACTCTTGTGTGAGGGCTTGCTTAGTCCTTTTCATGGCTTCTCATCCACCTTTGGTGTCCACCTGTCACCCAACTCTCACCTGTGGCTCCAAGAAGCTGTAGTATGCACAGAGGCCACATCCCAGTACACACACACACACACACACACACACACACACACACACACACACATAATTTTAACCTTCAACACTGACCAGTTGGGAAAGTCACTTAACTTTTATTTGTCTCCTCAGTTTCCTTAACTGTAAAATGGAAATAAAAATAGCACATGTTTCCAGGGTTTTTATGAGCATCAAATGAGATAATATCCATAAAAAGTGCTTTACACTTGGCTCATAGTAGGTACCACATAAATGCTTATTCCCTTCTATTCTGCCTAAATGAAGGCAGAATCCAAAATCTATATTTCTGTTAAGGTTACCATCATCTTTCCAGTCGTTCAGCTTCACAACTTAGGAGCCATCCTTCCCTTTTCCTTCTTCCTCAGTTCCACAGTTAACCAGTTGCCAAATCCTTTTATTTCTGCCTACCTCCACTTCTTTTGGATCTTTCTCCTTCTTACCACTCACACAGATACCAATACTAGTTCAGGCCTTCTTCACCTTTTATCTGGATGACTACAACAGCCTCCTAATTGGGCTCTCTGCCTCCAGGTTCTCCTTTCTCTCATCCATTCTCCAGATATCTGCAAAATTGATATTCCTAAGGCATAGGCCTGACTCTGTCATTCCTGTACTTAATTAAGAACATTCCACTGACTCCATAATGATTCTAGAATAAAAAAAAAATCCAAACTCCTCTGTAGTATTTAAAACCTTTCACAGGCTGGCTCTAACCTATTTAGACCTCAATACAGGCTCTAACTTATAAATGATGATCTCATATCATTTAACTTTCCATCACATGTTCTCCGTTCCAGCCTAAATTGTTTCATTCACTGTTCCAGTTACACGATACACTAATTCACACCTCCATGGCTTTGCACAGGCAACCTTCATGCCTTGAATGCCTTTCTTCCTCATCAGTGATTCATAGAATCCCCCAGTTTCCTTCAAAGCACGATGAGGGGCCAAGTCCTGACCTAGTCACCCCGGTTATTAATTTTCCCCAAATTACTTTTAATTTATTATATGTGTATTGATTATTTACTTCTCTCTGTATATGCTGCCCCTACACACACACACACACACACACACACACACACACACACACACACACA
>NW_020954552.1:11345615-11364708 GCF_900497805.2 Vombatus ursinus | reverse complement strand
ACACACACACACACACACACACACACACACACACACACACACACACAGAATGTAAGTTCCTTAAGGGCAGGGACACTTTCATTTTTAAGCTTTGTACCTATAAAACCTCCAAAACAGTCAAAAAGTCAAGCACTCCAGTATTCTTTGCCAAGAAAACCCCAAATGGACAAGACTAAAAGAAAATAACTAAACAGCAAAATCTATAATATTTATTCCTTTCCAGGCTATACTCCTGACTCTCCAGACTTTCTCTACCATGTTACAGAAACCTCTTCAAACTGGAAGTTTGATCCAGCCCTGGAGTTTTTATAATGGAAGTACCCTTCACCTTATGGCCTCTTCCTCTGATTGGCTGGTTCCTCCCAGAAGCTCCATTTTAAGTAAGACTTAAAGATCAGGACACTCAATGTCTAGACTTTCTCTACCATGTTCCTCCACATCATCTCCTTCCCTACACTTTTTCAGCTTTCTTTTATGTGTTATTTCCCCCCATTAAAATGTAAGTTCCTTGAGGGCAAGGTCCGTCTTCCTTTGTGCTTGTATTTGTATTCCCAAGTAACTCAGAACCAGGCACAAACGAGATATTCCAATAAATGTTTATTGAGTTGAACTGAATTAAAGTCTATTTCAATGTATCCTAAAGTGAAGTATAGTTAGCTAGATTAATAAAAAAAGAAAAAAGAAAAACATTCATTATGTAAAAAATACAATGACTTTTATGATATTTTTAATATCTCTTGCTGCCTTAGTAAATCTGTTGATATACCAACAAAGGAAGCTCTGGAGTTTAGAGTAGATAATTTATAGCTAAATGGCATAATTACCAGCACTCCACAAGTATATCTCAGTTGAACCCTAGGGAGTAGAATGACTGATGGGTAAAATCAATCTTGGGATGAGCTGGTGGCCAGAATAGAGATATTAAAGAATGTTAGTATTTGGTTTTTTTGTCAGTAGATGTGCAGCTGTGTTCTAAATGGAGCGAAATTGAGCCAGGAGGATCTCAGGCAACCGGGCAAAGAGAACATTACAGAAGCCACAGTTCATGGTGAGGAAGCCATGAATCAAACCTTTCCATGTCCCGAGCATGGGCACTTTATCTTGTTACTAGAAACAATCCTCTATAACAAAACATGAACAGGAAAAAAAAAAGACAAAAGAACTAAAAAGCAAAAGAATTATAACATTTAGCATATTGGCTTTTGATGAGAAAGCATGCCCAAATTTTATATTCCTATTCCAGTATTAATTTAATAGTCCAAAAAGATGTTATTTGACATGAGATACATTTAGGAAGTTAACACTCTACAGTAATGTTCTAGTTTTATCAGTTTTTAACTAAAGTGAATTTGGCTGCATCCAAATGCTTTTATTCATTAGTAAGTACCCAGATCAATCAATATTAGACCTGAATGATAGAGAAATCTGGGCACCATCAGTCAAAATGTGAAATCTAATCAAATGTCTCATTCAGTGGTAACATGCAAATTGCAGCCAGAAGATGAGGGGGAAATATATATACACACACACACGCACACACATATATATGTGTATATATATATATATACATATATACACACACATATATATGTATATATATATATATACAAACATATATATATGTATATATATACACATACACACACACACACACACATATGTCCTAATGACATCAGGCAACATCTGTTAGTTAGATAGAAGTTGAACCAGAGTGATCTTTTAGGCAGCCAGTTTGGAAATTTCAGCCACATTCCCCTCTAGATGTGTAGACCAATTGATTAATTCAAAGTAGCACTTTAAGTCTAAAGAACATGTGAGTCAAATCACCATCTCATTATGACATTATCCTTGTCTACTTGATTTAAAAGGCCTGGCACCTGAGAAAACACAGGGCTGGGCATATTCTCTGAAATAATCACACATAAGATGCTTGACTCTGTTTCCTATGTATTTGACTGTACAGCCAATTTTCAATATCCAAGGTATCAGTACTGGATTTTTTAGGATGATTCAGGCACACTGTTCACCTTTATCCTCCTACTGCCTGTCTTCTGACCATATCACTTCTCAGCAGCACTTCTTACAAACTCATTAAGAAACTATTGTGGGGATGCAGCTAGGTGGCTCAGTGGATAGAGGACCTGGGCTCAAATCTGGCCTTGGACACGGAACAACTATTAGCTGTGTGACTCTGGGCAAGTCACTTAACCCCAATTGCCTCACCACCCCCACACCACTGAAAAAAAAGAAACTATTGTGGGGAAAAGCACCAAAATGGTGGAGAAAAGGCAGAGCCTTAATGAGATATTTCAAATTCCCCTCCAAACAACTTTAAAATAACTCCTCAAAACTAATTCTGAAGTGGCAGAACCCACAAAAGGACAGGGTGGAGCAATTTTACAGCCTGAGATAACTTAGGAGGTCGGTAGGAAAGGTCTGTTGGACTAGGGTGAGAGTGGAGCATAGTCCAGCCCAGGCAATGCCAGGGCAAGACAGTAGCAGCTGCACCTAGCCAAGCCAACAGTAGGCATTGGGGACAACTAATCAGCAGCAGTAGCTTCCAGAGCTCCCAGTCTACAGACTGTAAGGGGGATTGGACAGCTGATCAGATGGTGATTATAGGTGTCCCCTTGCAAGCACTGGGCACTGACACAGATCTGGGTCACAATCCTGAATTGCAGTACCAGGGTGAGAAGGAGCGCTGGCTCAGCAGAGCTTGTGGCCACAAGGGAGTGGGCAGTTAAGTCTAACACACTGTTCCTTAGATCATACCACCTTGGAAGAACTGAAAACTTACAAAACCCAAGAACTGGTGCTGAAAACAGCTTCACAAAAAAACCTGAAGTTTGGGACAGTACCCCCTCCACCTTGGGAGCAGAGCCCAAACTTAATATAAAGTGGTCTAGTCTTACCAAATCTCAAACTGTATTATAAAGTGGTAATCATCAGAACAATCTGATACTGGCTAAGAAACAGAGTAATGCAACAGTGAAATACATTAGGTATATAATATAGTATAGTAAATAACCATAATAATTTAATGTTTGATAAACCCAAAGATCCAAGCTTTTGGGATAAGAACTCACTACTGACAAAAACTTCTGGGAAAACTGGAAAACACTATGGCATAAACTAAATATAAACCAACATCTCATACTATACACCAGTATAAGGTTAAAATAGGTATGTGATTTAGATATAAAAGATGATATCCTAAGCAAATTAGGGAAGCATGGAATAGTTCATTGGTCAGATCTATGGCTAAGGGAAGAATGTAAGACCAAGCATAGTACAGAGAGCATCACAAAATATAAAATAGATAGTTTTAATTATATTAAATTGAAAAGTTTTTGCATAAACAAAACAATACAACCAAAATTAGAAAGAAAGCAAAAAACTGGGAAAATTTTTAATAGGAAAAGCTTCAATAAAGGTCTCATTTTTCAAATATATGGAGTACTGAATCAAATTTATAAGTCATTCCCCAAATGATAAAATGATCAAAGGACTTGAACAGGTAGTTTTCAGACAAAGAAATCAAAGATATCAGTAGTCATATGAAAAAAAATGCTTCAAAACACTATTGATTAAAGTATTGATTAAGCAAATGAAATTTAGAATAACTCTGAGGTACCACCTCACAACTATCAAATTGGCTAATATAACAGAAAAAGAAAATGATAAATGTTTGTAAGGATGTGGGAAAACTGGGACACCAATGCACTATTGGTGGAGTTGTGAACTGATCCAACCTTTCAGGAGAACAATTTGGAACTATGGCCATAGGCTATCAAACTGTGCACATCCTTTGATTTAGCGTGTCACAAAGTGAAGTGAGCAGAACCAGGAGAACACTATACACAGTAACAGCAATATTGTACAATGACCAACAATGAATGGCTTAGCTATTTTCAGCTATACAATGATACAAGACAATCCTAAATGAATCTTGATGAAAAATGCTGCCTCCAGAGAACGAACTAATGATAATCTGAACACAGACTGAAGCATACTCTCCTTTCTTTCTTTCTTCCTTTCTTCCTTCCTTCCTTCTTTCCTTCCTTCCTTCTTTCCTTCTTTCTTTCTTTCTTCCTTTCTTTCTTTCATTCTTTCTCTCTTTCTTTCATATTCTCTTCTCCAAAATGACTAATATATAAATATGTTTTAAATTATTGAACATGTATATCATATATCAGATTGCTTACTGTCTCAGGGATGGGGGAGTAGTAGGATTTTGAACTCAAAACTTTAAGAAAAAACCTAATGTTAAAGATTGTTTTTACATGTCAGTGGAGAAAAAAATAAAATCCAATTTTTTAAAGTCAAGAAATAGGCTGGAAAAATGAGCAACTGAACCAGGCCCGTACAACCTGCAGCCAACCAAAGGATTTCAGGTGGCCTGTGAAAAATGTGGAGGAAAATATCCTCTTCATTTTTCCCAGGCTGCCCAAAGTACTTTGGAACCCACAGGACACAGGTTGTGCAGGCTTAAATTGGACCACGGAAAGTTACTATGAGGATAGCTAGGCGGCGCAGTGGATAGAGCACCAGCCCTGAAGTCAGGACGACCTGAGTTCAAATCCGACCTCAGACCAAACACTTGACACTTACTAGCTGTGTGACTCTGGGCAAGTCACTTAACCCCAATTGCCTCGCCAAAAAAATAAAAAATAAAGGAATTTTGGAGCAGCTAGATGGCACAGTGGATAAAGCACTGGCCCTGGAATCAGGAGGACCTGAGCTCAAAATCTGGCCTTAGACACTTGCCACTTATTAGCTGTGTGACCCTGGGCAAATCACTTAACCCCAATTAGCTAAAAAAAAAAAAATAAAAAAATAGCCTGGACATCATCTTTCAAGAAATTATGATGAAAAATGCCCTGATATCATCTAACCAGAGACTAAAATAGAAATTTATCACCTCCTGAAAGAGATCTCAAAATGAAAACTTCCAGGAATCTTATAGCTAAATTCCAGAGCTCCCAAATCAAGGAGAAACTATTGCAAGCAGGAAGAAAGAAACAATTCAAGTATTGTGGAGCCACAGTAAAGATAAAACAATATTTAGAAGCTTCTTCATTAAAGAATCAGAGGACTTCGAATATGACAATCCAGAGGATAAAGGAGCTAGGATTATAACCAAAAATCATCTACCTGCAAAACTGAATATAATCCTTTAGGGCGAAAATGAGTATTCAATGAAATAGAGGACTTTCAATCATTCCTGATGAAAACACCAAAGCTGAATAGAAAATTTGACTTTCAAATACAAGAATCAAGGGAAGTATAAAATGGTAAACAGGAAAACAGAAATCATAAGGGATTCAATAAGATTAAACTGTTTACATTCCTACACAGGAAGATGATATTTGTAACTTCTAAAAACTTTATCATTATTAAAGCAGTTAGAAGGAATATACATGGACAGAGGGCATAGGTATGAGTTGATTATGATGGACTGATATCCAAAAAAAATTATAAAAGAGATAAAAAACAAAAAGAAAAAGGACCTATAGGTACAAATATTTATAGCAGTTCTTTTAGTGGTGGGAAGGAATTTGAAATTGAAAGGATCCCCACCGATTGGGGAATGGCTGAACAACTTGTGGTGTATGGTTGTGATGGAATACTATTGTGCTATGAGAAATGATGAACAGGATGGTTTCAAGAAAATCTGGGAAGGCATGTGAACTCATGTAAAATGAGGTGAGTAGAACTAGGAGAATGTGGTACATAGTAATAACAATATTCTAAGTATGATTAACTTAAAGAACTGATCAAGACAGTGATCCAAGACAAACCTGAAGGACTTATGATGAAAAATGTTGTCCATAGAAAGAGCTGATGGCATCTGCATACAGATCAAAGCATACTTTTTTAAAACTTTCTTTTTTTGTCTATTTTTTCTTTTCTTTCTTTCTTTTTTTTTGGTCTGTGTTTTCTTTCACAACATGATTAATATGGAAATGTATTTCGTGTGACTGCACGTGTATAACCTATTTCAAACTGCTTGCCTTCCCAATGAAGGGAGAGGGAAGGAAGGGAGTATATTTGGGACTCAAAATTAAAAAAAAAAGAATGTTAAAAAGTGTTTTTACATGTAATTGGTAAAAATAAAATGTTAAATAAAAACCCATTGTATTTTTGTCTTTTTAGACATCTTCATGACATTGATCTTGGAGACTAGAAGACCTGAGTTCAAATCCTACCTCAGACACTTATTAGCTGCATGATACTGGGTAAGTCATTTTTGTTCTTTCAACCTCAGTTTCCTCATACATAAAATGGGCATCTACCTTACAAGGTTGCTGTGGAATCAAATGAGAAAACAGATAAACACTTTGCAAACCTTAAAGCACTATACAAAAGCAGTAATGATGATGAGCGATTTTTCTTCTTCCACTGACTTTCAGCTGGGTTTTTCAATTCACTAAAGGACACTGAAAAGTAAATTACACCCAAGTGCTTGCTAAGGAGTTTGATTGATTGGTTGGTTGGTTGTTGTCCTTCATTCTCAAAGAGCACTCAAATGATATCACTATGTTGGAGTCAAGGAACAGTGTGTCCGACTGTGGCTGATCAGACCAATAGGAGCTCAGAATGCTCTACCACAGGTCAAGCACAAATAGTCCTTGTGAACATTTGGGGTGGATTCTCTAAATTTGTGCATATCAAGTTTCTTTTGAGCTACTTCAATTCTGCTTTGCTCATAGAGCTCAGTACCTTCTCTGATGAGGGCACGCCATGCTGGGTGGTCCTGTGCCAGCGTCTCCCATGCCTCACCCAAGTGTTTGCTAAGGAGTTTGAACAAGAGATGGGAAGGAGTCTGTTATCATGCTGCCTCATGTTCTTCTATGAGCCCTTGAATAGTGGAACTTTTCAAACAGCCCTGCTTGTATTCTTCAGTGAAGATTTTGTTAGAAAGGCCAAGAAAGAGAAAATATTTAACAAGCTCTGTACTTGAACCCTGCTACTAGACACTGCTAATGAAATATCAAATTAAAGCAAAGATTCTTTCCAACAAGGGAAATTTTTGATGAATCACAATTAAAACCCCTAGTAGAGTGAAACCCACTAGAAAACACAATTTGTCTAGAGATAAATATTTAACACGATCTATCAAGCACATATGCCATCAGGATATTCATAGTTCAGTAAAAACATTAAAGTTTTTCTATGAATTAATCTGGTAAAAAGAACAAAAACAAAAATTAAATGCTAGAGATATAGATATTCCCAAGAAGAGAACTGTAATGGATTGCTACTACTTATAGTAACTATAACAACCACCATCACCACCACCTTCACCACAACTACCACTACCACTACCAACCACTATTACTATTACTACTACTACTGCTACTACTACTGCTATTACTACTACCACTACTAGAAGTTAATAATCATAGCTTGTATTTATATATAGCAGGCTGCTAGTGGCACAGTGGATAGAGTGCTGGGCCTGGAGTCAGGAAGACTCATCTTCCTGATCTGGCCTCAAACACTTATTAGCTATGTAACCCTGGGCAAGTCACTTAATTCTGTTTGCTTCGGTCCCTCAACTGTCAAATGGCAAACCACTGTAGTATCTTTTCCAAGAAAACCCCAAATGGAGTCAGGAAGAGTCAGGCATGACTGAAAAATTCTTTACAAGCATTGTAAAGAATTTTTATCCTCATTTTATCCTCACCACAAGCTCCTGAGAACTAGGAGTTTACTGAAAGTGGTCTTAGGCCCAGAAGGGCCTCCTCTGCAGCCATCAGAGGGTATATAAAAAAGCAAAGATAGAACTAAAGCCAGAATGAAAAGAATGAAGTTGGAAAAACCTGTGTGATCCTAGTCAAGTAACTTGTTCTTTCTCAGCCTCAGTTACCTCATCCGTAAAAGGAGGGAGTTAGACGTGATGGTCTCTGAGGTCCCTTCCAAATATAACTCTATAATCCTATGATCCCAGGACACTGTATTCCTGTGGCTTCAAGCACTGCCTCCTACTTCTGTCTATAATCTAGGCTTGCTCAGCTCTGCACTTTTAAGAACTGGAGATAACATTGTATCTTCCACATTTCAATCCCTGCTGGATATGGTATGATCCTGCTGGAATCTCAGGGAGAAGGCAAAATAAAATTCAGAATGAAGGAAAGCTTATAAAATATGCTAAGGGTAAAAATATGGGTTTTTGTAGCAATTAGGGAGATAACAAAGAAAACAAGGAATAGATGCTCATTCCTACTGTTTGGAATTGATTATGGATGAAAGAGTGAAAGTAATTACTCAGCAGCTTTTTCTCTAACTTAGAGAATTATCATCAGACTACAAAATTTATACAGAAATCTGAGCAACATATATCCACTAATAATAGTTATAATTTATATAGTGCTTTAAGATTTGCAAATTGCTTTATAAATATAATTTCATTTGATTCTCACAACAACCCTGTGAGTAGATATTATTATTATTATTATTATTATTCCCATCTAACAGAACAAGGAACTGAGCCAGAGGTTATATGACTTGCCCAGGATCACATACCTAGTGAGTTTCTGGATTTGAACTCAGGTCTTCCTGATTCCAAATCTAGTGCTCTTAGCTGCCTCTTCATAATTAAGTTAGGAAACTATTTACAGAGGAAATAAAAGAGAAACACTTTCACTTTGCTTAAAGTATTCTTTTAAATGCTGATAGCAAGTAGGTATTAACCTTGTGTCTCTGAATTTGTGGCTTTTCACTATTTGTCTAGAAGCAACAGTTAGAACCAAATATGAAATAACTGATTGGTTTAAGATTGGAAAAGGAGGATGAGAAGGCTGTATATTGTCACCTGATTTATTTAACCAATATGCAGAGTACATCATGCAAAATAGAAGACTAGACTAATCAGAAGCTGAAATTAAAGTTATCAGGAGAAATATCAATAATGTCAGATATGCAGACGATACCATTCTGATGGCAGAAAGTGAAAAATTATTAAGCCTCTTGAAAGAGGACAGTGTAAAAGCTGGCTTGAAGCTTAACATAAAAACAAATAAGCAAACAGACAAACAACCTAAGATCATGGCAAGTGGTCCCATCACATCCTGACAAATAGAGGGAGCAGAAATGAAAGCAGTGTTAGATTTTATATTCTTGGGCTTAAAGATCAATGCAGATGGTAGCTGCAGTCATGAATGAAAAGACACTTGCTTCTTGAAACGAAAGCTATGGAAAATCTGGACAGTATCATAAAAAGCAGAGAAATGACCTTTCTGACTATGGTCCATATAGTCAAAACTATGGATTTTCCAGTAGCAATGTGTGGCTGTGAGAGTTGGACTTATAAGGAAACCTGAGTACTGCGGAATCAATGCTTTTGAATTGTGGTGCTAGAGAAGACTTTTTAGAGTCCAAGGAGATCAGATCAGTCAATACTTAAAGAAATTAATTCAGGCTATTCACTGGAAGGTCAAATACTGAAGCAAAAGCTTAAATATGTTGGCTTCATAATGAGAAAATTGAACACTTTGGAAAAGACCCTGATATTGATTGAAGACCAAAGGGAAAAAGGGAAGCAAAGGATGAGATGGATAGATAGTGTCATGGAAACAAGGACTAAAAGAGATAAGACCAAAAGTCATTTCCCAACATATATAGTCAAAAGATATTAATAAGCAATTCTCAAAAGCAGAATTGTAAACCATTGACAATCACATAAAAGAATGACAAAAATCACTAACAATAAGAAAAAATGCAAAACAAAACAACCTTGAGGTTTGACCTTAACCCACACCCAACAAAGTGCCAAAGAAGACCAAAGATGGAAATAGTCAATGTTGGAGGGGTTGTGGAAAGACAGGCATACTGATGTGTTGCAGGTGGAGCTGTGAATTCATATAATAATCTTGGAAAGAGATTTAGAATTATGTAAATAAGGTTACTAAAGTGTCTACATACTTTGAACCCACGATACCATTGCTGGCATATACCCCAAGGAGGTCATTGACAAAAAAAAAGATTCCATATACACTAAAATATTTAAAGAAATGTTTTGTTTATGTGTGTGTGTGTGTGTGTGTGTGTGTGTGTGCGTTTGTTAGCAAAGAACTAGACACAAAGTAGATGTCCATGGATTTTGGAGTCACTCAATAAATTGCGGAATATGTTTACAATAGAATATTACTGTGCTATAAAAATTTATGATCATGGTGAATACAGAGATGTATAGAAATACATGTGAAATAAGGCAAGTGAAGTAATCAAAACTAGGAACACAATATACCAACTACAATAACATAAACAAAAAGAACAACAACAAAATTGAAGTTGAATTTTGTGAAATTATAATGACCACATTTGGCCCAAAAGAAATGATATGAAGATATCATTCTCCTTAGCCCCTGAGCACACACACTTTTTTGCAGGCATGTGAATCCATAAGTGTAGAGTACAACTACATATAATGTCTGACATTTCTAGTGTGTGACTTTTTTACTTCATTACAATTATATATAATATATTATTTTATATATTATATAGGATATACTATAATAATGTACCATTATACTTTAATAATTATAATATAATTGTTATAAGGGATGGATTTCAAAGTGATATGGGAAAAAATGTTGGTGATATAAAAACATACTATATCTATAAAAATATATATTTAAAGATTATGCCCATATTGTCTATTATGTGTCTATATCTTAATTACGGAGTATTCTAATATATTCTTTGTTTGAATGCCTATTCTATTTCTTTCCTTTCTCTCCTAGAAAGAATATATTATGAAATCAGTCACAAGCTGTTTAACGGAATTCCATATTGCAGATGAGGGCAAAATTTTCGGTTTGGACTTAGAGCAGTCTGAAAAAGATCCATTTAGCCAAAGGCTTTTTCATTTGATCCCTGCTATTAGACAAGAACTTGGCAGGTATGAGACATGATTGAGCTCTCTAATTCATTAGATGAGATATCTCCAAGAGATTTTACATAGGGGAAAAATCAATTTCTTCCAGCTCTTTCAGGAAGGATGTTATTTGGCTCAGTGCCTTCTGGTTTTCCTCTCTAGTTACATCCAAACCTTAATGGAAAACAAATTGTAAATATAAATTGCATTAATTTCTCTCACTGTGATCCTTCTCCCCCAACCTCCACAAATCCTAAAGTGATAGGAAGACTTTTTTCATTTAAAAGAAAATTACTTTAGATTTGGTCATGCTATGTAAAATGAACTTACAACATGAAAGCCTAAACTAGGTATTGCAGTATGTAAAAATAATTAATAGTTTGTTCAGTGTAGGGGAAATCAGATGGCATTGAGCCAAATATCATCCAGTGATCTTTAATATTCAGAAATGTGTGACTTTTGCCAGGCTGGAAGTTAGTGGAAAGAATATAAACTGTAGGGTCAGAATGTACTTCCGCCTTGGTGCCCAGAGACATGTTTCCTTTCTATAAGGCCAAAGGAAGCTTTTCCTTCCTTCTTTTCTTCTTTCTTTCTTTCATTCTTTCTTTCTTCCTTCCCTTTTTACTTCCATTTCACAAATAATGAACATAATTTTAACTGTTGTTACTTTTAATGAGAAACTTGTGTCCTCCAACTAGTGACATGATATGCTATTAGAAGAAGGGAATTTCATCTATGTTTTACATTGACATTTTCACTATGAATGAAAACAGAACAATCCAGGGAAGGACAGCTCACATATTATCATCAAAGATTAATAAAGGCAGTCTTTGTTATATCTGATCCTTATAGTCAAGGAGGAATATAATTTCAGGGAATACTACTATTACTACTACTGCTTCTGCTGCTGCTGCTGCTGCTACTACTACTGCTACTACCCCCACCACTACAACCACTGTCACCATCATCAACACTTACGTAGTGTTTTAAGATTTATAAGACATTTTACTGATATCTCATTTTATCCTCACAACAACCTTGGGAGGTAGGTTGTTATCATTATCCTAATTTTACAGATAAGGAAACTGAGGCAGATTGTGTTAAATAAGCTCCCCAGGGTCACAGCTAGTAAGTATCTAAAGCAAGATTTGAATACAGGTCTTCCTGATTCCTATGCTCTATTTAGTATATTATCTTTATA
The DNA here is from genome assembly GCF_900497805.2 of Vombatus ursinus. Taxonomy (NCBI): domain Eukaryota; kingdom Metazoa; phylum Chordata; class Mammalia; order Diprotodontia; family Vombatidae; genus Vombatus; species Vombatus ursinus. The sequence goes on along the minus strand of NW_020954552.1, from coordinate 11,352,625 downwards.
GGTGGTTGGCATATAATCATTATAGGTTATATGCTAACATCTGTTATACCATCAGTCTAGTTGTAATTCAAGCTCAAGATCAGAATGCAGGGAACGTAGCTTACCCATGCACAATTCATATTTCTCCAGTTATTTAGGCCTGTCTAATTCTATAAAAATCTTTTATAGATGTATTCATATAATTCCTCTGTGTATTTGTATACACCTTGGCAGGTATACTCCCAAATAACTTATAGATTCTGTAGTTATTTTCATTGGAATTTATTTTTCTACCTCTTCCTGCTGACCTTTTTGGGTTACACACAGAAATTTTGATGATATGTTTAATGTGTAAACTTTTCTTCATTTGTTTATGAGGTTTATATGCATTGTCAATTTTTGTAAAGGTCTTATACACAACTGAGAAATATGTGTATTCCTTTTATTCCTACTCAGTAATCACTAGAGAACTATTACCACTAAATTTTGTAAAATTCTATTCATAACTTTTTTCTTTTTGTTTTTGTTGTTTTTTAAAGACTAAGTCTCCCCATCTTGCTCAGAGTAGATGTGCAGGAAGTATTCACTAGGGGCCTTAATCTCCCTACTGATCAGCATAGGAGCTTTAACTTGTTACTTTTCCATCCTGGATTAGTTCAATCTTCCTTGGGCAACGTCATGAGTCCCTGCTCCTGGGGGTTCACCATAATGATGTTGAACTTACAGCAAACACCTGATCAACATAGCCCACTGCAGCTCAGAAATCTCAAGCTCAAGACATTCTCCTCAGAATCAGCTTCCTCAGTAACTGGGACTATAGGTACATACGTTCATATAAGGTCATCTTGGTGTTTTTTTTTTTTTTTGTTGTTGTTAGATTTGTATAGCTCAGGAAGGGAATACACTTATTTCCCCCAATATTAATGTTTTATTATTTCTCCCTAGAATTCATTTCTCCCTGATTCATTTCTTCTTTAAGCCTTCATATGCTATGTTTTATATTATATATGTATATATGTATGCATATGTATATATGTATATTTATATGAATATATGTGGTATTTACATTGATTCATGTACCTTTAAGCATAATATATTTTCCCTACTTAAATCTTTTTATCATGTCTATGTTTACTATAACCTTATCCAAAAGAATCTTTATGCTTCTCTTGACTCCCATATTTTTATTTCCAAACTTTGAATCAGCATTGGTATTAGGAATACTTAGAATTTCTCTATTTCATTGAAGATCTTTTTTTTCCTCTACAGCAGGGCTTCTTAAACTTTTTTCACTCATAACCCCTTTTCACATTTGGGCAGCGTTCATTGGCATTATGTGGTGTGATGGCATGTGTAATGCAAAGTGTGCATGATTTTTGTTCAGAACCAAGGTTGCAGCAAAGTTGTGTGATGCAAGCACTGCCAGAAACACCTTGGACTCATTATGTGTTTGATTTTTAATTAATTTTGGTCATTGCGCATTCAGAAACTTTTTACTGTTGCCAAATTTGATCACAACCCACAGCTGCGTTATATATTATAAAGTGCTACATTATACTCAGTTTTGCTGAGTATTCTTGGTAATAAGTTTGCAACTTTTGCTTTTTGAAATAAAGTATTCCAAATTCTCCATCTCTTTAAGTGGTATTGGCAAATTCTTGTGTGATTTTGACTCTAGTTCCTTGGTATTTGAACTTTTTCTTTCTGTCCACTAGCAGTATTTTCTCGATAGCTGAAAATTCCTGTTTGTTTGTTTGTTTGTTTGTTTGTTTGCTCTTGATTTGTTTTGTTGTTGTTGTTGTCCCTTTAACAATAATAATTCTAGGAATTTGTCTTTGGAGATTTCTTGCAGGAAGTGATTGCCCCTTACACTTGTGGGGAGTGGAGACTGGAGCCAATGTCAGAGTACCCATTTTCACTTTGCCCTAATAATTCTAAAACATCTTGGAAGATTTTTTCCCACCATTTTTTTAACATACTATCCAGACTTTATTTTTGTCCTGAATTTTAGGTAACAGATTAGATTAGGTTAGGCTAGGTTAAACTAGATTAGATAAGCATTTATTAAGCATTTACTCCTGTCAAGAACTGTGCTAAGTGCAAGGTATACAAATGCCTTGGTTTTTTAATGCCTCAAGTCAGTCAAAGGAAAATAATCCTGAGAATGGCTTTTCTGCTCCATTAAATGCAAATGAAATAAAATAGAAATAAAACATAAAACACCTGCAACTCTGACAACCCAGAGGAAAAAGAAGTAGGGAAATGTGATCTTTTCATAGAAATGAGATGTTGTTGAGGAGTGCAGCATTATACACAAGATATTAACAGAACCAGAAGACTTCTAGTAAATTGAATAGATTCTCTATGACTTATTTATGGATAAATATGAATGATAATTACACCAAAAGTAAAGGCATGGATCTGAGCATTCTACATCAGTGAAGGAAGTCATGGATTGTGATGAGATCATATATCTTTCTAAATATCAAAGTAGACAAGCCGATTCCATATGTGTCTATTCCGAGTTCTATTAGATTCGTCCCTCTTATTCTACCTAGCTTTTGAGGCCTTGGAATCCAAAAACATAGCCTTGCCATGTTCCATATGATTATAAATCACATTAAGACATATTGGATATTCATATGAGATTTTAAAATATCTTACCCTCTTAGTTCGTATGTCCTGGTACAAGAAACATGGAAAAAAGAATCAAGAGAATCACAGGTTTAGAGTTGGAAGGGCCCTTAGAGGTCATCATGTCCTACCCCCTACTTTTGCATATGAGAAAACTGAGACCTAAAGAGGTTAAGTAACTGATTCAGTCAAGGTTACACAACTAGTCTGAGACAGGATTTTAACCCAGCTCTTCTTGATTCCAGGTCCAGCACTCTATATGTTACATCACATGCTTCTCTGATCTGGGGTAAATTTACCAGGTTTTTCTAATATTCTAGGTGAATTATAATATTTTAATAATTAAGTATATAAATCATTATCAGAATATCCTATAGAAGTTCCATTATTTTGAAGGCCTTATAATTTTGGATTACCAATTTAACACAGACCACCCTGACCCCCTCTGCCTGAAAGTCATGGTTAGATTTCATTTCCCCAGGGTTCTCTGAACCTTTGAAGGGAATTGGGATGGGGAGGGTATAGATGCTCTGACATTGGCTTGAGCCTCCAATCCCCACAAGTGTAAGGAGCAGTGCTTTGCACCACAGCCTCATTTAACCACTAAAGGTTGGGTTAGCTTTTACACAGAAGTATTTATTTCAGAAGGCATAATCACAAATATACAAATTTACACCCTGCCCCCAACACACACGCAAGCGGGAAACATAATCCCCCTCCTCCTTTAAACTTCAGTCCCTGGGGAGGAAAAGGAGATTAGGTTCATAGTTTAGCTCACCTCCTGTAAGGAGTAGTCCCAGTTCAAGTAGAAGTTTTGGAGTCATCACTACTAGAGAATGGAATAAGGAGGTGAATACAAAGATTCCTGAACACTTAGGAGGGTCCATTTGAAGATAAATAGCATAAATTTGTACTGGACACATTTCAGTGGTTTCATAACTTTTTTCAAGCAATGCTTAGCAGCCTGGGAGCTGAAGAAATTAAAGGAGGAGCATTACTCAGGATCAGGGAAAGACATCTTTGGTGTAGCAAATCAGAATTCACTCTCTCTCCCCCACAGTGTAGAGCCCCTTTATGAATCCCTTGTTTTGATAAACGGCAGGTCACATTTACTTAGGCTAAATCCTCACTCATCTTTAACTCCTCCACATCCAATCACCTTCATCCAGTCTTATAGATTCTTCCTTCCAAATTCCTTTTTTTTAAATTCCTTCCTTTTCATTGCCTCTACTACCAGATCAGTTCAGCTCTCATTATCTCTTGACTATCATACTGTAATTGATTCCTAATCGGTCTCCAAGACAGTAGTTTCTTTTTTAAATTCGAATTACATACTTCTGTCAGATTAGTTTTTTGTTTTTTGTTTTTTCCAAAATGGAGCTATGTTCAGGTCAATCTCTTGTTCAAATGTTTTCAGTAACAACCTATTCCCTAACACATAAAGACCTATCTCCTTAGCTTTTTATTGAAATTCCTTATTAAACTTTTGTTGTTGTTGTTGTAGTTCATTTTTAGTCATGCCTGATGCTTTATGATCACATTTGGAGTTTTCTTGGCAAAGAGACTGGAGTGGTTTGCCATTTCCTTCTCCAGCTCATTTTACTGATGAGGAAACAGAATAAAACAGGGTTAACTGACTTGCCCAGGCTCACACAACAAGTATCTGAGGCCAAATTTGAACTCAGGAAAATGGGTCTCCCTGACTCCAAGCCTTGCACTCTGTCTACTGTGCCACCTAGCTGCCCTAGATAAACTAGCCATAACTACTTATTCTGGTATATCTTGACGCAATCTTACTAAATTTCATGGACTCTAAGCTCCAGACAAATAGGAACTTTTATGCCATTGTATTTTTTCCCCTTCAGGCCAATCCCACAACCAGAAAGACCTTCAACACCAATTCTCCCTACAGAAATTCTATATCCATCTTCAAGATCCAAATCAAATATCATTTTCTTCAAGAAACCTCCACATAACCCTAAGCTCTCTCCCTCTGTCTCTCTGTCTCCATCTGTCTGTCTGTCTCTCTCAGTATCTATCTTGTTCATATGGGTACTTGTGTTATGTTGTTGTGTGTAATGTCCTTAACTAGATTGTAAATCCCTTAAGGGTGAAAATCATTCCTTATTTATTTTTATATCTCCCATAGTGACTAGAACAATTCCTTCAATAAGGTAGGTGTTTAATAATTAATTGTTGAATTAGTGAATATTTCTATCCAGAACCAGAGAGATATAGTTGCAGTTGGGTATAACTGTTATTTTCAAATCTCTCTCTAAGACCCCTTAAATATGTGCCTGTTGAAATAATCTTGTCCTTCCTACTCCTCACCCTGATTTTCTTTTTATATATAATTCTCTTTCTTTGGGGCTTCTCTAGTTTGTTTCTTCTCATACTTTTACATATCTGTTGTTTAATGAAATCTTACAGTTCAAATATTTAGTTTAGAATGTTTTCATATTCATTATAAAAACTATAGCATACTTGATTGAATCAAGAATTACCAAAGACAGAGTTTTGTTGAAGCATTGGAAATACATCCCTTATTAGAAAGTCCAAAGTTGTACTTAAATTCATGCAATAAATGTATTCCAATTCATCATTTAAATCAGAAAACTTTCTTTCAATGAAAATATGTGTGGTAAGTAACCAAAAATCCTTCTATAAAATAAGATACAATGATAATTAATCATAAATGTTTACCAAACAGTCATGGTATACTAGATTTCCTAGAACTCCTTTAAATTACATTTTTTTTCTAATATCAAGCTTTTACTTATTCTCCCTCCTTCCTCTTCCCTCCCAACTGAGGAAAAAATTGGAAAGAAAAGAAAAAGAAAATCTTTGTAAAAAATAAGCATAGTCAAATAAAATTATTTCCCATTTTGGCCAGGCAGAAAAATTGATGTCTCATTCTGCACATTAATCCATCTCCTATCCACCATGAACTGAAAAGCATTCTTCTTTATATATACTCTGAAATCATGACTGATCGTAACGTTTTTCAGAAAGCCTTCCAGAATTGTTTATTTTTATATTATTGATGTTGATCTCTTTAAAGTATTTTAATAGTTATTAGGGCTGACAAATGACATTAATGTAGAAAGTACAGAGAATGCTCAATGTGTATCAGTCAATGAGTAAAATAATTATATGGTCTGTTACCGGGGACTCAATGGAGTCCCTCAATGGGGACTCGGGCAATACAATTCTTATAAATTACAGAGTAGAAATTTGGTATTAAGTACTCAAATGATGTTTTCTACCATCACCATTTTCATTTCACACCTAGACTGCACTACTTTGAGACTTCTCTGACTGATTTCTTCATCCTGCTCTGGAAAGCTCATTATTGGGATTATCTCACTATTCTACCTTGGTACTACTTCTTTTCTTTACCCTTGGCCTTTCTGTTTGGAGGATGGGGCCCTAAATTCCAAACCCCCATGAGTTCTATTCAAGGAGAAAATTCAGCTCAGATATCTCTTTTCTCACCTGGTTGCACTATTTTATAACTTCTCTGATTGATTTCTCTATGATGCCACTATGGGTGACTTCTCCTCTCCCTGCTCCCCATTTTTATGTGCTGCCTTCCTCCATTAGGTTATAAACTCCTGGAGGTCAAGGATTCTTTTAATTTTTTCCTATTTGTATTTCAAATGCTTAGCACAGTGCCTGACACATAGTAGGGGTTTAATAAATATTTATTAATTGTTGGTCAGTCTAATGAATTCTGAGAGCTCTGTGACTATAACCAGAGGCTGCAGGACTGGAAGAATATAAAATGAATGCTATGTACATCTGTGCATAACTACAATTTTAGAAAAAGAAAACGCAAATATTTCCTCACTATTGTGTTTAAAGAATTCAGAATCGATTTTTTTTTGTTTCACTTCTCTATCAACTCAGAAATTAAAAGTAAACATTTACTTTCAAAATAGCATATTAATCAGTATCGCACAATTAAAAGGTTTCTTTTTTAAAAAGGACTGTCAATTTATTTTCATACCAGCAATAACATGGTATTTATCTAGTGCCATCTGTTTTTCCGCTATTAATGGGACAGATTCCTGTCTCCTTAGACTGATATTTCAGGAAGAACCATCTGAGTTCAAATCCTACCTTAGATACTAACTGTGTGATCCTGGTAAAGTCACTTAAACCTCTGCCTCAGTTTTCTCATCTATAAAATTGGGTGCTTAACACCAACCCAATCCCTCCACCCCTAGGTTTATATAAAGATAAAATGAGATAATACTTGTAAAAAGTTTTGAAAATCTTACAACAATATATAAGCATATATATATGTATATGTATACGTATGTATATATATTGCTGTAAGGTATGTGTGTGTGTATATATATATATATATATATATATATATATATATATATATA
>NW_020954552.1:11236523-11345605 GCF_900497805.2 Vombatus ursinus | reverse complement strand
TATATATATATATATATATATATATATATATATATATATATACACATGTGTGTATGATTATGTGTGTATATATACACATACCTTCATACAAGCTTTTTTTTTCATGACCAAGCAACATTGTGAGCTGAGGTCCATATCATTTCCAAAATCTTAGAATTTAAATTTTGTTACATTACCCAGATGCTGTTGGCTCTCTTGATATCTGTCCCCCTTCACAGAACACTTATAAAGATGTCAAAGACTTTACAGGAAAAGCTCCATAAATTGTAAGGTAAGCAATTCACTCAATGTAAATGTGAAAAATAAATATATTGAAACATAGTTTCAGAGATTGTGCTAATAGGGAAAGCAACTGAATAAATCTTTGTTTCAGTGGCATTTCTTGATAGAGACATTCTTTTCTAAATCATCTTCCACTCTTCAGTTATCCATCAAGCATGATCTATGGATTCATGCTTTTCTCAATGTAATACGACAGTTAATAAAACACAATGTGTGAGATAGATGAAACGGGAAGTCCATCACATTTTTTCTGCTCTATTTTACAAGGTGCTGCTGTCTTTCTTGTCATGAGAACTCAGAATATTTGTTAAGCATTTCCCCAAACAATGCCACATTTTTATTCAGGCAGAAGTAGTTATATCTCTCATAAAACCAATGTCAATTTTCCTTCCATATAAGTCACAAAAACAAAATAAAATAAAATTGAAAGGTTATTAAATTTGTTGTAAAGAGGGATTTCCTTAATACACATATTTAGATGATTTTATTTAGCATGCATTAGTAATTAGACTATGAATGGTGTTCATGGGTTCTTCTCTTGACCTTTGCTTTATTATTAACATCAGCACGAAATTCACTCTTTTAAAAACTTTAAGACAATACTAATGTCAAATTTAAAATGCTTTGATACAAAGGTCAAATGAATTTTAAGTATTTTATTTACTTTTTAAATAATTACATAGTACTATTATTAATTATTTCTATGATCAAAAATATGTAGCCTTTTGCAGACCACAATGATCATTCTCCAGCAATACTGTTAAGATGTTAAATCTGGCTCATTGCTACAGGCTTAGAGTCTATTTAGGGTGCATTCACCATTTTTTAACTCAACTCCGTTCAATTCAAGACATATTTATGTAATGAGAGTTAGAAATTTGTTGCATTTTCCACATCCAAGACAGGGACCTCCAGTTCTTCCCTTTCCCTCTAATGTTGCTAAGTCAGGCTCCAGAAAATTTGCGTGGCTTAGATGCCAGCTGCCTGGCACTGGATGGAAGCTGACAGGATTATATTTCCTCTAACCCAAACAGACCTCAGGTAGTTGCCATTCAAGAAGATTTAGCCTGAAAGACAGATTTGATACAAGTTTTTGTTATGCTGTCTGGGCTCCAGCTACAGACCTGATTTACAAAAGAGTAGAAAATTCCTGAGGTTATAGACTGGTTCACAATTAGAGCCTTAAACAGGCCCTTATGAATAAGAAGCCAGGAATAGCTGCAACCCATTGGAAAAGGAGCAAATGGCAACATAAGCTGAGCAGATCACTTCACCTAATCTGTGGGCCCCAGTAAGTGCTTCAGAAGCAGAAAGGTAGACTAGCTTGGATGCAAGATTGGAAGTGTGAATTATTGAAGCAATAGGTATTCCATTACCAACTGGTGATTTAGTTTCTGTAGGAAAAGTATTTACCTATAAGTCTGTGTGTGTGTGTGTGTGTGTGTGTGTGTGTGTGTGTGTGTGTGTGTGAGTTCTTAGCTATCAGGGATTCTAAGCATATTTCTGTTTCTTTACTATGTCACATGTTTCCATTATGACTCGGTTGAAGGGGAGTTCAGTGGATTGTGGGTTTAATTTGGGGGCTGGTGCTGTTCTCTGGTTAGTTCAAGTTTGGTATTAAAAATGAGATATTTGGTGAAAGAAAATTCTGATTTGGGCTTTCATCCTGATTAACCAGGCAAAACTCAGGACAAAGAGAATTAAAAGAGTTTATTATAAGTGCTTCAAGGTAGCAACATATTGAGGAGCTGAGCACTGGAGATCAGTGATGGCTTCAAGATGGGAACTTTAGTAATGAGATAAAGCCAATTCAGATAGGTGAACATTAGCGAAAGAGGTTAGGCCCTTGCATCTCAGTTCCTCCCCAAGGTAGCAAGGACATGACAATTTGCAGGTAGAGGTACATACATCATAGGTAGAGGTGCTGGACAAAGAGTAAGTAATGCAAAGGGCTGCAGACTCTGTGTCTCCTTTCCCAACAGAGCCTCCTCCAAAACTGAGTGACAACCATGGCTAGGAACTAGGCTAGGATCACTGAGTCAATATAACTTTCAATACACTTACAGACTATTCTGCAGTTAATAGAAGGAGGGTTCCTTAAGCACAGTGTAGAAAGCATATTCAACAAGTTTTGTAGCACTTAGATAGATTTTTTTTGACTAGGTAAAAAAGGCCATTCTCTACCTCTGTCTAGCCTTAATCGCTAAATGGTTGTTGCCTCACTCAAACTGAGACCTGTTAAAGACCTTAGCTTAAAAAGGCTGAGGTCTAACACTGCATACAGGGCCATCTGCATTCATCCTAATCTATATGGACCCAGATGGCTCCAAAGGAGAAAGTGAGGCTGGTGACCTTGCACAGCCCTCCCTCACTTAAATCCAATTCACTTACATGTCATGGCATCACCTTCCTGATGCCATGGTCCTCTTCAAGAATGAAGGACGAACAACAGCACTTACATGTGGCTCTCCTAATCTTTACATGGAAACTCCTGAATTCTTGGGACCATTAGGCCAAAGGCCTAACTCCTTGTGGTTGGGCCTTTGTGTGGCTTTAGATGAGCAAGAAGCCACATCAATATGGTCAGAGGCCACCAGGAAGTTGAAACAATGGAGGTGTACCTTGAGTTTTAGCATCCTGGGCCATCAAATCCTGGGGACAACTTTGACATTTTCAGGGAAAACAACAGTAACAACAAAACAAACAAACAAAAACTAGCCAAATCCATGGGAGTTAGGGGGAGGGATACTGTTAGACAGTGATCTTATCACAAAGGGATTGTGAGCTATAAAGTAGTATAGACATGTTTTTCTTCTGTGCCACGGACCTGGAAATAGCCAACAGGATGCCATATAAGGTGAACTTTAGGTATTTCATTTATAAAGTACTGAAAAGTATAAAACAGTACTTCATACAGGAATACAAAGATGAAAAAAAAATCAGAGTGTCTGTACTCCAGAAGTTTATAATTGAATATTCTCCATACTTTCCCCCTCAACTTAGATACCTCTAAACCCCACACATCACTTCAGATATGCAGTATCATCCTCCCTTCAGTGCTCTTCTATGCCTCTCCTTAAAACAAACATCTTAAAAAAAACTTAGAAAAATCACAACTGCCAAAATGTCAAACTGTTTTCAGCTTAACTCTTCCAATTTATCAACCTCAAAAAAAGAATATATACCCAAAAGATGATTAGTGATTGAAGTTGAATTAGAAATAACACACATCCTTATAGAATAATATTAGAGAACTGAAATACTTAAAACCTCCCAAGCATCATCCTTGCTCCTGCCTGTCCTCCACACCTGGGGCAGGCAGCTCATGGGTTTGCATTTCAAAATAGGTGTGGTGTTCTCTGCCTTATTTCCTTACCACAATGACTCAAATTGAACCTCACCCCAACACAGATAAACACATACACACAGTGCAGAAAATACTGATTCTAGTCAAGTATATGAAAGAAAACAAAAGCAGCTAGGAGTGTGGTTGTGACAGAATACACACCCAGTCAAAGCTGGCTGGAAGGAAAGGTCCTCCCATACCCCAAGAAAAGGAGCCTATAGGCTTTACTACAGCCACTTCTTTCCTTCTTGTAGTTTATACTTTACAGAAGCACAGCTGTACCTATGCAACCCCAACTCTTAAGTTGTATAGCTACTAAATTAAAACAGAACAATAAAAAAAAACTGATAGTAAAAATAAAAAGATAAATCCTATCCAAAATAGTTTCAATGCATAAAATATCTGGTTTAATCTACTAATACACATTCAAGATATATAAACAAAATTACAAGACACTCCTAACAGAACTAAAAGAAGATGGATAATCAGAAGAATACTCATTGCTCACAGACAATTAGTGCCATCGTAATAAATGATGATTATCACCTAAATTAATTATAGATTAAGAGCTATGGCCACCAAACTTATCAAGGGATTACTTTATAGAACTAGACAAAATAATAAGAAAATCTTTGAAAGGAACTGTCATCTCAAGAGAAATAGTAAAAAACAATAAAAAAAATGTTAGAGGGAGTTATGTTTCATTATCTCTTCTTCGAACCTTAACTGGTTTTGTACTTAATAAGGTAACTTTTTTTACTGATATTTTCATAAATATCATCGTAGTTGAGTATACTATCTTTTTGACTCTACTTATTGCACTCTGTATCACTTCATACAAAACTTCCCATTTTCTATGAATTACTTATAAACATCATTTGTCTACACAGGAATGTTTTATTATATTCACATACCATAACTTTTTCAGGCAATCCCTGATCAGTAAAGCAATCACTTCCCACTTTGCTTCTATTTATCCTAATTCTTTGCCACCACAAAGACTATGTGTATATATATATATATATATATATATATGTGTGTGTGTGTGTGTGTGTGTGTGTGTGTATGTGTGTGTGTATACACATATATATATTATACACACATATATACAATAGTACATGTGACATATCTAATATATACATATGTGTGTGTGTACATATATGTATATCACCTTTATTTCTCTCTCTCATTTCCTTGAAGTACATACCCAGAAGTGGAATTGATAGGTGAGCGATTCAGGATGGTTTAGTAACTGATTTGTCTCATCTCCTTCCACAGTACGAATATGCCTGTCTTCCCAAAGTCCCTCTCACTTTGAGTGTCACCATTTATTATAATCTTTGACATTTTGTACCCTATGAAATGAAGTCCTAGAATTGTTTTAATTTCCATCTCTTCTATTATTAATGATTTAGGGACATATTTTAAAATGAGCATTGATAATTTTCAATTTTTATCTTACAACTTTTTTCATATCTTTTTGTGACTTATTTATTGAGGAATAGCTTTTATTACATTTTCCCTCCCTCTACAGTTTCTTTTCTAATTCTTGCTTCATTGATTTTATTTGTGCAAAAGCTTTTAAAGTTTTTTTGTGTAGTCAAAAATATTTATTTCATTTTTTATGATCTCTCTGATCACTTGTTTAGCAAAGAAATTTTCCCTAGTCATAGCAGTAAATTATACCTGGTCTCATTCTCTGCTAATTTTTTTCTAATGGAATGACCTTTTATATTCAGGTTACATGTTCATTTTTGTACTTGGTTTAAGATCTTACTCTAAACCTAATTTCTAACAGACTGTTTTCCAGCTTTCTCATCAGTAGTTTTCAAAAAGCAGGTTCTTCTCCAAGTAATTTATGTTTTTGGGTTTATAAGATTATGAACTACTATTTTAGTTGTTTCTATTTCTTGCTAATCTATAATCTTCTACTTTCCATTTTTTTAAAGTCATTGATGAAATAGTTTCAATGATTAATCAATACTTATTTATTAAGCGCTTTCCATCTATTCAGCACTATGCTAAGCACTGGTAATACAAAGAAAAAGCAAAAAGAGTCCCTGCCCTCAAAGATTTTACATTCTAATGATGAGATAGCATATAATATATACAAGACAAATACACAGAAGATAGAAGACCCTAGATGGAAAGTTGAGGAAATGGGAAAAGCCTCCTTAAGAAGTTGGTGCTTGAGTTAAGTCTTAAAAGGAGCCAAGGATTCTGAGTTGGAGGTGATGAGGCAGAATATTCAAAGCATGGAGGACAGCCAGTGCAAAAATAGAGATGGGAGATGGAATGTCACCTATGAGGAGCAACAAGTAGTCCAATATGACTGCACCATGAAATGGGATTATACAAAGAAGAATATCCTATTAAAAGATAGGAAGGGTCCAGATGATGAAGAACTTAAAATGCTAAGCACAGGTGATGTAGTGTATATGAAACACTGGGCTTGCAGTCAGGAAGGTCTAAGTTTAAATTCTATTTTGAACACCTGAGTAAGTAAGTTAATTAGCTTCGCTAAGCTGCAATTTTTTCATCTATAAAATTCTATTCAATTTAATAAATATTTATTAATTAGCACATCTACTATGTGCTAGGCACTGTGTAAGCTCTAAGGATACAAATTTTTAAAAAAAGAATTCCTGCCCTCAAGGAGTATACAATCTAATGAGGACCTTATAATCTAATGTAAAATGAGTGATTTAGACTTAATGGCTAAAAGGTCTCTTTGAGCTCTAGTTCTATGATGCTAACATCTGAAATCTAACATCCATTAGAATTTATTAAGTATGGGAGTGACAGTCAGACATATATGTGAGAACAATCGCCTTGGTAGTTTTATGGAGGATGGATTGAAGTAGGAAGACACTTGAGACTGGGAATTGAATTATAATGCTATTGTAATAGTCCAGGCCAGAGGTAATTAATTCAGGCTTCTTATCTGAACTAATAGGGACTTAAAAGAAGTAGAAGAAATGAAGAAGAGGTGGCAAGAACATACAGAAGAACTATCTTAACATCACTGATAACCATGATGGTGTGGTTAGTGATCTTAGAGGCAGACATCCTCAAAACTGAAGTCATGTGGGCCTTCAAATCATTGCTAACAGCAAGACTAGCAGAGGTGACAGAATTCTATCTGAACTATTTAAAATAGTAAAAGATGAGCTGTTAAAGTGCTACACTCAATATGCCAGCAAATTCAGAAAACTCAACAGTAGCTACTAGATTGGGAAAAGATCACTTTATGCTCCAATCCTAAAGAAGAGCAATGTCAAGGAATGTCCAAATTACAAATGTCCAAAGCACAAACAGTTGTGCTCATTTCACATGCTAGCAAGGTTATTATGCTCAAGATTCTGCAAGTAGGTTTCAGCAGTATGTGAACTGAGAAATACCGGAAGAGCAGTCTGGTTTTTGCAGAGGTAGAGGAACTAGAAACCAAATTGCCAGTATTCATTGGATTATGGAGAAAGTAATTCTTTTTTTTTTTTTTCCAGAAAAAAAGTCTACTTCTGCTTCACTGTCTACACTAAAGGCTTTTGCTGTGTGTATTATAACAAACTGTGGCAAGTCTTCAAAGAGATGGGAGTACCAGATCATCTTACTTGTCTTCAGTGGAATCTGTATGCAGATCAAGAAGCAATAGTTAGAACTGAACATGCAACAACCAATTGGTTTAATGTTGGGAAAGGAGTATGACAGGTTGTATATTGTTACCTTATTTATTTAAATAATATACAGAGTACATCATGTGTAATACCTGCTGGACAAATCAAAAACTAGATTTAAGATTACTGGGAGAAATACCAACAATCTCAGATATGCAGACAATACTGCCCTGATGAGAGAAAGTGAAGAAGTATTAGAAAGCATCTTGATGAGGATGAAAGAGGAAAGTATAAAAGCTGGCTTGAATTTTAATATTAAAAAAAAAACTAAGATCATGGCAACTGGTCCCATCACTTCCTGGCAAATAGAGGAAGCATAAATGGAAGCAGTGTCAGATTTTATATTTTGTATTCTTGGGCTCAAAGATCACTGCAGATGGTGATTGCAGCCATGGAATTAAAAGTTATTTGCTCCTTGGAAGGAAAGCTATGAAAAATCTAGAGCATACTGAAAAACAGAGACATCACCTTGTTGACAAAGGTCCATATAGTCAAAGCAATGGTTTTCCCAGTAGTAATGTATGGCTGTAAGAGTTGGCTTATAAGGAAAGCTGAGTGCTGCAGAATTCCAGCTTTTAAATTATTGTGATACTAGAGAAGTCTTTTGAGAGTCTCTTGGACAGTGTGGAGATCAAATCAATCAATACTTAAATAAATTCAGACTACTCATTGGAAGGACAAATTCTGAAGCTGAAGCTTAAATACTTTGGCCACATATTGAGAAAAACTGGAAAAGACCCTGACACTGGGAAAGTTTGAAGGCAAAAGGAAGAGACTGCAGATAATGAGATGGTACAATAGTGTCATGGAAGCAATGATCATGACCTTGGACAGGCTTTGGGAGATAGTGAAGGATAGAAGGGCCTGGTGAGCCTGCTGTCCATGAGATCATGAAGATTTGGACGAGAATGAACCATTGAACAACAACACTGGATTATGAGTGAGGAGAAGAAGCTTATAATATATGTAGAGAAATAAATTACAAGATTACTGTTGTTTTTGTTTGTCCTTTGATCTCAAAGAGGAACATGCCATCTGGAAGGTCATATCATGACTTACAAGTGAATTTAATTTAAGTGAGGCAGGGCTGTGCCAAGTCATTAGCTTCACTCTCTCCTCAGGAGCCATCTGGGTCCAGTGGTAAGATACAGATCAGGACTATGAGAGATGACCCTGGATGCAGTGGGAGACCCTGTCTTTTTAAGCTAAGGTCTTTCCCAGGTCCCAGTTTGTCTGAGGCAATGCCCATTCAGTGATTAAGGCTAAGTAAGAAATGAGGCAAAGAATGGTCTCTTTCACCTGGTCAAAAAAAAATCAATCTGGGAGGGGAAGACTTCTCAGAGTTTCTGGCCAGAACAGAAACAGTTGCTATTTACACTCACTCAGAGACATCAGAGTCCAAACAATCACCAAATGAGGCTTGGGCTGGGACCTATTGTTGACCAATCAATGAGAGCCAGAGTGATTTGGGTTTAAGGCATGCTTCTTAAAAAAGAAATCTAACCCACTAACCCAAGATATCTTGTGAGATTTCAGGGATCAAAATTGATATGCTTTGGGCAAAGCATCCACAGTCACATGAGTGACTAGAAGGATGGAAGAGGGTTGGTTTTGGGAGGAGAAAGATAATTGTTTCTGTACTATGTACATTCAGTTTAAAGTCCCCAGGGGACATATGCAGTTTAGATGAGAAGAAAACAAATTGCTGGTTGTTTGTGGAGTTTTTTGAGGATGTGAGAGATTTGGGCTTGCATCTAGTCAGCAGAGAAAGAACCAGTAAATGAACCAGTAATTTAGTGCAATTAATGCTATGGCACCTTCACTTATATTTTTTTTATCATTTCTTTTGATATTCTAGACCCTTATTTGCATCTAGATTGTTATTATTTTGTTTATTCACAAAGTAATTACTACAAGCATAATACCTGCAATACAGAGGCTACATGCAGAATGGCTAGTGAGTCAGCTTTAATCAGAAAGATCTGGGTCCAAGTACAAACAAAATAAGTCATTTAATATTTCAATGTCCAGGCAACTCCCTAATATTATAATATACAGACTTGTAGTGACAAAAGGAATCTTTTATCCAGTGCATTTTCACTGTCTGTCTCCTATCCCCGGAATGCTCTGCCTCCTCACTTTTTTTCTTTTGGCTTCCCTGGCTTCCTTCTGGTCCTGAGCTAAAATGCGACCTTCTACAAAAAAAAAAAAAAAACAAAAACAAAAACAAAAGTCTTTCATTGATCTCTTTTAATGTTAGTGCCTTCAATCAATCAATCAAATATTTATTAAGCACCTAGGTACTCTGCTGAGCCCTGGGGATAGAAAAAGTGGCAAAAGATAGTCCCTGCCCTCAGGAAGCTTACCTGGGGAAAACAACATGCAAACAAATATATACAAAATAAGCTATATATATGATAAGTAAGAAATAATTAAATGAGGGAAGGCACTAGAAAGTGCAAGGGGTTGGGAAAGGCTTCCTGTAAAGATAAGATTTTGTTGTTGTTTGTCCTTCATTTTCAAAGAGGACCAATAACATTATTGGATTTAAGTGAGACAGATTGCACAAAGTCAGAGCTTCACTCTGTCTTCCAGAATCATCAAAGTCCAGTGACAAGACAAAAGTCAAGATGACTGTCAATGGCCCAGGATGTAGTGGATGACTTTGGCATCTTTGATGTCTGACCAAACTCTCCATACTACCTACTTCATGGCCATTGGAACAACTTATTCCAATCTGCCCATTCTGCCTGAGGACAAGTCTGTACATGCTTGGGGCTGACATCTTCCTAACTCACCAATGGGATTGAGGCCTATTAGTTACTCTCAACCTGGTTTAGCCCATCTACCAAGACAGTTTTACTGGGGTGTGACCAGTGGGCATGCTATAGCTTCTTGGATCTACAGTGAGAGTTGAGGGACAAAGGTGGATGAGGAACCCTGAAAAGGTCTCAGCAAGCCCTTATAACAGAGGTGCTAGTCCTCCCTTAACACTCCATAAACCCCAAAGATAAGATTTTAGTAAGATCTCAAAGGAAGATAGGGAAGCCAGTAGGCAGAGATGAGGAGAGAAAGCATTCCAGGCATTTGGGACAGCCAGAGAAAGTGTACAGAGCCCAGAGATGGAGTGTCTTGTTCATGAAACAGCTAGGAGGTCAGTGTCATTGGATCAAAGACTGTGTTTCAGGGAGTAAAGTCTAAGAAGACTAGAAAAGTAGGAAGTACTAGGATATGAAGGGTTTGAATGCCAAACAAACTACCCTGCACATGTTTTATGAGTACATGATTATTTGCATTTTGTTTTTCCCATTAGAATGTGAACTCCTTGAGGGTAGGCACTGCTTTTGCCTTTTTTTTTTGTATCCTCAGTGCTTATTATTACACATAATGTATAATTATTATGACACATAATAAACTCTTAATAAGTGCTTGTTGAGTGACTGACTGACTAGGAATTCCCAAGATCAATGAAATTATAGATCTAATCCAATGAAACAAAAACAAACAGTAAATACATGTGTTTCCAAAAATTTTTGTTTAAATTTGAACTCTTGGCATATGTCCATAAAGCATTCGGACCTGAAGATTTAGATTGGAACTGAGGAATTGATGACAAGCTAATACTATTAACCATCTAAGCTAAAATCTGGATAATAGAAAAAGCAAAACTATTAAAATATAAACAAGATGGGGAAAAGTATAAGGGAAAATATGTTTTATAAAAATGAATGTACTAAAAACTATGAAACCACAATGAATTTGACAAGCAATGACAATGAATTATTGATTAAGGTCAGAAAACTAGAAGGGGACATTTGAAAAATCTATTCAGAAATGATGCAATCTATTAAAATGAATATTTGGGAAGGCATTCATTATATACCTTCTCAGGGTTAGAAAAGAGAGAAACAGCCTTCAATATTCCTTCTGCAAGAGGATAGCTGAGAGGCAACTACATATCTATTGATCAGTCAGTCAACAGATACTTGTTAAGCCAAGCGAAGTGCTATATGTTGGGAACACAAACACAAAGAAAAAGGAAAACAATTTCTGCTCTTTATAAGCTTATATTCTAATGAGAGAAGTAAACATATTCAAAAAAAGCTCCAAAGGGAAGTTGGGGGAAGAAGGGCCTGATAATGGAAAGATCCATTCAATAAGAGAGAGGGACTACAGAGGCAGTAGGTACTCTCCATTGCTTATTAGCAATGGGACAGTGGGTAAGCTATTTAACCTGTAAAATGAGGGTAATAATAGATATATTACCTCCCTCAAAATGTTCTTTTGAGAAAAATACTTTATAAACTATTAAATTCTGGGTTAATGTGAGCTATTAATATTAGTATAGAAAACAAAACAGGGAATTATAATAATAAGAGTTAACATTTATTTAATACTTTAAGGTTTACAGAGTACTTTCTTTATACATAGGCATCTACCAAAGATTAATTGAATATGGATACAATATCGCTCATGGACTTGTGGTAGCTTACTATGTTAATGGTCCTATGGACTATAGATTTCGCACAACATCATCCCATATCTGTAACCTTGATCTACATGACTCATTTATATTTAAAAAAAAGGTCTATATGCAGAAGTGGGTCCATTTACAAATGGTTTGGTTTCTGCTTATGTGTTTTCATATACATGTAAGTAAATTTATGAGCCAGTAAAGGCACCTGAAAATTTAAAGTTAGTTGGCCATTTTCTGATGGATGGAAAAGTACACAGGCGAGCATTATTTGGAGAGATATGACAATGCTTATTATAGCTCATGGTAGTGCTAATCTGTCAGCTACTGCTGTCTCAAGCAAATTCAGAGAACTGTAGTTAACAAGGGCACATATATCCTCAAGGAGCACAGCCCTGCTAAGAAAGATGGCCTATGTCCAATGCTAGACAGTCCAAGTGAGTCATTAAAACAGTCAGGGAAGCAGGCACTGTGACCAGATGTATTGGTCTTATCATTTGTTATTATAAATCTGTAACAAACTCTGAGAATAGGGGAAATTGTAACCATGGTTTATGTGTTCATGTCTTGCATACTTCTGTTTTCCTGTATCATTTCTCAGCAAATTAATCAAAACAAGAACAAGCAGAGATACACAGATTTAGCAGGGAAGACTGCTGGGGTCAAAGGACCTGGGTTCATCTCTATCACTTCATCACCTGTATGACCTTGGGCAATTTACTTAACCTCTTCAGGCCTTAGTTTCTTCATCTCAATCAATCAATAAACAATTATTAAGCACCTACTATGTGCCAGGCACCATGCTAAGTGCTGGGGACGCAAAAAGAGGCAAGATACAGTCCTTGCTGTCTGGGAGTTTACAATCTAATAAGGCAGATAATATGCAAACGTATTTAAAAAGCAAGCTATATACAGCACAGATAGGAAATATTTAACAGAGGGAAGGCCCTGAAATTATGAGTAGTTGAGGAAAGTTTTCTGTAGAAGGTGGGATTTTAGTTGGGACTTAAAAGAAAACAGGAAGATCAGTAGTTGGAATAGAGGAGGGAAAGTATTGTGAGGATGAGGGACAGCCTGAGACAATGCTGGAGCTGAGAGATGGAGTATCTTTTTCATGGTATAGCCAGGCGGCCAATGTTACTGGATTGAAAAGTATGCTGTCAGGAGTAAGGTATAAGAAGACTATAAAGGTAGGGAGGGGTTAGATTACTAAGGGCTTTGAATGCCAAACAAGACATTTTATATTTGCTCCTGGAGGCAATAGGGAGCCACTGGAGTTTCTTGAGAAGGGGAGTGATGTGATTGGAGTTTCCCTTTAGAAAAATCTCTTTAGTGGCTGAATGAAGGATGACTGGTGAGAGACTTGAGGCAGGCACAACCACCAACAGGCTATTTGCAATGATCCAGGTGCAAGTTGATAAGGGTCTGAACTAGAGTGGTGGTAGTGTCAGAGGAGAGAAGGGGGCTTATTTAAGAAATATTACAAAGATGAATTCAGCAGGCCTTGGCAACAGCTTAGATATAAAGGTGTGGGGGAAAGGTACAGTGAGGGATCCAGGATGACTCCTAGGTTGTAAGCCTGAGGGGCGGGAGGATAGTGTTACCCTCTACAGTGATAGAGAAGATGGGGGGCGTGTTAGGAAGAAAAAAATAATGAATTACGTTTTGGACATAATGAGTTTAAGATGTACACTAGACATCCAGTTTGAGATGGCTGAAAGGCAATTGGAGATGCAAAATTGGAGGTCAGCAGAGAGACTGAAGCAGTATGGATAAGTCTGACAATAGTCAGTATGGAGATAGTAATGAAATGCTTGGGAGCTGATGAGATCACCAAGTGAAGTAATATAAAGGGAAATGAGAAAAGGGCCCAGCACAGAACATGGAGAAATACTTACAGTTAGAGGGTTTTATCTTAAGGAAGATCTAGCACTCAGGTAGGTGGAGAACCAGGAGAGAGTGGTGTGTAAAACATTTAGAAAGGAGAGTACCAAGGAAGAGAGAGTGATCAACAGTGTCAGAGTCTTCAGAGTGGTCAAAGAGAATAAGAATTAAGAAAAGGCGGTTGGACTTGGCAAATAAGAGATCATTGGTAACTTTTGAGAGAGCAGTTTCAATGGCATGATAAGGCCAGATCATAAAGGGTTAAGAAAAGAGTAAGAAGAGACAAAGTAGAGACACCTATTATAGATGGTCTTTTTGAGGAGTTTAACTACAAAGGACAGAAGAGATACAGGATGTTAGCAGGGATAGAAGGATCAAGTGAGGTTTTTATTTTTTCAGGATAAGAGAGACATGGACGTGTTTGTAGATGGTAGGGAATGAGCTGGTAGAAAGGGAGAGATTGAAAATAAGTGGAGTGGGGATGAAAGAGGGCAGTAGTCTGTTGAAGGAGACAGGATGGAATCAGATCACTTGAACAAGTAAAAGGGTTAGCCTTGGTAAAAAGTGAGGCCATTTCATCATGTAAGACAGGAGTGAAGGAAGAGACAATCACAGAAGTAATCTGAATAATCAAAGATGAGGAAAAGAGGAGAAGGAGTTCAAGAAGAACAGCCTTAATTTTTTTCTGTAAAATATGAAGCAGGTTCTCATCTCATCTAAAATGGGGTGAGTGAAGGGGAGCTATGGTAGGCTTAAGATGCAAAGGTTTGGAAGAGCCACTGTGGAGAGTGGGATAGTGAGTCGATAATGTGTTGTAGTAAGATTGCCAGCAGCAGTGAGGGCCCAACTGATGTGTAACATAAATTTGTAATGGAGTCAGTCAGAAAGGTTGTATGATTCTATTTTCATTTGCAGCATGTGTGTAAGAATGAAAGCAGTGAATGGTGGGAATGATCCAAGGCTGAGGCTTGGCTAGATGTAATTGACGATATGATATAGGAATAGGAGAAATAGGAATAGAAAATAGCCTGGAAAAGAACTGAGGGGTCAAAGGATTAGAAGTCATGCAGTGTATGAAGAATAGGGTTATGTAAGCAAAGGCAAAGGGAGAAGTGAAAAGTCAATAGATTATGACCGGATATGGGGATTTCTGAATTCTTGAACATGGAGGTGGTATATTTGTAAGTAATGGCAAGATCAAAGGTATGATCAATTTTTTAGTTAAGGTAGGGTGGACGAGTAGGCTCATGGAAGGTTATTAGACTGAGGAACTGAGGGGTTAGGGTATTTGATTGAGAATCAATATGTATGTTAATGTCCCCTAATATGAGGGCAGGAGTTGGAGAGGAGAGAAAAATTATAAGCTAGAGTACCAAATTCATTGAAAAAAGAAGTGATCTGGTGTGGGGAGTGGGGTGGGGAGGAAAACGGGTCTACATACAATAGCTGCCAGGATTTTGATTTGTTGTTCAGTAGTGTCTGATTGCCCCATAGACCATAGCATACCAATAATGTCCATGGAGTTTTCTTGGCAAGGATACTGGAATGGTTTGTCATTTCATTTTCCAATAGATTAAGGCAAGCAGAGGTTAAGTGACTTGCCCAGTGTCACACAGCTAGTAAGCATTTGAGGCTGGACTTGAACTCAGATCTTCCCAACTCCAGGCCCAGTGCTTTATCTACTAAGCTATCTGCCTCTAAAATTTTGGCAAGTGAATTGTTACACACGCTTTAGGGGATTACAGCTTCCATGGCCGCCATCTGATATGAATAGCATGAACCTCAAAGAGAGGTTGGTGAGTGATAGAGGAAAGTGACAATGGGGAGCAAGAATGATCACCCCTACTTCAACCACTGAGCTAAGGAGATCCTACAAATTGGCAAAAAAAGAAAAAAGAAAAAAGTGGCAACAGTCAATGCTGGAGGGTTTGGGAGAAGATATATATACTAATACATTGTTGGTACCATGAAGCGATCTAATAACTTTGGAAAGCAATTTGGAAATTACGAAAACAAAGTGACTAAAATACCCATACCCTTTAAACCAGAGACTCCATTACTGGCTTTATACCTCCAAGGAATTCATCAATAAGAAAAAAAAATCCCCATATATTCCAAAATATTTATGGCAGCATTTTTTGTGATAGCTAAAAATTGGAAACAAAGTAGATTGGGAATGGCTAAACAAATTGTGATACATGAATGTAATGCAATATCACTGTGATGAAAGAAATGATGTATGTGATAAGAGTAGAGAAGCATGGAAACATCAGTGTCAACTGGTGGAGTGAAGTAACAGAGCCAAGAAAACAATACAGTACAACATACAATATAGGATGTAAATGGAAATAACAACTACACACCAAAAAATCAAAAATAAATTCAACATAATTATAAAGATCTTGTGGGACTCAAATGAAGAAATATGAGAAGACACCCCCAATTTATCCTTTGTGGAGTTGGGAGGTACACAGGAGTTACACATTGCATATGTTTTCAGATTTTTTCAAGTATTAACCAGTTTTATTTTTTCCCTCTCTAAAAAGATACTATTTGTCATATAACGGATAGCTCTCAGGGAGTAGGAGGGGGAGAATACATGAGATACTATGGTGATATAAGAAACAAAAAAATTCAATAAAAATATATTTAAAAAAATCATTCTAAAAGTTTTAGCCAAAGCATATAGCAAAAGGAGAATTTTTGTGAGACAGGTGGCAACAAATGAAGCTGCTGCATTGTTCCTCATGTTGACCTATTTGAAGAGGAGGCAATAATACTCCCACTTGTTAAACATACTTTCAAAATCCAAGTCCAGGTAGTCAATAAAAAGGAGGTGACTGGTAAAGGCCTGGAGTACAGCTGGTGAGCAAATTTCAACACATGGGAGATTGTGTGTGGTTTGAAGATAGATATATAAAGCTACTTTTGAATTTTAAGAAACTGGAGAAAAAGAAAACAGAATAAGAGATGATCAAGATGGTTCTTGAAGTGTGAGGAAGCAGCATGATAAGAGGTTTAAGAAGATAAACCTTAGAATAACCTTGTGAATATAGGGATAGTGAATCTGAGAAGAAAAACAAAGTAGTTTCATGCCAATGGAAGTATCATTGAGATAATACCACATAAATGTGTAATGAACCTAGTTGACAAGATTGTGTAACTTCAGCAGAAGGTAGATGTTGGCATAATATTGGGGCCTCACAAGGTTTTTAAGTTTTAAGTTTTTGTTTTAAGAAATGGAATTCAAGAGTAGCTGAAACTATTTTTGAACTGGTCAACCACAGAGTTTATAGTATGAAGGAACCAGAGGGAGGCCAGAACAGGGGTGCTAAAGAGCTTAAGTAAAGGATGATAAGGGGTAGAGGTCATGTTGAAGATGAAGGATAGGTTAAGAGGAAGTTATGATTGGAAAAAGGAATTTCAGAGACAGTAGTAGTGTGTTAAATAATAAGAAAGGTTTGGATGGGATGAACAATTCAGAAGAAAAATTATTTAGATTTTTGTGACAATTGCTATATTACATGTAAAAGAGTAATGACAGTTAAAAACATAAATGTTCACAAACTTAATTTGAATACCAACATTCAGCATCAGTAGAAATATGAGTCTCTACACAGGATCTAAGAGAAGAAAAGGAAATAAAATTTAATTATCATAGATGAATCAGTTATTAATTTGCCACTCAAAAGTGTGACGTTCTATAAATATTTAGATCACTATGCTTTCCTAAATACTTTCAAACATACTTAAGTGACTGTATGAAAATAATTTACTCATCAAATAACAAACTTTATATTTTTTTAATAAATAGAAAACTTTAGAATCCTTCTTTTTGTGAGCCAGAATCTGCATATTGTTGTGAGGAAAGGACATGCAGAGTTTAAAACTTTTCTCTTTTCTATTGATTCTTTTTTGTTGGTAAATCATTTCAGTTGAATGATTTTATTGTTCTTTCATTTCAGATATATGAAAGAAATCTAAAATGAGCCCTTTATCATTTTCCTATATAAAAAACAAAATAGAATTTTGATACAGAAGAGTTACGGCTCTAATTTCCTTTTTCATGATTTAATATACTTTATAATGAATCATTTAGAAAGGTAATACACTCACAATATTCATACATGTACAAGATCTTTGACATCTAATAAACGATATTTACTTTAGAAAGAATGGCATTTTGAATTTTGAAATTGAATTTTTGCTCATATCTAACTTTAATTATGAATGGAAATCTAGTTTTTGATTGAGGCAAAGGAAACTATCCATCATTTTACAGATTGTATTGGCTTATGGTTTTTATCAAACCAAACCATTTCCCAACCATATATCACAAAAGTTTGAACCTAATATAAAAGTTTTTAAAAAATAAGAAGTTTAAGTGTCCCCATGGATTCAGAATAGGTTTCTTCTCCTCCATAGTTTGAATTGAGATGGTAGACTCAGGATCCCTCATCTTAATGTAGATATTTCTTATTTTTTTCTGAGATATAGGCTATAACAGTGGGATGTAGGCCTTGGAAGTTCTTAAAATCTTGGAAAATTTTGAGTATTAGTATAGCTACAGTCATATGGCTTTCTTAGGAAAACCAACTTAACTCAATTTGGAGAGGGGTGCCATCAGAAAACTCAATACCAGGTACAAATATTTTTGTCCAAAGCACCTCATGATGATCATCCACCTATCTGTCTAACATTTAGAGGGACTATAGTCTTCATGGATGGAAAGCAGGAAGGAGAAGCTTGAGTAAGTCATGAGATATTTAAAAGGGGCTATGGTAATTACTGTTTCCAATGGAAGACAGTCCTAAAACATTATTCTGAGAAGCAATTCCTTTCTGCTATCTTGGTTTTAAAATTTTGTACACAATTAAGCTTCTTTGTTTCAGTGTAAACAATCCTTTATCTCTACTAAGTACACACATCTAATATTTACAGAGTAATCATGTTCCATTTTAGTCATTGCTCAGCCAATGCTGCACATATTTAGTTCTTCAAATCATTCTTTAATCAGTCCTTCTGGTCCCTTAATTATTCTGTTCTTCTTCACAGGAGAGAATTCTCTTCAGTTTGCCTATATTGGTTTGGTTGCACAAGATCAAACACACTAATTCATGTGAAACCATTATTTTAAACATAATTTTTACTTATAAATTTTGTTTTGGTATTGCCTAAAAGTTTCCTCTGTAAAAACAACAAAACCCACATAAACTTCCCCAAATTAATGTAATTTGTCTTTATATCACCTACACCTGCCCTTCCAAGAGACATTTCTTATAACAAAGCATTTTTAAATTAAAAAAAAATAAAAAGAGGAAAAAAATCAACAAAACATATAATTATATCCAAACCTCCCCCCAATATGAACAATACATGTAATGTTCCACATCTGTGGACTCCCACTTCCTCACACCTAACCTTCCAAGAAGGAGTTGGGGTAGATATCTTCTCATATCTTTGCTGCGGAGTTTTTATTTTTCTCTATAATTTCACAACATACATTTTAAAAATTGTTTTGTGATTCTTTTTTTTTTCCATTTGCACAGTTTTAATCATTGTATGCATTGCTTTCTTGGCTCTGCTTCCTTGACTTTATATCAGATTATATCACTCTTTCCTTGCTTCTTTATATTCATATTATCTGTCTTTTTTTTGCAGTATAGGGATATTCCATTATATCTATATGCCAAAATTCTTTTAGCTGTTCCCTAATTGATATGCAAAATATGTTTCCAGCTCTTTGTTACCACAAAAAGTGCTGCTGTAATATTTTGGCATATATGGGACTATTTTTGTTTTTAAATCAATGACTTCCTTGGAGATATATGTCAACCAGTGGAAATCTCTGGGTCAGTGGGTGTGAACATTTCCACTTTATTTGCATAATTCTAAATTCCTTTCTGGAATTGTTGCACTAATTCCCACTCCACCAACAGAATGCCTATCCTTCCACAACCCTTCCAGCATTAGCTGTTCTCATCTTTTGTTATCATTGACAATTTTCTGAGTATAAGTTCAATCTAGTGTTTTTTTTGATTTGCATTTCTCTTAATTAGTGATTTGGTGCATTCTTTCACGTGGCTGTTATTTGTTTGAAAATTTTCTTTTCGCTATTTGATTATAAACCTTTGATCACATGTATATTTGAGAATATTATTATCCTCAATATTAGTTGTTTATATGTCTTTATTACCCAACTCTTGTCTGAGAAAAGCAATACAACTGTTTTTCTCATTTAACTGCTTTCTTTTGTTTCATGGATATATTGATTTTGTTTGTCCATATCTCTTGTTTGTTTAAGAATACATCACCTACCCACAGCTGCGAAAACTGTATATGAGCTATGTCTCTTCTAATTTTTTTAATAGTTGATCTTTAATATTTGAGTCACACATCTATTTCAAATGTATTGAGGGATATAGTTAGATGTTGTTTTAAGCCTAATTTCTACTAGACTGCTTTATTATTACATCTTTTCTTTTTAAAGATAGATTTCTTTGTTTTGATATCACCTATCACTCCCCTTCCCTTATCACCTTGGTATTCTTAAAATAAAGAATAAAAAGAAAGTAAAGAAAGAAGGGAAGAAGGGAAGGAAGGAAGGAAGGAAGGAAAGAAGGAAGGAAGGAAAGAAGGAACGAAGGAAGTTCACCTAAACAACACATTTACCATTTTGCTTTCAGCTCATGAACTACCTTGTACTTATTAATTTATTATTATTATTATTTTAATTTCAATTATTTTGGTATGTACTCATATAGTAGGTTCCCTCTCTGCCCTAAAGTCCTCTGCCAGGCCACTAGTGGAACTGGGTTAATAAGACCTTCACACTTCCATAATACCCCTCAATGCTATTGAGATGCTATGGAGCACATTGAATTTAACTGCTCTCAAGTGAATTGATCTGGCATCCTCTTAAGGGCTTGGGCAAAAGCAAGTTTATGAAGAAAGTTCTAGGATTCTAGGGAAGAGTTTCTAGGTCCCTAGGGAAATTCTTTTTTTTTTTTTCACTTTCCAACAGTTTTCAGTTTTTAATCCAATCCTCCTTTCTGCTCTTCTTGGTTTACTGAAAGAGCTGTTTGCCATGATCATAATAATAAAATAAATAAATTATGAAAATAAAGTTGTGGCATGCCCCAAAATCATAGTATGTTGCTAATGAACTAGAGAACTAAGACATTATTCACTGGAAACTTATCCCTAGGTGGGGGGAGTGGGAAATAGATTGACTAGATTAGCACAGCTATTTAGTGGCAGAGGTAGGTTTAATTCCAAGATTCCCAGACCAGTGCCAGTACTGTACTACCTTGCCTCCCTCCCACATAACTATAATCAATTAATGGGGAATTACAGTCTCTAAGGAAATTATCAATGCCAAGAATGGGTAGGTTTAGTATTTAAAAGAATTATGCATTCATTCATTCATTCAAAACAATATTTATTAAATATGCAGTGCAATTGCTCAGGGCCGTGTTAAGAAGACATATTTGCAATACTTTTAACTGAAAATAATTGAGAAATCCAGGTATATGGCAAAAATCTGGAGTTTCACTCAGTGGCCAATAAAGGGATGCTCTCTACACAAAACTCCTATGTGTTCTTATAGGTTAGAGATATTTTTGAGACTAAGGTCACCAAATTTTCTCTAGTACTTCCTTCTCTCCAACTAGTATAGTTTAGTTTTGACCTTATGGCTCAGTTCTTCTACCTCCTTATTGGATGAACATTTTCCATGGGGATTCATATGCATCTGTGGAGTGCTGTATAAATCATTAATGTTGCTTTTTTAATACCTTACAGCATTTTGTAGATATCAGAGATATAAGGAGTGGCTTTTCCTACAGATTAGTAGGTCTACTTCCATTGGTCAATCAGCAATCACCCTTGATGACTACTGTACTCCTTTCTCTTGAAGAAAAAAAAAATGCAGAATTCAATGGTGGTTTAAACTGGTCATTGAACCCTCAAACTTCAGATCCAAATTCTGTCGCAGGGAATGTGGAAGGGGTCATCAAAGTTTGGCAATCATTCCCATGTTACTAGGATAAATAATTCAGTGTACACAGTAGATTTTATCCAATTAATCAAATTAATTATCAAATTAATCAAATCAAAAACCCATATAATCTGTGTCTAGTACTGTGCTTGTCACTATAGACAATTTAAAAGCTTAAGAACAGAATCATATAATACCACAAGTGGAAGGGCTTACATTTTTTTTTCTTTTTTTCTTTGTCCTGTCTTTTTGTTTTGTTTTGTTTTTTAATGGTAATTTTAAATTATTTTTTTGTTTTCAACATTTACTTCCACAAGATTTTGAGTTCCAAATTTTCACCCCATCTCACCCCTCCCCCAACCCCAAGATAGCATGCATTCTGAATACCCCTTCCCCTAGTCTGCCTTCCCTTCTATCTCTCCCCCTCTTCTCTTATCCCCTTTCCCTTCAATTTTCCTATAGGGCAGGATGTATTTCTGTACCCCATTTCCTGTATTTCTTATTTCCTAGTTGCATGTGAAAACATTTTTTCAAACATGTGTTTTTAAAACTTTGGGTTCCAAATTTTCTCCCTTTCTCCCTCCCACCCACCCTCATTGATAAGGCAAGCAACTCAATATAGGTTATATATGTGCAGTTATGCAAAACACTTCCATAGTAGACATGCTGTGAAAAACTAACTCTATTTCCCTTAATCCTATCCCTCCCCCATTTATTCTATTCTTTCTTTTGACCCTGACCCTCCTCAGAAGTACTTGCTTCTGATTACCCCCTTTCCTAATCTGCCCTCCTCTCTATCATCCTCCTACTCTCTTGTCCCCTCCCCCTCATTTTCCTGTAGGTTAAGACAGATTTCCATACCCAATTGAGTGTGTATATTATTCCCTCCTTAAGTCAAATTCTATGAGAACTAGATTCACTCATTCCCTCTCACCTTCCCCTGTTTCCCCTCCACTGTAAAAGCCTTTTCTTTTCTGTTTTTTTTTGTGAGATAATTTACCCCATTCTACTTCTTCCTTTCTCCTTCTCCCAGTATAATCCTCTCTCACCCCTTAATTTTATTCTCCAGATATGACCCCTTCATTTTCAACTCACCCTGTGCCCTCTATGTATCTATCTATCTATATCTATATATACATACATATAATTTTTCCCCCTCCAACTACCCTAATACTGACAAAGGTCTCATGAGTTACAAATATCATCTTTTCCATGCAGGAATGTAAACAGTTCAACCATAATAAGTTTCTTATGATTTTCTCTTTCCTGTTTACCTCTTCATGTTCCACTCGAGTCTTGTATTTGAAAATCAAATTTTCTATTCAGCTCTGGTCTTTTCATCAAGAATGCTTGAAAGTCCTCTATTTCACTAAATGACCATTTTTTTCCCCTGAAGGATTATACTCGGTTTTGCTGGGTAGGTGATTCTTGATTGTAATCCTATCTCCTTTGCCCTCTGGAATATTATGTTCCATTCCCTGCGGTCCCTTAATGTAAAAGCAGCTAAATCTTGTGTTATCCTGATTGTGTTTCCACAATACTTGAATTGTTTCTTTCTGGCTGCTTGTAATATTTTCTCCTTGACTTGGGAACTCTGGCATTTGGCTACAATATTCCTAGGAGTTTTCTTTTGGGAATCTCAGGTGGTGATCAGTGAATTCTTTCAATTTCTATTTTGCCCTCTGGTTCTAAAATATCAGGACAGTTTTCCTTGATAATTTCTTGAAAGATGGTGTCTAGGCTCTTTTTTTGATCATGGCTTTCAGATAGTCCAATAATTTTTAAATTCTCTCTCCTGGATCTATTTTCCAGGTCAGTTGTTTTTCCAATGAGATATTTCACATTGTTTTCTAATTTTTCATTCTTTTGGATTTGTTTTACAGTGTCTTGATTTCTCATAAAGTCACTAGCTTCCAATTGCTCTATTCTAATTTTTAAGGAAATATTTTCTTCAGTAAGCTTTTAGACTTCCTTTTCCATTTGTCCAATTTTGCTTTTTAGGGTGTTCTTCTCCTCATTGGCTTTTTGGACCTCTTTTGCCATTTGGGTTAGGCTATTTTTTAAGGTATTATTTTCTTCAGTATTTTTTGGGTCTCCTTTAGCAAGCTGTTGACATGTTTTTCATGATTTTCTTGCAAAACTCTCAGTTTTTCCTCTACTTCTCTTACTTGCTTCTCAAAATCCCTTTTGAGTTCTTCCAAGGCCTGGGACTGATTCATATTCTTCTTGGAGGCTTTGGATGTGGGAGCTTTGACTTTGTTGTCTTCTTCTGGTTGTATGTTTTGATCTTCTTTGTCACCAAAGTAAGATAATATAGTCTGACTCTTTTTGCACTGCTTACTCATGATCCTGGCCAATTACTTGAGCTTTAAACTCTTTGTTAAGAGTTTGCTTCCAATGTAAAGAATGTACTGTCCCAAGCTTTGGGGGTTTGTACAGGTGCTTTCAGAGATACTTCTAGGGACCTGAAAATTTTCAGTTCTTCCAAGGTGCTATGATAAGGGGCGAGGGGTTTTCTTTCCCCACCACAACAAGCTCCACCACACCAGCATTCCTCCTCTCCCCAGGACTGCCCCTCAGAACTGTGACCCAGATCTAAGCACCAGTAAAGCAAGGGATTCCTGCCTCAGCACTGGCAAAGAGATCTCTGCAATACCCCTCTGATCATCCACTTGATTCCTCCTCAGTCTGTGGGCCAGAAGCTCAGGAAACAGCTGTGGCCCTGGTGGTGGCTGAGACCTAGCTCCTTCTCTCACCACTGACCACTTTTCCCACTGACCTTCTAAGATGTCTTTGACATTCCTGGGTTGAGAAGTCTGGAAACTGCCATAGCTGCCCCCGATTCAGTCCCCTGAGGCCTGCTTCAGGTTTGCTGCGGCCTGCGTGCACACGCCGAACTGTGCTCCTCTCCCTGCCCAGCGCGATATACCTTTCCGATCAATCATCCAGGCTGTCTGTGGCTGGAAATTTGTTTCACTCTGTCTTTTTGTGGGTTCTGCTGCTTTAGAATTTGTCTACAGCCATTTTTTATAGGTATTTGGAGGGGTTTGAGGGGCAAGTCACTGTTTTCCCTCCGCCATCTTGACTCTGTCCCACCAGGGAAATTCTTTACAGATTGCTTTGAGAGTCGCTTATCTGTTTTTATCTTCTTGTGGATTGCTTTTACCTGTAAGTTTCAATTTTATTTTATTTTGTTTCTTTTAATTAATAAAGAACTTGCAAATCTTAACCCTTAGTCTCTAAACAATATATTGCACCAGGAATGGAAACACAGCAGGGGCAAGAATTGGGTTTGAGACCAGTTAAGAGTTGTTACTAGAGAGAGAGTGGCCCAGAAGGAAGATCATACAAATATAGGCTCAGAGCTTGAAGGAATCTTAGAATTCATTTAGTCCAATTCTCAATTGAGACTTAGAGAAGATGCATCTTGCTAAGATCCCTTTTAGCTTTTTGACTGGACAATGCCAGTGTACAAGTAAAATGTCAACTGGCTAATAAGCAGCCTGGTAAACATTGTGTTCCAACGGAACTTAAATATAAGCCTTCCAACTGATTGCATTAGTAGTAATAAGTTACTGAATTCTGGTTTAATCATTCCCTTTTCTTTATGGGAATAATCTGCCTTTTCCATACCAGATTCATATTTGTACATTGGGTATGTTTGGGTTTTTTCATTTTGTTTTGTTTTTACTTCTTCTCCTCATCCTATTTGCTAGGGAAAGGGAAAGCCCTAGATTTGCCACTCTAAACCATTTTTTAATTAGTAACTCTATCACTAGTAGTTTTCCCTTAATAGCCAGAGTGAAGGTAAAACCCAGTAAATGTATGAATTAGGGAGCCTATTTCCCTTATTGAGAAATCAGGCAACCCCAAAGCAATAAATGCAGGTAAATGTAAAATGAATATCAGGTAAAGGACACATATTAGCACCAGTCATCAGCTAGACACTTTTTTTTTGACTCATAATTTATTTGCATGTTGTTTCCCTCACAGAATCTTGAGGGTGACAATTGTTTTTGTATCCCCAGAATCTAGCACAATGCCTAGCATACACAGAACAGGCACTTTGTTGAACATATACACATACATACATACATACGTGTATATATGTCTGTAGTCAGTTCTTGCTTTTTATTTTTAGCTCTGAAGTTTCTATTTTTGTATTTTTTTTCATATCCCCCTCTAATCCTCTGTGATATTGGTCAAGTTTTAAGAATATTTACATTGACAATTTTGTTTAAAAATATGTAGAAAAAAAACATGGTAACAAAAATTCTCTGGCCTCATGTAACTATGTTAAAGTCAAAACATTGCTTATCATCATAATTCTCTCTTTTGATCTGGAAGAAATATAAAAATTTATACTCATATTTCAATTTGAAAGTCAGGTACATGACTTACAATTCCATTTTTTAGCCCTCCTTGCATTCCAAAAAATGTCATGATGAACTTAGTTTTGGCAAGAGAAATAACTAAAAATACATTTGCAACTATTTCTGCCAATTTCTTTCAATACGTTGTAGTGAATAGAAGGGTGACCTGAAAGCCAAGAAGACCTGGCTTCCAATTTTTTATACATACTGGCCATGTGATAGTGGGAAAGTCAAAACTTTCCAGTTTTATGGATAATTCTCTAAAACTTCAAGTCACAGAGAGGTGCTGACCTGAACTGGGAAGAGTTTCTTCACCTGGGAATTCTTTGTAGCAATGAAATCACAGGTCCAATCACTCTCTTTCTCCTTACAACTATCTATATTTAAGTACTTGCATTTCCATATATAAAATCCACAACAATTTATCAGATACTTCTTTGACCCTCTTAAATTTATTTTTGCCCATTCATCCCTGCATATATATGGATACAATTACTTTTACAATTCTCATAAGCTGCTCTGTTTTTCTGTTTCTGCTCCATCCACTGTCCGTTATTTCATGAAGATTTTTAAAAAGTTCTTTATAGTCATCATATTTTTCAATTATATATTTCCACAAGGAAGAGACTGATGTTGAAAAAACTGATTTGGAATTAAGAAATCAGAAAGCTCAAACCCTTACAGACTACATAGAAGACTAAATTTATACATTGTGAGTATTTTCAATAAGTGGGTTAGAACCCTCTAGACATGGTGAGCAAATAAAATGGGGGAGGGGAGCGGAGAGACTGAGAAAGAGAGAGAGAGAGACAGACAGACACCCAGACCATATCTTACTAAAAGAAAATGATTTGTTAATTATGGATAATAGCGGGCAGTTAGAATACAACTTGTTAGTGAAATAGTCAAAATTAACAAGAAATTAGTAGAAAAGGGATAAAGAAGCTAAAGAGGCTAAGGTCCATTATAGAAGCTGCAAGCTGAATTTG
This sequence comes from Vombatus ursinus, assembly GCF_900497805.2. Classification (NCBI taxonomy): domain Eukaryota; kingdom Metazoa; phylum Chordata; class Mammalia; order Diprotodontia; family Vombatidae; genus Vombatus; species Vombatus ursinus. Next base: position 11,318,584 of record NW_020954552.1, on the reverse strand, counting down.
TAGCTGTTTTGACTTCATTTTCTTCTTCTGAGTTTGTGTCTTTATCTTCCCTGTCACCATAGTAGCTTTTTATTGTCACATTCTTTTTTTGTCGTTTGCTCATTCTTCCACCATATTTCTCGATTCTATATGTTAGTTTTGGGCTCTGTCCCCAGCATGGGTGAAGGTAGTGGTGGCAGTGTCTCAGGCTTACTTTTAATACTGCTCTTTTTAGAGTTAGTTCTGGGGATTTTGAAGTTTTCCAAGGAGCTTCCAGGGTGGCAAGAAGTGTGGTCAAGTGCTCTCCTTGTTTGTAGTCTGATCTCACAGTGATATAAACAAAACGGTACAGTGTTATTTTTTTTATGATAAACTTTGCCCATTGTTTACTGAATTATACTTAGATATAATTATGTAAGGTATTCCCTTCCCATCTCTTATAATGTATTTATTATAGAACCTTTTTTATCTGAATCATAGCACCATTTGTATGTTATTGTGGTTATATGATAAAATATATTGATCAAACCTAATGTCCATTTTCTGTTTTTTTTCTCATATTGTGAATTTTTACAAGTTGATGTTCTTCCGTTTATAGAACACTATGCTACTATATTTTATTGCTTCTGGGGACTGGGTACCTAATAGGTTCCATTGATCAAGTTTTCAATTTTTTTAAAAAGCACCAAATAATTTTGATATTTCCTGCTTTATGGTGTACTTTGAAATCTGGTACTGAGAGGCTCCCTTCCTTCTCGTTTCTTTTTATTATGTCCCTTAAGACTCTTGATCCTTTGTTCTTCCAGATGCATTTTGCTATTATTCTGTCTAGTTCAATAAAGTAAACTTTGAGTAGTTTGGCATGTAACTGAATCTATAAATTAATTTAGATAGTAGTGTTATTTTTATTGACAGCTAGGTGGCACACTGAGTAGAGTGCTGGGCCAGGAGTCAGGAAACCATGAATGCAAAGATAGCCTCACACACTTACCAGCTCTGTGTCCCTGGGCAAGTCACTTAACCTCTATTTGTCTGTTTCCTCTTATGTAAAATAGGAATAATAATAGCAGCTATCTCCCAGGATTGTTGTGAGGACCAAATGAGAGAATAACAGAAAAAGCATCATTGTTATCATCACCATCATCATCATCATCATCACCACCATCATCATCATCATCATATCTGCACCACCCAACTCTGAGCAATTAATAGCTCTCTAACTATTACATTTTGTGGGTGAATTAATATAAATCCTGTGTCATGATAGACAGATTCCAAGTCACTTTATATATTGTGCAGGTTTTTTTTAATGGAATTTCTTTTTTTTTAATCTATTCATGTTCCTTTGTTTAGATTCAGAAAGACTGATAATTTTTGTAGGTTTATATTCTATCATGTTACTTTACCTGTTATTAATTACTTCAATACAATTGAAACTTAATGTTCTCTAAGTAAACCATCATACCATCTACAAATGGTAACAATTTTATTTCTTCTTTGCTATGGTTGTTCCTTTATTTTTCTTATCTTACTGCAATAGTTAGCATATGTAGAATTATGTCAAATAATAGTGGTGATGCTGAACATCCTTGTATTACCTTGATCTTATTGAAAAAGTCTCTGGTGTTACGGATAATGTTACCTCTTTATTTTAGATAGATGCTGTTTATTACATGTAGGAGATTATGCTGGTCTCAAGCCTCCTGGTGTGGGCTGCCTGGGTAGTGAGCCAATATTGCCTCTAGCAACAGCTCTAAGAGGAATACTAGCTTCAGGCCTTTTAGAGGATTCCAAAAGTACATAACTCTGACCAAGCTATGATCTTGAAAAGTGACCTTTAGGGTGTAAGTTCTGTTCCCAGTTTGGCTCCACAGGCCTTGTCTAAAATACCTTTGCATTTTCCCAAAATCATGTTTTCATATAAATGATATATGCTTTTTACCTGCCAAAATGCTACTTTTTTCCATAGTGCCTTCATAGATTCTCCTTAAGTAATCAATCTTTCTTTAATTAATTCAATTTTCCTGTCACATTTTGCCTGGATCTATCACATTTTATTCTATATTCTAATTTGTTGTTGTTCATATTATAATTCCTCTCTGCAGATTCTGAGTTTCAAAAGGTCAGAGATTTCTAATTAAAAAAAAAAATATATATATATATATATATACATATATATATGTATCTCCCATAGCTCCTAGAACAGTATAATACATTCAGTAAAAACTTTAAAAATATTTATCAAGTGAATGATTTGAGCCCTGGAACATTGCTAGATTAAGAAGTTGTACTTCCAAAAATAGTAAATATTCTAGAAAACAAATTGAAAATTAATTGATGTCATATTTTCAAGATCACCTAAGTGTATTCAGTTCTTCAACAAATTAAATTACACATAGCAGATTATCAACGTATAAGGGAGGGAATTGTCCCTACTATCTCAAATTAACTTAATTACAGAAGGTCCAGAATATAATGACAAAGTGAAAAATAGATGATAAGAAATTTCCCTATGCCAATCAAATGTGCGAATAAGACTTTAAACAAGTTGACAGTGTCATAAGGCCTTGGTCATTGGATGAAAGTAACACACACTACATAGGAAACATTTTTTTTTGTTTATTTTTGGCTAGGAGAATCACTAATCACCAATGTTCTTTGGGTATGTATAAATATACATATATACTTACATACATACATACATGTACACACATATACATATATACATGTATATGCACACACTCAAGCCATTTAGCAGTTGAGGATCAAGCTTGAAAATGTATATTGGAGAGAGAATCTTTCACTAATACCAGAGGGAAGTAAAAGGAGTGGGGGATATTCAGAAAAGTTTCTCCACCTCCTTTTCTTCTCTCCTCCCACTCCCATTATCCATGTTGTTGGAACTCTTAGAACAACAGGAAATAAAGTGTCTAGCTGGACCAAACACGCATCCAGAAAAACTGAGGACAGATGGATTCAGAAAACAGATACTGCGAGAAAGAGGCAGGTCAACTATGGTGTCAACTATGAACTCAAGAAATTAGCAGACCCAAGAATCCCAGATAAGTAGTCTGCCCAAATAAGCTCCCAGGAGGAGCTATGTGAGGACCCTACTAAGACAGAGAACTTCCAAGCTATATAGTTCCTAAAAACATGAGTTACCTTTTGTCAAATGTATATCCTACACATATGCATAAATACCATTGTTGTACTCCAAGCTTGAGTATAATCTTCCTGTAGATACGGTGTATTTATGGAAGATTGTGACCTAGAATTTTGGGGGAATATTTTGTAACAACTATTCATAATCTACCATCACATTGTTATTGTTTGTTCTTTATTTTCAGAGAGGACTAATGACATCATGCGATGATGTATGGACTTGAACTTGAATTGGATTTAAGTGAGGCAGAATTGTGGAAAATCATCAGCCTTACTCTCTCTTCTGAGTCATTGAAGTTCAATGACAGGACGAAAGTCAAGATAATTAGTGATGGTCCAGGATGCAGTGGATGACCTTGGCGTGTTCAATGTCTGACCAAGCTCTAGGCACTCCACAGAGCCTATGTTTGCTGCGTTCATGACTGTTGGAACAAATTGTTCTCATCTGCCCATTCTATGGAGGGAATTTTTTCATTCTTGGGGTAGACATCCCTCTAACTCACTGACAGGACTGAGGCCTGCCAGTTACCCTCAACCTAGTTTAGCCTGTTTGCTGTGGCAATTTACTGGGGTGTGGCCAATGCACATATTTCCTGGTGCTCTCCATCTTCTTCATTATGAGTCTAGCACACACAATGGAAGTATGTGTGTGTCAAGGGAAAAATACTTTATTTCAAGTAAAATCCTAATGTCTGTCTCATGCAGTTTTATCCAGGGTGGCTCTTTGCTTTTGCTTAAAGAACTGGTCAGATGACCTATACCTCAAAAGGCTACTAAGTCACACCTTTTTGACACTGGTATCAGCATTTCAAGTTTATTTATATTTAGAATCATAGGATCTCAGAGTTATGAGGTCAGCCTATCCAAGCTTCTATCAAATGCATAAATCCTCACTAAAACATATGTCTTTGGAAAGCTACTGGATAGTCAATTGCTTGAATATTTCTAGGATGGTTCCTGTTACTAAATATTAACTTCCAACACAGGCAATTAACTTTTGGCAGATATTATAATACATGAGATTGAATTCATTAAAAAGGGTCAGTGGGCAGATGTGGAGGAAGAAATGGAGGGAGAAAAGTGGGGGTGTGTTCACCTGTTTGTGTGTGTGAGCCAATGCTCAAAAGTTATTTGGAAAAAGCCCTATGTTTCAAAAATAATTGTGTTCAGGATAAAACAAACTACATTATTTAATTTTTCATGTCTAAATACAGTGTGATCCTAATATATTACTGCACAACCCACATTTAGGTATTCTTATCTGAAACCTTTTAGAAAAGTTTTCCATACATGACTAATATGGAAATATGTTTTTGCATGACTGCATGTGTATAACCTGTATCAAATTGCTTGGCTTCTCAATGAGAAGGGAAGGGAGAGAGTGAAGGAAAGAATTTGGAACTCAAAATTTTTAAAAAATGACAAATGTTAAAAAAGAGTTTTTATATGTAATTATGGAAAATAAAATACTATATCAATATTTAAAATTTGGGGGAAAAAAAGCTTTCCATATCAATGCACAGATTTTTGTGTTGTCTAATACAGATACCTGAGTACCAATTTTCAATGGCCAGAATGGACATTTCATATTTTATTCTCAGGAAAAAATTGGGGAAGGAAAGAAAGAAAATCCAAAGTAAATAGTAAATGGAAGAAACCAACTGTGTCAGGAATATTGTTTCAATTTTCCCTTGGCATTTCTTCACCTTCCATGTCTCATTTAGTTTCATTTTGATTTCCAATGCAACTAATTTCATGAGAGGCAGTCAGGGACCATGTACACCAACACTTCACTATAAATTAGCCTCTGCTTCTGCTAAATGCTCATTGTTTCTGTCAAGCACTGTGTGCAAGCTACCTGGCTTGTACAGAGGGTCAGAAAACATTAAGCTGAAATCTGAATTTCACACAAACACAGTGAAATGTGGAATGACATAGCACCCAACAGAGTCAGCTGTGATTCCTAATAACTGAGCTCCAAGGGCAAAGATATCAACATCCTGAAAATAAACCAGGCAGAATCACTTCATTTACTTTGAGTCAATCCTGACTAACAAGGAGAGTATGACTCATTCAATACCCTAAACAATGAAGTGAAACAGGTCACACTTAAATCTCTCACTCCAGGTCAGCTGCTGTATTTGTGCCAACAATAAGTGCTTGACCTGCAATCACATATACTGCCCTCCCTATTCCCTTATATATGGATAGAGATATAGATGATGACATAAATGAAGACATAGATATAGATCCATAGATCTATATACACACAAAAGTTGAGATCACACAAACATAAATATGTAACCCATATATGTAAGCCATATGTGTTTGTATATGTATAAACACACTTGTATCGATCACTGATGCCTTTTCCACAAATTCCCACAGATCATACTTGCAATTATTTGTACTAGATTTTTGTCAGGGATTACCATCAAACTCAACAGCCCCATGTGGAACAAAAACACCACCATCTTTCTTTTTATGAAAATCTGTATCTTTGTCTAGATAGCATCTTTTCCATTTTCCACTTGGGTTCAAATTCACTTATTCAAAGAGCACTGAAAAGGTTTAGGCAGTCTCAGAGTCCTGTTGAGGCTAGAAAATCATTTGTTTTTTGCTTTATTTCACAGCATGCAGAATTAGTAGCAGCTTCTTTTGCCCCTTGAAAGAGTCTCCTTTTCGCTCTTTCATCTGCTAGGATATGTTGGCCACTTGAATGATATATGTTCATATTCTCGGCTGTCCAGTTGTGATCAGTCATAGTCCTCCTCTTTCTGCTAATCTTGTGAGTCTGGGGAACTCTATCGACAATGCTGCAGACATATAACAGCATTCCCTAGAGAGAAACCTTAGGTAAGTGAGGGACAGCACGCAGATGACTTCAATAAGATCACCAGGCCTGGGTGAATTGCTGTCCAAGGTACTGAACAAGCTTGACTATGGAAAATGGAAAAGATGCTATCCAAAGATACAAATTTTCATAAAAAGAAAGATGGTGGTGTTTTTGTTCCAGATGGGGCTGTTGAGTTTGATGGTAATCCATGACGAAAATCTAATACAAATAATTGCAAGGCTGATCTGTGAGAATTTGTGGAAAAGGCATCAGTAATCGATACAAGCGTGTTTATTTCTCAAGGACAATTCATGAAAGATTTTGTTTCTTTTTTGACAGTGCCACTAGAGTAGTGGATCAAAGGAATTCCATTGACATAATATGATAGATTGCAGCAAGGCATTTGACAAATATCTCAGCATATCCCTGCATGACAAGATGGAGAGATAGGAGGTAACTTATAACACAGTTGGATAGACTTGGAGGTTTTTGAATAATCAGATCCAAATAATATTAGTTAAAGTATCCCAGTCAGGCTGGAAGACTTGTTTAATGGAATGCCAAAGGACTTTGTCTCTAGCCATTTTTTTGTCCAACATTTTTAAAAATTCAGTTTCTTATATGAAGAAATAAATCAAAGCTTTATCAGATTTTGCAGGTGAAAGGAAGCCCATAGGGATATCTAATTTGAAAGGAGAATTTAAAATATCTCAAAAGACTTAAAGAATGAGAGAAATAAAAAGTCTAGCATTCTGTAGCAACTTGCTTAGGGTCACACATCTAGTGTATGAAAGAATCAATATTTGAATTCATGTCTTCCTCACTTTGAGGCCAGTTTTCTATCCATTACTCCATGTTACCTCTTAGTAGAAGGATATAGATCAGAATAAGGGAGGCAATTATCATTCTGTACTCCATTCTAGTTGGACCATATCTACAGCACCATGTACTATTCTAGATCCCACATTTTGAAAGTTATTAACAAACTGGAGTAAAATATTGAGTTATGTGACTAGGATGGTAAATGGACTTGTTCAAGAGCCATGATCTATGGTCCTCTGTTCTTAATTATCAGTCTCTAGGACTGCTGCTTTAGTTTTGTAAATAGATTTTCTTGCTCCCAGTCACTCCTCTCCTTAGTTTATCTTTTATTCTACTACCAGGCCTATCTTCTTTATATATTGATCTAGTCATGTCACTCCTCTCAAAGATATTCAATTTTGTTATTTATCAAATAAAATTCAAATTCCTTTAGCTAGCATTCATGATTTCACCTTTTCTTTCCAATCTATTCTCATTACTTTTTTCCATATACTCCTTGCTCAAATCTATCAGTGCTTTCCCTCGAACATAGCCTGTCATTTTCCAATTCCAAATATTTTTTACCTGAAATGTCCTTACTCACTATCATTCCTCATCATCTGAATTCTTATTCATCTCTTAGAACTAAAATGAATATTCCATCTCTTATATGAAGTTATTCTGATTTTTTTTAATAATTAATTTCCATCTTGGATATAATATAGTACTTTGTTTTTCATCTAATGAAGATGACGTAACATTTTCTCTTTTATCAGTGTGTGTGTCTCTCATGACCTTCTAGCCTATAAATTACATAAGGTCAAGGACACTTATCTAAATTGTGTTTTTCTTCAGCATGTTATATTCTACAGAGTAGATAGTTAATATTTGTTTGTTGTTATGAGTTTAGATAATTGATTTTTGTTGTTGATGATTCAGTCATGTTTATCTAAAGAATCATATAAGTAAGTAGTTGAAAAGATCTTAGAGATCATTTATCCCAACCTACTCAAATTTTAGATTAATTAAACTGAGACAAAATATTTAAAGGTACAAAAATAGTTACTGAACTGTGTCTAGAAATAAATTTATGTCAAACACAGGAGTATTTTGAGCTTTCTTAGTTTCCTATTTTTTCATGTTCCTACTTAAATGCACTGGATATTATACATTAGTTCATACCTTTCCATTAATTATAAATAATTATTTACTAAAATGCATTATGAGGGGTAGAGCTAAGATGGTGGAGAAAAGGCAGGGACTTGTCTGCTGAGTGCTCCCAAAGTTCCTTACAATCAACTTAAAATAATGCCTCCATACAAATTCTGGAGTGGCAGAACCCACAAAAAAAAGGAGTGAAACAATTTTACAACCCACCACACTTTTAAGTTGAGCAGGAAAGGTCTGTTACACCTCAGGGAGAGTGGAGCACAGTCCCACTGTGTTTGGTCTCAGGCCCAAAAAGAACTCCTAGAAGAGCTCAAAAGTTATTTTAAAGATCAAATAAGAGAGATAGAGGATAAAATTGGAAAATAAAGAAGATTAATGCAAGAAAACTCTGACAGTCAATAGCTTAGTAAAGGAGGTACAAAAAATATACTGAAGAAAATAACACCTTAGAAACAGAATAGGCTAAATGGTAAATGAGGTAAAAAAAAATTCCAATGAAGAAAAGAACATCTTAAATAACAAATTGGCCAAATGGGGGGGGGGGGCGGAGATTATACAAATTCACTGAAGAGAAGAATTCCTTAAAAAAGCAGAATCATCCCCATGAAAAAAAGATATACAAAAAATATACACTGAAGAAAAGCACTCTTTAAAAAGTAGAATTGGCCAAATGGAAAAGGAGTTACAAATGCTCACTGAAGAAAATAATTCCTTAAAAATTAGAATTGGGCAAGTGGAAGCTACTGACTTTATGAGCCATCAAGAAACAATAAAAGAAAATCAGAAGAACGAAAAAAATGAATAAAAAGTGAAATATCTCATTAGAAAAACAACTAGAAAATAAATACCAAAAAGATAATTTTAAAATTATTGGACTACCTGAAAGCCATGATCAAAAAAAAGAGCTTAAACATCATCTTTAAAGAAATTACCAAGGGATTGAGGATTCTTGGAAGATGGAGGAGTAGGTCAGAAAACTTCAGGCTCTCCAAATTTCCTCCGCAAAAATAGAACATTGCCTCAAAGTGAGTGGAGAGCAGCAGAAATAAATGAAATTTGGGGTAAAGCCACTGTCCTCTGCAGACAAATTGAGAAGACCCCCATGAAAGACTTGACCTCCAGGGGTGGAGGTTTGGCCTGAGTGGGGTGCACACACCTCTAGCCTCACTCCACAGAATTAATAAACAACTTGTTTTAGGGGAAGCTGAGTTCAGAGACAGCCTCAGCCTCAGAAATTTTCACCTCACAGATAGTGTTGGAGTCTGATAGCTGAGTAGGAGAAGATTGAAGAACCTTCCACTGTCAAGGGACAACAAGCTCAGCTGCTGGCTGTGGCTGTGAGAGAGATAGAGCTAGCATGCGCCTGGAGAGTGTGGTAGCAAAGTTTGGGGGGGGGAACCACATAGGCTGTTGGCACTTCCAGGAGAGCAGAGTCCCTTGTTTCTGTTCCAGGGCCCAGAGGACAGCTGACGTTTGCAGCAACTGGAGGGATCGCAGAGAGAAAGAACATTTGTGGGACAGTGTGGCTGGGGATGCTGGCTATGGCCTTGGGGTGGAGTGCCCAAGGTTGGGCTCTAAGATTGACCTCAGAAAATAACAGTAAGGATTAAAAGATTAAGGAGAAAATATTACAAGTAACAAGAAGAAGAATTAATATTGTGGAGCTATAATCAGGGTGACACAAGATCCAGCAACTTCTACATTAAAGGAGTGTAGGTCTTGGAACACTATATTTCATAGAGGAAAAGATTTGGGGTTATGGCCAAGGGTAATTTACCCAGTAAAGGTAAATATGATACTGAATGAAGAAAAAAATGGACATTTAACAAATTGAAAGACTCAGATAATTGTGACCAAAACAAACAAACAAAAAACAAAAAAACAAAACTTAGTGAAAAATTTGACATATAAATTATAAAATCTGGGAGAAATATAAGGTAAATATCATAGACTAATTATAAGGGTCTCAATAATTTCAAACTATTTGCTTATTTTGAAAATGTTATCAGTACTCTTATCAGTAATCATTATTTGGGTAGTTTGAAAGAAAGCATTGGGCTGAGCTGTGTATTATGGGGCAATAAAAAAACTGCGTAAGGAGAGATAAAAATGAATAATTATCTCAAGCAAATAAGGCAAGAAAAGAATAATCAATACAGAATAAGTAAATGAGGGTGCAGGGCTGGTAGTGCTGCAGCCTTACTCTCACCAGAAATGTGTTGAAGAGGGAACAACATATACATCTAAAAAGGTATAAAAGTCTTCTAAATTTAGTAAGAAATAAGAGGGCAAGGGGATAGGATAAGGGAAGGACTTTTATAAGGGTGGGTAGATTAAGAATTAAAAGAAGGGAGAAGATAAGGGAGAAACTTTTAGAAAGATAGATTAAGGTGGAGGGTGGGGAGAAAGGATAAGGGTCTCTTAGAAGGATGGGTAGATTAAGGAATAGAAGGGCAAGTTAGTGGGTAGAAGTAAATTAGACAAGTGAGGAAGTATAAGATAAATAGAGTGAGAAGGATAGTGAGGAAAAATAGGATGGAGGGAAATACACAAGTAATTATAACTTTGAATATGAATGGTATGAATTTACCCAATAAAATAGAAATAGAGTGGATTAAAAATCTGAATTCAGCAATATGTTGCTTTTAGGAAACACAATAAAAATGAGAGATACACACAGATTTGGGATAAAGAACTGGAGTAGAATTTATTATGTACAAGAAGCAGGGGTGGTAACCATGATCCCAGACAAGGTTGAAGCTAAAAAAGACTTAATTGGAGGAGAGAAATAGGGAAACTATACTGTGTGTCACTAAGGTTGTTCAATATTTATTTAGATCATTCAAGATGGCTAGACAGTTTAGAATACCTGAGACAAACACAGGAATTACTTGAACATAAATATAGAACACTCTTTATAATAATAGAGTCAGATTCAAAAAATTGCAGAAATATTCATTATTCACAGGCAGGCAAAGTTAATACAATAAAAAGGACAATTTACCTTATTAATCTATTTATACAGTGCCATTCCAATAAAATTACTAAAAACTATTTTACTGAGTTAGAAAAAATAATAACAAAATTCATTTGGAAGAACAAAGGGTAAAGAATTTCAAAGAAACTGGGAAAAAATGTAAAAGAAGGAGATTCAGTAATACCAGACCTTAAACTATAATATAAGGCAGTAAATATCAAAACTATCTTGTACTGGCTAAGAAATAGAAAAGAAGATTAGTGGAAGAGAGTACACATATAACACACAGTAGTAAAGGACTATAGTAACTCAGCACTTGAAAAATGTAATCATTTAAGTTTTTAGAATAAGAATTCAGTATTTGGTAAAAAAAAATGTTGGAAAAGCTTGAAAGCAGTCTGGCAGGAATTGGGCACAGACCAATATATTGCTATCCACCTCCAGAGAAAGAACTAACAAATAAAAATATGCTTAGCATGGTCTTACATATATGCATATGTGAGTGTATGTGTGTATATGTATGTGTGTGTATGTATATACATATGTGTGAATGTTTGTATATATATATATATATATATAGATGCATTTATTATAGCCTTCTCTAGGCTGCGAAGGAGGAGGGATAAAATAAAAAGTGCATAGCAGAAAATGAAAGAAAACCTAGAAGGAAGCACAGAAAAGCTGGACAGTTTTGAAAACAAGGTATAGTATTTATTACATAGGTTTTCTTTTTTTATTTTATTTTATTTTTTCTACTAATAGTATTTTATTTTTTCCCATTACATGTAAAGATAGTTTTTAACATTCATTTTTATAAGATTTTGAGTTCCAAATTTTTCTCCCTCCCTCACTCACTCCCCTCTCACCTCCCCAAGACATCATGCCATCTGATATAGGTTATACGTGTACAATCATGTTAAACATTTCCACATTAGTCATGTTGTGAAAGAAAAATCAGAACAAAAGGGAAAAACCATGAGAAAGAAAAAACAAAAAAGATAGAAAATAGTGTGCTTTGATCTGCATTCACTATAGTTCTTTCTCTGGATGTGGATAGCATTTTCCATCATGAGTCTTGGAATTGTCTTAGATCCTCATATTTCAGAGAAGGGACAAATCCATCAAAATTGGTCATCGCACACAGTTGCTACTACTGTGTACAGTTTTCTCCTGGTTCTGCTCACTTCACTCAGCATCAGTTCATGCAAGCCAGAAGTTTTCTTAAAATGTAAATTTATTGTTTTATGTTGAATCCTCTCTTATGTTCTGTTGTGTACATGGAAATGTTCTTTTTTTTCTTTTCTTGTTTTGTATTTAAGTTTAAAAGGAATAATTTTTTTTTTAGGCAATTGGGGTTAAATGACTTGCCTAGGGTCACACAGCTAGTAAGTGTCAAGTGTCAAGTGTTTGGTCTGAGGCCGGATTTGAACTCAGGTCCTCCTGACTTCAGGGCCAGTGCTCTATCCACTGCACCACCTAGCTGCCCCAGGAATATATTTTTTTTAATAAAAAAATCATCAAGGAAAACTGTCCTAATACCCTAGAACCAGAGGGTAAATTTGAAATTGATAGATATCCCAAAGTGAAAACTCCCAGGAATATGATAGCCAAATTCTAGAGCTCCCAGGTCAAGGAGAAAATACTACAAGCAGTGAGCAAGAAACAATTCAGGTATCATGGAGCCACAGTCAGGATAACAGAAGATTTTGGCAGCTTCTATATTAAAGAACTGGAGAACTCAGACCATGATATTCCAGAGGACAAAGGAGCTGGCTTACAACCAAGAATCACCTACTCAGCAAAACTAAGTATAATCTTTGCGAGAGAAAAATAGATATTTGATGAAATAGAGGAGTTTTAAGCATTTCTGATGAAAAGACCAGAGCTGAATATAAAATTTGACTTTCAACTGCAAGACTCAAGAGAAGTATAGAAAGGTAAACAAGAGAAAGAAATCATAAGGGACTCAATAAGGTTAAACTACTTAAATTCCTACATAGGAAGATGGCACTTGAAACTCCCAAAAACTTTTTAATTATTAGGGCAGTTAGGAGTACTTATAGACCGAAGATTTGGGTATGAATTGATTATGATGGGATGATATCTAAAAAAATTAAATTAAGGGGAGAGAAAGAAGAATGCACTGGGAGAAGGAAGAAGGGAGAGGTAGAATGAGGTAATTCATCTTTCATAAAAGAGAGACAAAAGAGATTTCACAGTAGAGTTGAAGATGAGAGAGGTGAGGCAGAGCATAAGAATTTTACTCTTATTGGAATTGGCTCAAAGAGGGAATAAGATATACACTCAACTGGGTATAGAAATGGATCTTAGAAGGGGTAGGAGATAAGTGAAGGTGGGGGGCTATTAGAAGGCAGGCAGATTGAGGGAGGTGGTAGTTAGAAGCAAAACACTTTTGAGGATGGATGGGGAAAGGAGAGAGAGTAAGATAAATGGGAAGGAAATAGGATGGAGGAAAATACATAGAAATCACAACTGTGAAAAAAAATTTATAGCAAATTTCTCTGATGAAGGCCTCATTTCTCAAATATATAGAGAACTCAGTCAAATTTATAAAAATAAGAGCCATTCCTCAATTGACAAACAGTCAAAGGATATGAACAGGTAGTTTTCAGATGAAGTAATCAAAGTTATCTAATTTTTAAAAAATGTTCTAAATCACTATTCATTAGAGAAAAACAAATGAAAATAATTCTGAGGTACCATCACACACCAATCAGATTGTCTAATATGACAGAATAGGATAATGGCAATTGTTAGAGGGGATGTGGGAAAATTGAGATACTAATGCATTATTGATGGAGTTGTGGACTGATCCAACCATTCTGGAGTGCAATTCAGAACTATGCCCAGAGAGCTATAAAGCCATGCATATCTTTTGGCCCAGCAATACCACTAGTAGTTCTTTATCCCAAAGAGATAAAAAAGAAAAAGAACTTATATGTACAAAAATATTTATAGTACCTCTTTTAGTGGTGCCAAAGAATTAGAAATTGTGAAGATTCACATCAATTTGGGAATGGATAAACAAGTTACCATAGATGATTTTGATGGAATGATATTGTACTGTAAGAAATGATGAGCAGGATGATTTCAGAGAAAAAAAAAAACCTGGAAAGATTAACATGAACTAATGCAAAATGAAATGAGCAGAACCGGGGTCCATTGTACACAGTAACAGCAACACTGTACAATGATCAACTATGAATGACTTAACCATTCTCAACAATACATAATCCAAGAGAAATCCAAAGAATTTATGATGAAAAAATGGTATAAATCTCCAGAGAAAGAACTAATGGAAGCTGAATACTGAATGAAGCATACTTTTTTTTTTACTTTCTGCATTTTTCTTGGGGTTTTTTTGGTCTCTTTTTTCACATGTTGGAAATATGTTGTGCATGATTACATCATACAACCTATATAGAATTACTTGCCATCTCAGAGAGGTAGAAAGAAAAGCAGGGAGAGAGAGAATTTGAAATTCAAAATTTTTTAAAATGAAAATTTGAAACTTTTTACATGTAACTGGGAGAAAAAATATAAAACATAAAAAATAAAAATAAAATGAATTAGCTTTAATATTGACAGGAAAAGAAAGAGTTAATGTTTTCACACTATGCACTTTTACTATCTGAGGTGACTTAGAGACCAGGGTCTACCTATGTCCTATTCTCTTTAATACTTGCTTTGGGTGGCTAGAATAAATGTTATTTGTGACTCCCCCCACAACAGCTAAAATGTGATGTCAGTATTTTAGCAACAGTAATTTAATTGAGCAAAGAAATTGAATTGCACATAAAAGTAATATTTTCTTTTACCTAAACTAGACTAGGAATGGCAATTATGTCCATTTACTTGATCAATGTAAGTTGTACTTTAAAGAAAGCTTTTTTCCCCCATTAACATTAATTCATTTGAAGACCTTTTCCATTCTATCTTCTACATTTAATCTCTGACTAAATAATATTGAAATAACTTTTTTACCCCTACCCAATCTTGGGAATCTCATAGTTTTCTAAGATAAATCTTACCAATTCTTTATTTATTTTGGTGGGGGGGGCCCTCTTTAGCCTGTTCCATTAGCTATTATAGAATCCTGTGGTTTCTGTTTGCTCTTCAATATATTTGCAGGTATTAACATTATCCATTTAAAAATATGTGCTTATAAGGGTTGTGGCAGTAGAACTTGTTCATTCAAATATCTAAATCAATTCAATGCAGGATTGCTTAATAATCACAGGTAATTCCTTATAAAATGAATTTAACTTCATGTAATACTCAATTTAACAAAGCTGCTTTCATACTCATGAATGGTGCTTTATTAGTTTGCTTACAATTAATTCTCTACAATAATAATTCTTTTAAACTGATTATTTCTCTAATATCTGTTCTATTAATATTTACTGATTTTAGCCTTTGCCTTGTTAGTTAAAGAAAGGACAACCTGAGCTGTTCACAAATCTATTATTCTGTCATCAATCAACAAATTACTTTTCAAGTGTCAGCTCTCCCCACCTGAAACAGTCCAAGTTAATGCTCTATAGCCATCTTCAACAACAAAACTGTTTACATAAGTTCAGGAATGCTATAAAGGAAAGACATGAAGGTTTTTGACGCTTCTTTCCTTCTCCTATTATATTTGGAGTTGTTTTTTTTTTTTTTCTTGCTAAGTAATCACAGATTAGCTGAGCAGATAATCACAGATTATGGCTGTAGGTCTGCCATTCATCTTGAAACTGAGAATTTGATTTCTTCCGGTGAATTGAATATTTTTTAAAAATCCATTACAACAAAAGTTGTATACCCTGTGGAATGTATTATAATTGGATTTGATCTAGATTATCTAAAAGGTACAGCGACGAAGATTTTTAGATTGCCCTAGAGCTCATCCATTCTTTTATAAAACTGCACAAGATTTGGTTTAAAGGTAGTACATTTTTCAGCTCCATAACTTACCCTTTGGAAAACTAGGGGTATAAGGTTTTATTGTGGCCCCACCCCATCCCATCCAATACACACCTTTTCTGGAAGTTTCTGTATTAGATTGTGCACATGTCTAGATAATTAAGTGCTGCTGTAGTTCTATTTCATTGCAATTTGGTGCAGAGTATCTACAAAACTCCTCCCTTTATCTTGGGATCCTTAACACACTACAAAAATGATGTTTATGTAATTTTTTCCCTTTGCGTAAGGCATCTGATCTTCCAATTGCAACAGACTGATCACATCATTATGTACTTAGTAATTGTTAGTAAATATTTGTTGAATTGAATTACCTAATATGAATAAGGACAAGAAAGGAACAGAATATGGGACTAGAAAAAGAGATATTAGGATTTGGAACTAGGGAAATCAGGAAGCATGGTTTTGGAGCAGTTTGGATATCAATAAATCCATGTAATTTGTATATTCTAATTTTTAGATTGTTAATAATTCCCAAATTCTTACATTCCTCTCAAAATGCTGTCATTTAATTGGTTAGTCTTTCTCTTGCATTTCCTGTCCCTCCTGCTGATCTATCTAGTGTAATTAACAAAGAAATCAGTCAAACCAAAGCACCTCCTGTGCTTAGATCCTAACAGCCTGGGAAGGGGAAACTGAGGGAATTCTTTTCATTATCCAGAATTTCAAGTCCCTTACAGATACCAAAGAGATATTAGAGTTCATTACTTTAATTTTTTTTTCAAAAGCCAGAATTTCTAGTCTCTTCCAGAAATGAGAGATCACAGAGTTAATCATTTTTTTGGGGAAAGGAAACTATAATAATCACCTGTTCATATGTAGTTTATTTACTGTCTTATTTTTTTCTTTCCAAATGGAGACCTAAATGTGCTCTTTATTAGAATACAGACTTCAAGCTGAACTACTTATACAATCCTGTTAATGTCACTTGTGATTTTCTTTTCTCAGTTTTGTGTGTGTGCCAAGAACCAACAGATTTCAGTGCAATACTATGTTATTATAATGTAATATGAGGGCAGCATGACCTACTAGACTAAATAAAGAATACAGGTCCTTCTGACTTCTAATCTTAGAAGTGACATTGACTCTTTACATAGCCTTGGGAAAATCATCTTTCTTAAACTTTAATTTTTTCTCTGGGATGCTAAAAGAAAACTGTTTCCCAAATGAATGTATAGATTAGCTAAAGTTATGGAACTTTTAAAAAATTATTATATATTTGGAATGCAATGTTGTGTTTACATTGTTTTAAAATTCTTTGAATAGCTATTATTATCAATAGCAAGGTAAATGACCAAGAAGGTTCTATAGAGAAAAGTAAGGAGTATGTACATGCACTATCCCCAAAACATATGTGAAATGACCCTTTCTGTCACAAAGAGAAGAGATGCTCACAGGATCAAAATATGTGAAGGAAATGAAGAAGTATATTTTTAGTTTTTTTCCAAAGAAATTATAAGGGCCCACATTTTTGCCTCATACTCTGTTATAATTTCATTTGGTTAGAAAAGAGTCAAGAGAACTTCAAGGGAAGTAGAGCCATTGATTAGAAAGGAGGACACTGGACTAGCCATTTGCCATGTTGTAGCCTTTGAGTTATTTTTAAATGATAAATTTGTTTTAACATAAATAACAGTTCTGAACAAATATGCAAACACCCCCCCCAAAAAGAACTATATCCTTAACAATAGATACATAAAACCCCTTAAAAAGATTGATAAGGTACATGAACATTTCCTCTTTTTTGTTTTACCAATTGTTAACAAAAGGGAAGACTAGGTACTTTAATTTTAATAATTTGTTACCAACATTGCCCATCAAAATTGATCAGACTTTAGCTATTTTCTAGTGTTGCTTTTACTTATTTTGTTACTATCATTTTATACATACCTGCATACATGCATACATACTTACATACATACATACACACAAACAGGTACATATTCTCCATTTGGTTCCACTTCCTTCTTCCTATATTTTTTTTTCATTCTTTTGATTTTGTTTGACTGATTCTTGATGTCTCACTGGTTCATTAGCTTCCACTTGCTGAATTCTAATTTTTAAGGAATTATTTTCTTCAGTTAGCTTTTGTACCTCCTTTTCCCTTTGGCCAATTCTACTTTTAAAAGAGTTGTGTTGTTCAGTGGAATTTTTTTTTTCCATTTGGCCAATTCTATTTTTTTTAAGGAGTTGTTTTCTCTAGTCAATTTGTGTTTTTCCTTTTCCAAGCTGCTGACTTTCTTTTTTCAAAATTCTCATGCATAACTCTCATTTTTTCCCCTAATTTTTCTTCTACTTCTCTTGCTTGATTTTTAAAATCCTTTTTGAGGTCTTTCAAGTGGACTTCTTGGGCTTGAAACCAATTCATATTCTTTGAAACTTTGCATGTGGACATTTTAACATTATTGTTCTCTTCTGAGTTTATGTTTTGATCTTTCTTGTCACCACAGTAGCTTTCTTTTGCCAGGGCTCTTTTTAGGTTTTTGCTCATTTTTAAAAGTTAAGCTCTGCCCCTGGGGCATTGTCCCAAGCTTCTTGCACTGGAGGCCAGTGTTCTGGTCACAAGCTTTCTACACTGGGGCCTCTGGCACTGGCAGCTTGCCTGATGTTTTAGGGTTGCTTGGCCTAGTTGCATTTGCTCGTGCCCTGGGTCCTGGAGCTAGCAGTTTGCCTTCTTTGCTGGGACTGGAAGCCTCATAGCTGGCCTGCTAGGCCACTTGCCTGTTGAGCTGAGATGTAGGGGCCTTGATTAGTGATCTGAATTGGACTAAGAGCTTCCTGCTGGCTTGCAGATGGTGTCTGCGTGGGGCTGCACTCCTCTTTTATCCAAGTGAGACAGACCTTTCCTGAAATCCTTCTAAGTTACCTTGGGCTGAAAAACTTTTTACTCTGTCTTGTTGTGGATTTTGTCACTCCAAAATTCTTTTAGAGGCTGGATTTTATATTATTTCAGAGGAAAACTGAGGAGAGTTCAGGCAACTTCCTGGTTCCCCTCTGGCGTCTAGGCTCCATCCTCCTGCATTATTTCTTATTGGAAGTTCTATGCTTTTTATTTTAGTCAAATTTATGTATGTAAGTTTTTCTGTTAATGCCTGTAATTGGGGTACAAAAATATGTGCTCTTTTAGTCCTCTGAACCTTAATATTCTCATCTATAAAACAGGGACAATAATACTTATAGTAACAACTTCATAGAATCTTTGTGAAGATGAAATTCTCCAATTCGGTTGGTTTCCCTCAGACCATCATAGAGTTGACAGCACCAAGGTACTGTGCTAGGTCATGCTGGTACAGTGATGAGATCTGGTTCCTGGATAAGGCTGAATAGGTTTATATAGCAGATTTTTCCTTTTGACCTTGGCTGGCTAGAGTGACCACAACTTACCAAGAACACTGGCTTATATTTCCTATGTGATGTTCCATGTCCATCAAAAGGGCTGTGATATATTGTGTACTTTTGTATAACCTTACAAAAGTCTCTTCTCTCAGCCTATGAGTAAAGAATAGGACATTTTCAGACTGGTTTAAATTTATCCCAGAAACTTTTGGGGATGGAACTAACAACAAATGAAGCTTGCATGGAGAAGAAGAGATAATTTAAGAAGGATAGAATTATTCTGCTAATTGTCTTTCCTTCCAACTCTTTGTTACCATTGTTGTTTCTTTTTTCTACCTAAACAGAGTGACCTATGGGCTTCATTATCTAGAGAGAGCTGTAATTATCTGCTGCATGTGGAGCTCTATGGATTATTAAGATGAATTGGAGCAATATGATTTTAAGAACCAGAGCTTTCTGATTTAACACTTTCTCAACATTTAGAGGGAAACCAACAATTCTATAACCTCAGAAACAGGGAGATAAAAAACCCTTTCACAAAGGTTAATCAAAACACCCATTCTATTTACCCACAGTGCTCAAAAATGCTTTCAAGTTACTCACTTATAAAATGAAGAGACCATAGGAGTGATTCTTACACTTAGTGAACCAAAAAAGGAAACATTAAAACACTATGTGAATGTGAATCACGAAGTAATGGAAAATTGACTTTGAGTTAGAAAATCTAAGCTTAAATCCCATACTAACTGGCTGTGTGACCTCTAGGCCTCAATTTCCTCAACTGTAAAACAAGAATAATAATATCTGTGGCACCTAATTCATAGGGTATCTGTGAAGTTGCAATGAAATAACATGTTATTTCAATGTTTTACAAACATTGAAGTGCTAGAAAAATGTCAACTGTTATTCTAATCATGATGATGATGATGATGATGTCAATAACACAATCCCTTCACAGCAGATACCTGCCTTCCTCTTTGCACTGCAGAAAGTCTCCAAATACAAATTTGATTTACTTTTACTTGGCCATTTGTTTTTTTCTTTATATGAAAACCTTTTCTCTCCTCTCCCCAATTGTACCCTCCCCCCCATCCATGTGACTCTCTTGGAAAACTTCCTGATTCTTGTCTCATTGAAATAAAAACAACAATATAGTGGAGAGTCAGGAAGACTTCACTTTTCAGACAATTACTTAGCTATCTGACCTTGAACTTCTCTGTGTTTCAGTTTACTCATCTGTAATACAGCATTAGACTCAATGATCTCTGAGGTCCCTTCCAGCTCTTAAACGATAATCTTCATAAGCTACATTAGACTGGTTCTTGGGGTAAATCTTCAGTTCACATAAGGGAAGGTACCCTGAAGGAGGTTGTTTATTGAGAATTAATTATTGTGTCAAAACATGAGGTGACAATACAGTTTAAAATATTAAAATTATAAATAAGAAATCCTCGGTTGATCCTGAAGTTGAGATTCTCAAAATTCAAATAGCTGAGGTGTAAAGAGGGAGCGAGATTGGGGAGGAAAAAAGAGAGAGAAAGAGACAGAGACAGAGACAGAGAGAAATTGATTTTCCTTATTGTGGAAGAGCCAACCAACAGGTCCATTTTATAATTCTGCTAGTACTTAAAATTACAAGTATTAATAGATATAATATTTAAAATGATAGAGTGTATAGAGCTGGAAAAGATCCTTGAAGCCATTTATTTTGTTTCTCTCCCTCTCTTATTTTGCTGATGAGGAAAATGAGGCACAGAGAAGTATCATGGCAATGACTTTATAAATGATCTATTCCAATTCTTCTGGCTTAGTTTAATAGCTAGTAGACCTAGTATTTGAACAATCCAGGCCTCCTGAATTTAAGTATAATGTTCTTTTATGATGATAATTTTATTAATTTGTACATTTGGGTATAATATATTTATGTATAATTTTTTTCTGTGAGACAATGAAAATAACAATTTCTGAAGACCTTAAAATAAAGATCACAGAAAGTTCAGAGGAGAAGTGCATGATGGTGTGAACTGCAATATATAAGGAAGAAAAAACAATAAGAGAAAGGGAGGTGGAGGAGAAATGGGAGGTTAGGGGAATGGGTAAAAGTAGGGGAAAGAGGAGAAGGAGGAAGAGAGACAGGGAGGGAGAAAGGAAAAGGAAGGGGGAGGGAAGTAAAAGGGGAATGGGGAGGGGATAAAGGAAATGGAGGAAAGGAAAGGGAAGGGGAAGGGAGAGGGAGAAGCATTTATTCTGTACCTATACCGCACTAAGCATTTACAAATATTATCTTATTTGAGCCTCACAACAACCCTGGGAGGCAGGTGCTATTATTATCCTCATTTTATAGTTAAGGAACTGTGGCAGACAGAGGTTAAGTGACTTGCCCAGTATCATACAGCTCCTAAGTGTCTGAGACTAGATTTGAATTCAGGTCTTCCTGACTCTAAGCCCAGGGCTCTATCCTCTGTGGCCAACTAAAAGAACAGATGTAAAAGATGTCATAAAGAAAATATATAATAGGAAGAGAAGATGGGCTCACACAGTGAGAAAAAAGATTACAAGCAGACAGGAATAGTGCTTCACTTGTACCCTTGACACGTTAGGGAAAAGGAAGTAAGACCTCCAGGCTGTTGACTCTATCCCTGTGGTAAACTTAGGGAAAGGTACAAACAGGAGCAACACATGATGGGCCAGCATGGATGAGTTGTGATCTACATAAGATACAAGAACATCCAGGTATATGAGACATCAGACTCATGTGAGTACTTAAATACTACATTTAATAATATAAGTCTTAGATATCTATGCAATGGGCTATTATGTTCTATTATGACATATTCTATTATGGAAGGTATTTACTGGGCTATAGTCTTACCCTTGTGTTATTCAACATTTGTACTGATAAACTTTAAAATGTCTATGTCAGATAAAGCTGACCTATTGGATAGCACATTAAATGAATGAAGATTAAAAAACATCTTGAAAGACTGGAATGTTGGGCCCAATTCTAATGTGATAAAAATATATATATGGCTGAGTAATAATAATATGATATATTCCATACATTTATATGTGTAAGTAGTTTAAATAGCCTGTATGCTAAGTTTTTCCTGAATTTTGGGAATCCTAAAACATAAATTATTATTTTCCATTTATATTCAATAAAAAAAAATTATAGATCAAGAATTAGAAGGCAAATCACCTTTGTGGTCACATAATCAAACTCTTTCCTATTTTATAAATGAGAAAACTGGGCCCAGAGAAGTTACTTTAATTACCCACTTGGCAAATGTAGAGATAACATTCAAATCCAGTCCCTCATGTCAAATCCTGCACTTTTCCAA
This sequence comes from Vombatus ursinus, assembly GCF_900497805.2. NCBI lineage: Eukaryota > Metazoa > Chordata > Mammalia > Diprotodontia > Vombatidae > Vombatus > Vombatus ursinus. Next base: position 11,295,999 of record NW_020954552.1, on the reverse strand, counting down.
TTATATTATGATTTCCTTTTGTTTGGAATATAGTCTCCATTTCCTAACCACTTGATCTCCATTGTATCTAAATTCTTCCATCTAATATCATTTAGCCCTTAGTAGTCCTCTTAGAATGATATAAAATACTTGAGCTTTGATATGGGGTGGGGAGAGGGAAGAATGAAATGATAAATATAATATTTTGGTCCTACTACATAATTTTTATTTCTTAGACAAGTTGAATGTTGACCACTTCATTTGGATTAAGTGTAATGGGACCTTATGATATGACCATTTATACTGTCTTTAAACTGAAGTTTTGATCAAGAACTTAACCAATGGGGGGGCAGAGCCAAGATGGCAGAAAAAAGGCAGAAACTTGCCTGAGCTCTCTATAGAACCCCTCCAAAGACCTTTAAATAATACCCTCAAATTCTGGAGTGGCAGAACCTACAAAATGACAAGGTGAAATACTTTTCCAGTTCAAAACAACTTAGATCAGCAGGAAAGGTCTGTCGCACTGGGGTGAGAATACAGCACAGTCCAAAGCAGGCTGTGCCAGCACAGACCAAGCCCCAGCAAATCATGAGTAGGCTTTGGGAGTGATTGAATCAGCATCTGTAGCAGCTGCTTCTGGAATTCTCAGCCCATAGACAGTAAGGTGGTTGAACAACTAATGAGAAGGAGGTTACAAGGTTTTTTCTTTTTCTTTTTTTTTTTGCTGGCACTGGGGGCAGGACTTTGTTACTGTGCCCATACTCAGTTCTGGGTCACAGTCTTGGGTGGCAGTCTCAGGGCAAGAGATAGCACTAGCATACCAAAGCCTCCGGGTACAGTGCAGTGAAGTGGGGACCTTCATCACAATTCCAGGGCAGAAAAGAGTGCTTGTGGTCACTTAGAAACCAGAGCACAGAACAACAGAGTAGTAAACACACCTCTCATCAGATTATAACATCTTGGAAGAACTGAAAATTTACAGACCCCCAGAACTAGCTCTGAAAACAGCTGCACAAAATCCTTGAAGATTGGGACAGTGCACTTTCCATCCTGGAAGTAAAGTCCCACTTTAGCAAAGAGTTAAAAGTCAAGAAATAGACTGGAAAAATGAGCAAACCATGGGGAAAAAATCACTATAGAAAGTTACTATGGTGACAAGGAATATTAAAACAAATTCAGAAAAAGATAGTAAAGTCAAAACTCCTACATCCAAAGCCTCAAAGAAAAACACGAATTGGTCTCAGGCCATGGAAGAGCTCAAACGGTATTTTTTTTTAAATCAAGTAAGAGAGGTAGAGGAAAAATTGGGAAGATAAATGAAAATGATGCAAAAAAATCATGAAAAAAGAGTCAACAGCTTGGTAAAGGCAGCACACACACACACACACACACACACAAAATACTTAGGAAAATAACAGCTTAAAAAACAGAATAGGCCAAATGGCAAAAGAGATACAAAGATCAAATGAGGAGAAGAATGCCTTGGAAAGCAGAAGTGGCCAAAAGGAAAAAAGAGGCACAAGAATCCACTGGGGGAAAAATCCTTCAAAAGTAGAACTGGCCAAATGGAAAAGGAGGTAAAAAAAAATCTCACTGAAGAAAATAATTCTTTAAAAATTAGATCTGAGCAAATGGAAGCTAATAACTCTCTTAGACATCAAGAAACAATAAAACAAAACCAAAAGAATGAAAAAGTAGAAGACAATGTGAAATATCTCATTAGAAAAACAACTGATCTGGAAAATAGAGCCAGGAGAGATCACTTCAAATTGTTGGACTTCCTAAAAGTCATGATAAAAACAAACAAACAAACAAAAAAACCTAGACATCATCTTTCAAGAAATGATCAAGGAAAACTGCCCTAATAGTCTAAAACAAGAGGGTAAAAAAGAAATTGAAAGAATCCACAGATCACCTCCTGAAAGAGATTCCAAAATGAAAACAGGAATATTTTAGCCAAATTCCAGAGCTCTTAAATTGAGGAGAAAATACTGCAAGCAGCCAGAAAGTAACAATTAAAGTCTTGTAGAGCCACAGCCAGGATAACACAAGATTTAGCAGCTTCTATTAAAGGAGAGGAGGGCTTGGAATATGATACTCCAAAGGGCAAAGGAGCTAAGATTTCAACCAAGAATCACTTATCCAGCAAAACTGAGTAAAATCCTTTAGAGGGAAATGGAAATCCAATGAAATAAAGGACTTTCAAGCATTCCCAATGAATATACCAAAGCTGAATAGAAAATTTTACTTTTAAATATAAGACTCAAGAGAAGTATGAAAAGGGGAACAGGAAAGGGAAATCAAAGGGAACTTAATAAGGTTAAACTATTTACATTCCTACACTGGAAGATTATACTTGTAACTCATAAGAACTTTCTCATCATTAGGACAATTAGAAAGAGTATACATAGACAGAGGGCACAGGTGTGAGTTGAATAGGATGGGATGATATCTAAAAAAATAAAATTAAGAAGTGAGAAAGAGGAATACACTGAAAGAAAGAGACAGGGAAAGGTAGAATGAGGGTAAATTATCTCACATAAAAGAGACAAGAAAGCTTTTACTGTGGAGAGAAAGATGGGAGAGAGGTGGTAGGGACTTCTTGAACCTTACTCTCATCAGAATTGGCTCAAAGAAGGAATAACATACACACTCAATTGGGTATATAAAAAAAACTATCTTACCCTTTAGGAAAGTAGGAAGGGAAGGGGATAAGAAAAGTGAGGGTGGTGTTTATAGAAGGGAGGATTGGTTGGGGGAGGTAGTAGTCAAAAGCAAAACACTTTTTGAGGAAAGATAGGGTAAAAAGAGAGAGAGAATAGAATAAACAAGGAGGAAATAGGATAGAAGGAAATACAGTTAGCAGTCATAACTGTGAAAAATTTTTGAAGCAAGTCTCTCTGATAAAGGCCCCATCTTTCAAATATAAAGAGAAATGGGTCAACTTCATAAAAATAGGTGCCTTTCCCCAATTGACAAATGATAAAAAAAAATAAGTTCTCAGATGAAGTAATCAAAGCTATCTACAGCCATGTGAAAAAATGCTCTAAATCACTATTGATTTGGAGAAATGCAAATTAAAACAATTCTGAGTTACTACCTCACACCTGTTAGATTGGTTAATAGGACAGAAAAAGAGAATGACAAATGCTGGGGGAATGTGGGGAAATTGAGACACTAACACACTCACTGTTGCTGGAGATATGAACTGATTTACATATTATGTAGAGTAATTTGGAACTATTCCCAAATATTTATAGCAGCTCTTTTCTGGTAAGAAAAAATGGAAATTGAGGGGATGCCCATCAATTGGGAATTGGCTGAACAATTTGTGGTGTATGATTGTAATGGAATACTATACAAGAAATGATGAGCTAGATGCTTTCAGAAAAACCTGGAGACTTATGTGAACTAACGCAAAGTGAACGCTGTACAAAATAATAGCAATATTGTAAATAAGCAACTGTGGATTACTTAGCTATTTTCAGCAATACAATGATCCAAGACAATTCTGAAGGACTTATGATGAAAAATGCTATCCATCTCCAGAGAAAGAATTTTTTTTTTACTTCTTTTATTTTTCCTCGGTTTTTATTTTGGCCTATGTTTTATTTTACAACATGACTAATATGGAAATATGTTTTCATGACTATACATGTATAACCTATATCAAATTGCTTGCCTTCTCACGGAGTAGGGTGGGGAGGGTGGGAGACAACTTGAAACTTAATTTTAAAAATGAATATAAAAAATGTTTTTACATGCAATTAGGGAAAAATAAAATACTAAATTAAAAAAAAAAGAACTTAACCACTGGCAAGTTTGGAAGCATTTCAAAGTGTTCTAACTGCACCATGACATTAATATACTATAATGCTATGTTCTTTTGATAAATTCAGTTTGAAAACAGTAACAATACATCAAAATAGTCTTGATGACAGATTCTGGAATTGAAAAAAAAAACAGACCAACCTTAGTTGTAAGTATTTTCTCATTTACCATTTTGACAGGGTTACTAGACAGATAAATCAAAGGAATACTATAGACACTATATTTGAATTTCAGCACAACATTTGACAATGACTCCAATGATAAATGTGTACACAAAATGGAAAAATGTGTGTTGGATGATAAGATACTGAGTGGATGTATAACTTGTTTAACAGCTATATCCAATAAATGTTAAGTAATAAACAGACTAATGTCCACCTGGAAGAATTTTACTGGTGGCCCAATTCTAACAAGATGAATTATAGCTTTACTTTTAATACTTCTGAAATCACTGATGTGGGTACTCTCTTAAGTAATTTAGATCACAACTCATTCATGCCTTTTCATCCTGTGTGACTTTTGTCTATTCTGATAATTCCTAAGGGGGCCTTGCTCAAGACATTGTCCCATGGTGTAGTTTCCAGGGAGCATGAGATTTGTCTATCGATTATCCCTCTCCCTTGCAAAATGACTAGCCAATATTCTTTTATGGTCACATATATCGTTAACGACAATAATAGCTTTTTTTAAAAAAATAAACTTCCTTTATCAAATTTTGAGATACTATTTTGCTACATACACCAATCTGGCACCTCTCTGTTCTTCTTTAGGTTTTATTCAACTTGAATTCTTCAGAATCTGATATTTTCTGACTCAGAGGAATATAACATTAGTGAAAGAATACTGGTACTTAAAAAAGAAAAGAAAAGAACAGAACATAGATCTTTGTTTTAGAGAGAAACTTGGGGTTATTAAAACCACTGAACAATTTCACAAAGACAATCTAGTCCACTCTCTTTTTCTTATTCAATTATGGGGCCAGTACATCATAATTGTTCAGTGTAAATTCAATATTTTGAGGCAATATATTGGTATTGAAGAACAGGTTCTACGGATTGTCCATCTACCTGCTTTTTTTTCTAAGGGGATAGTTAGATCAAATTATTGTAGATCATTATGAATTTCATATACATGGCTCTGCAATGTTGTGTGGCTTAGTGCATTTGTGACAACATCATGCACAAATGGCAGTATCCGAGTTACCTTCTTATCTATAGGGACTCCCTTTTTTATTTGAGATCTCTGCTAGGCAATGCCCAGGACAATGACAAACACTTTGGGTGAGCATATTTCCCTGTTTTTTGGCTTGATTGATATCAAAAATCCCAGGGTTGTCAAACAAAGTTGTTTCTATTGTTATATCTTTAACGGAATCATATAAATTAAATCTGTGATTCTCAAGCTTTGTCTGGAATTCCATTATATCCTTAAAAATTACTGATAGCCCCTCCCCAAAGACCTTTTGATTTTATATTTATCAATATTTATCACATTAGAAATTAAAATGATCTTAGCATTATTGTGTTATTGTTTTGTTTTGTTTTTTTACCTTGAAGTTTTTATTTTTTTACTATGAAAGGGTCTCAGGGAATCCCAGGGGTCTTTGGATCACATTTTGAGAGCTATAAACATGTATTAGAGGTACATCACTGGAGACGAGATTTAAGATGGCATGTTGCCCAAATCCTTTTCTATAGTTAACATATTGCAATTGTGTATTCACTATACTTTTAATCAATTACATGTTATAGTTTACTCTAGAATATAATTGGCATAAGCCTATCTATTTCCTTCTTATATCTTTCAGGAATAGCAAATAGCCAGGCACTGCTAGGCTAAGGCCACGGGACCTAGTGACTTTTGCCGATTCCAGTCCTTTCTCTGACATCAAGTTTTGGCTTATGTTCAATGCTCTGGGATACCCTGTCTTCTCAATAAGGGAATTAAGGTCCCTCCCGCTCTAGATCTACACAAATCTGGGATTCTTGAAAAATATTTCTATTTTGGACTGTACTGCAAGGGGCCCTTTTCTTCAGGCAGGGAGAAAAAAGGTGCCCGATATACATATATGAAACAAGTATAGAACAGGTAGTTTTATTTTTACATTGAAAGGGGAACATTAAGCAACAGAAAATTATAGAATGATTAAAATCAATTGAGAAACTAATATGCAAGCCTAATTGAGACATTTGCAATGGGACTGCTCAGTTTAACTCCACTAAGCAAAGCCTAATCAATACCAAGTAAGTTCTATGCTTTCTGATGGGTTTTCCTTCTGTGGATGACTTCTCAATTCAATTCAATTTATAAACATTGATTAAAGACATACTATATGCCAGGCATTATGCTATGCACTGAGGATATATTTTTTCAAAGGTAGACCCTGCCCTCAAGGAATTTATATTTTAATGGAGGAAAATAATAAAAAAGGAAATTGGAAAGGGGGAATGGACCAGGTGGTATCTGACTCCAGGGCATTTGCTTCTATGGAGTTGAAACCAAGTAGAGCAGCAGATGGAAAATGGAGTGAGTGCCAAGTCCGTGACAGAAGGCTTTGAGTGGAGTTTAGTGCTCCCACCCTCCAGCCCTCCAATCAGAGGGGAGAGAAGGCTGAAGGAGGTAAAAAGATGTTGAATATCCATAACTGAGGTGATGAGATCTAAAGAGATCAGTTTATTTTGGGAGGGATATCTTGTTCTGTGTAGTTGAAACCAAAGGGGCAGATGGAAAGTCAGTCAGCCACTACCTTTGCCTCTGCCACTGTTACTGTTCCAACTGTTCCATTAACCCATCCTCCATTGCTCTGCTCCCGTGGATAGAGAAGACACAGAAGTAGCTCCATCTCATTCACAGCTCTATCCTCATGTACTCATTGAAACAAGCCTGGTGGAGGGAAGGCTATTTCACTGCTGACTCTCCAGAGCTTAGAGAGTTAAGATCAAGGCAGGCATAACTATTTTCTTGGTCTTCAGTCTTTGCCAATTAAAAAAAAAAGTATATGGCTTTTCCCAAAAATTTGATATCATTCCCCTTTATTGGATAAGAATAAATCTCTGAACACCTTCACAATTGAGTTGTTTCTAGAACAGGTCTCATCTGCATAAATTTGATCACTTGGTCTATCCAATTGCTTCCCCCTCTTTTCCTTTCCTCTCTCAGCCACTTTTTTTTTCTGTTTCCTTTTCTCATTTATTAAGTAGCACAAGGGGAATGGTGTTAAGTCCAGAAGTAGTCACTATATTGCCGCTGATGAAGATATGAATTTGTTAAAAATAAATTGAATTTTTCAATTTTTCATCTGTTCATGATCCTCATTTTGTTTTTTTCCTTAAGTGGCCTTAAGATAATATGGCTTAGAGGGTTGTTTTGCCAAGCTTTCTACAAACTTCTTTTACCTTCCATGGCTTTTTTCTATATAAGAGGAGATACTGTTTACAACTGTCCACATTATTTTCTATAAAATCTTACAGATAATTTTATATTCAAAACTGGTGTTGCCCCTGTCTGACATCTCTCTCCACTTGGCAAAAATATTAGTTTTTTTTTTTTTCCTGGCTATGGCAACTTTTAAGGTCTTGTGCTGTTGTCACCATGGTGATTAATCTATATAAGATAAACTTATTTGGGAAATAGTAATAGGCTGTGCTGATTTCTAGTCTTTCCATTTCCCATTTTTCAGCATAAACATTTAAAAGGTCAGGCTGGACTTGAGTCAGTTACTTTCCACCATTTTCTTTTCTTTCTTTCTTTTCTTTTTTTCTTCCTTCCTTTCTTTCTTTTTCTTTGTTTCTTTGTTTCTTCCTTCCTTCCTTCCTTCCTTCCTTTCTTTTTTCTTTCTCTTTCTTTCTTTCTTTTTTCTTCCTTCCTTCCTTCCTTCCTTTCTTTCATTCATTCTTTCTTTCTTTCTTTCTCCCTTAAATGAGAAATTTAGTGCAGTGCCTGGCACAAAGTAAGCACTTAATATATGTTTGGGGATTTGACTTATGGCAGCTTTATGAAATGGACTTAGATCCAGGAAGACATGGCTTGAAATTCTACCTCTTAGACATACTACCTCAGTGATCCTAAGCAACTGTCAACCTCTCAGCGCCTGAGGCAACTCTCAGACTACAAGTTGGATAGAAAGTGTCAGCACATATTGGTAGGAGTTTTCTCTTCCAAGAGATCTCAGTACCAAATGAAAACAAAGATCGAGTCCCATACCCTAAAAATAAAGTATTATAATTAGGTTAAAATCATCTATATAATGCAAAATTGTAGGGATAAGGTGATATAAGTAAATAGCTGTTCACATAAAAATAAAAGTACTTGGGGACTTTGATAATGAATCAGTAGTATGAGATGAGTGCCTAAGTAGTTAATATGACTTTATTCTAATAATAGAAAAGTAACATAAAAATAATAACCCATATAAACATAGAGTATTAGTTAGAATTTATAATGAAGCAGATTTGGACTTTATAAAGGAATTCATTTCATAACAATTAGAGCTGTTTGAAAGTGGAATTTGCTACCTGTATTATTAATGAATTACTCATCACTGAGGAAATTCAAACAGAGATGAGATGAATAAATTAAATTATTTTTATATATAGATAGATATATAGTGTGTGTACATATATATAATGCCTTATAGAACTTAAAGTGATACATACAATATGCTAGCTGTTATTGTTATTATTATTATTAGATAAGTATTCATTAGCAATATTTTAGAGGGAATTTATAGACTGGTTTGGGGATAAGATTAGTTGACCTCTAGGGCACAGGATTCTCGTAATTTTACAAATATAAATGAGTAACTAAGGATGTTTTAGATAAGCTCCTTAAACATTTTAATAGATATATGTATCTATGCATGCATAAATGTGTATATGTATATATATACACAGGTAAATACATGTGTGTATATATAGGCATGAATATCTATCTATACACATACATACACACACTTGTTAGTATATCTCCAAAAGTAAGTATATATGATATGCATGTATAGATACATATACTGTATGTATGTGTAAGTATATATGTATGTATGTGTATATGTATATATTTATTCACCTCTTCTAATTTCCCAACTGCTATACTATCTACTAGTCTATACTTTATAGCTAATTGCTAACTTTTATATAGCACTTACTACATGCCAGGAACCATGTTAAGCATTTTATAATTATTTTCTTATTTAATCTTTACAACAATATTGAGAGATAGGTGTTATTATTACCTCTATTTTACAGATGAGGAAACTGAGGCAGAGTTTAAGTGACTTACCAAGGATCACACAGCTAGGAAGTTTCTGAGGCTAGATTTGAACTCAAGTCTTCCTGACTCAAAGCTTGGCACTCTTTCCAATGAGTCACTACTACCTTCTTGCTTCATAGTTCGGTGCTTTCTAAATCACTAAAGAAATCAAAGGGATTTTTAGGACTGTCCATGACCGGCATCATTTCAGAGGTTGCTTGGCTTCCTCGAAGGATGAGATTAAAAAAAAAAAATCTTTGCCAAGCTAGATCTAAGTATATTTTAAACTATATTTCCAGAAGGTTGAAATGTAATTTCCTTTGGCACCCCATTTACACTTGCTCCTGACTTCAAAAGAAGTTCTGGATATAGAAGAGACATGCCAGGGGTGCAAAGAAAAAAAAAAAGAGATTTGCCCAGACAGCGACGATTTGTCAGCATTTCTCACTAAGGAATAATGCACAAGCAGTGTTAGAAGAGACATGAGCATCTTTTAAGCAGAAATGATTTGTGTGTTTTCTTGAGGCAGTGTCTACTTGGAGCAATGTTAACACTGACATCGATAGTTTGAAAATGACAAGGGCAGATAAATGGAGCTCAGGTGCGGCCATCGGCTAGCACTTGCCTCAGTTCATGTGAAAATGTCAGACTGACCAATAATGGACTACAAGTTGCAAAAGAACTACCATTATTCAAAAGTCAGACCATTCATGATGATCTATGAGAGTATCAGCATCATCAAACGGACAGAATCATTGCGATAAAGCAGAGATTATGCTTTGCTAGCAATCTCTAGAGCAGAGGTAATAAGAATTTCTCAATTTCATTTGGTTCAATTCAAAGAATAAATAGCTTTTCTTTTTACAACCTTTGTGTCATCTCTGGGCCTCACTTTACTGATATGAAAAGTGTGGAGAGTGTTGAGCTGGATATACTCTAAGGTTAATTCCAGCTCTAGATTTGTGACCTTAAGAAATGTATCTGCTGTGCTCAAGGCATTGTTTTAGGTGCTGGGGATACGGACATGAAATAAAACACAGATCCTAACCTCAGAAAGCTTACAATCTAGATGTGTTTGTTTATTTTTATACAAAGAATATATATGTACACACACACACACACACACACAGTGTAAGGAACCATACTACATACTGGTATATGTTGATGTACAATGTACAAGTAAATAAGTATAAACTCCTTGGAGAAGAAATGTTTCATTTTTCGTCTTTGCAACATCAGCACTAAGCATAGAGCCTGGAATGCACAAGGTGATTAACAAATGTTTATTGATGGATTAATCTTACCTGAAACCTAATAATTAACCATAGGTCAGTGTGTTATCAGTTCTTGCTGGGGAAGATGTCACCATCTTGCTTCCAAGTCAATCTGGCACTTCAAACTGCAAGCCTTGGGGATTTGCCATATGGAGGTGAGGCTCATGATGGTGAGTAATTATAATCAAATGAGTTGTCTTTATTTTTGACCAGCACCTTATGACCGAGTTGTAGTGGACTGCTATTATATAGTGCTGTCTTTGACTTCTTTATTCATGGAGAACTCCTTACACATTTCATGAGGCAGTTAGGTAGTGCAGGGCTTCCTAAGTTTTTTATGTTTATGACCCCTTTTTTTACATGACTCAGGGTATATAGGTATGTAAAATAGGTATACAAATCAAATATTTACTGATCATAAATCATTACCATTTATTAAAGATGAAAGCAAATTTGAATACTAATGAGATGGATGTGCTTGTTTATTTTTACATAAAGAATTAAATCTTGGCAGAATATTTGATACTGCAAGACATAGAGCATCTTCAATGTTTTTCAGAGTTGATCGATATCTTGATTTTATGATTGTCAGTGCTGAGAATGCTGCTTCACATAAGTATGTAGTACAAAATGGCAGAAGTATGTTTAGGGTCATTTCAGAAATTATTGAAAATTTTGTTCTAATCTCAAGACAAAATTAATTTAACAATTTTGTATATATAGTAAAAACACTGCAATTCATAACATACAATAGTTTAGCATCGAGCAGAGGTGTTTCTGGCAGTGTTAGTTGGTATGGAGTGGCGTGATGGCATGCGCAAAAACAAAGTGTGCGTGTTGTGTGTTCAGAACCAAGGCTGCAATGAAGTTGTGTGATGCAACGTGGACATGCGCTGCCAGAAACACTTTGGATTCATTATGCATTTGATTTTGAATTAATTTTTGGTTGTTGCACATTCAGAAACCTTTCACTGTTGTCAAATTTTTCCCGAGCTTCACATTCAGTTACACAACCTTATATGGGGTCACAACCCACAGTTTAAGAAGCACTGGGTTAGAGCAATGGGTCTGGAGTCATTAGCTGTGTGACCCTGGGTAAATCACTTAACTCCGTTTGCCTCAGTTTCCACAATTATAAAAATAGGAATAATAACAGCACCTCACAAAGTTGTTGTAAGGATCAAATTAGACTATATTTGTATAGTGCTTAGGATAGTACCTCTCCCCATTCCCCTCCACACCTCTTACCCCACCACTTCCCCATCCCCTATTATATGCATTATATGGAAGTTCTGGTGGTCTCCAGTATGTGTTTAGAACATGTCAATTATTTGATTCTTCATTCACCAAGCAGGAGAATATCAGAGGATAGTAGAAAACATATATATATATATATTCCCCAGTTTTATGGCAAGAATTATTCCCATTGGGCAAGTTGAAGAAGTCACATAATTTATTAATCCCTCACTTCCCTCATTTGGATAGTAAAATGCTGCAATATTGATATTTACCCATCACATCTGATTAACCACCTACCAGTTTGTGAGCTCTGAAAATCAGTTTCAAAGATTTTAAATAGTCAAGTAGGTCAGTGAAGGTCACAGTTCCTCATGAATCACTTCTTATTAATATTTCATGTAGTGTGATTAAAATTTAAAGGAGCTAATGATTATAATAAAGGACAAAAGAACTCACAATAATAGAGCAACATTACAGATACAGTTTTGCTTCTGAACAGAATGCCCCAGTGTCCCAAAGTTCATTTATGAGCTACTTCTGTATTCTGTATCTTTTTGTGAGGGCATAGTGGGGCCAAGAAGTAGCTCACATTTGCTTATGATAAATTGGGTTTTGACTTCTTTCTGTAGGAAGAATATAAATCCCTTTCAGGTTTTAATAATGTCTTGTATCATATGGTTTGTATAAACTGATCTGTTCAAGAGGCTTAGGCTGTGTCTACAAAAGTGGGGGGTTGTGGGGAAGAAATGGGAATAGAAATCACAAGTGTATATGGAATCCTATCAGAAAAATGCCTGGTTTAAATGGGTGTTCCATTATTATAAGTTTAGAGAAATGTTCAGTCTAAATCTTTAGTAGGATATCAAGGCTGCTAAAAAAATGTGTTAGTCCTAGCTCTCACTCTCATCATTGGACAATCTTTATGTCAGGTTGTTTTAGTGCTAAAAATCTATACTTCTGTCCTGCAGTTCAAGCTGTGTTTGTGAATTGCATCAGTCAGTAAGTCAACAATATTTATTGAGCTCTCTTTATGTAATTAACATTATAGTAAATGTGGAGGGGTAGTTAAAAATGAAATAAAAGTCAGGGTTCTTGCCTTTAGAAATCTTGCAAACTAAGGGGAGAGTTATGTAGAAATGTGTTAAGTCTATCTTTACAGAAAAAAAAAGTTAATAATTTAAGATATCTGAAAAGAACACAAGACCCAGAGTGACTGGGGTCATGCCCCAATGACAGAAGTCAGTGGGACATTTGGACCAATGAACAATTTTATAAGCTATACATCATTTCAAAACATTTGGTTTGCAAAGAAGATGAGTTAAAGGCCTGATGGAAAGATTCTTGACAAAGTTAAGTCACAACACCTCAACTTTTAATTGTTTAAACATTAATCATTCCATTTGCATTAAATACCACTTTTATTGATTGTTTTATGTATTGGTTTTTGCCACAAAAACACATTTAACGACTAAGACTCCAAAAAGATGAGTCTTCTTTTGATCATATCATTTATAATAATACAGGTGGGGTGGGGTGAAAGAGAAGTTGGTTGATAGTTCTTGTCCTGAAATCTCATCAGAGTAGAACACTCCTAGTATAGAAACTCCCCCCACTGGGAGTGGATTGTTACCTTTTTGGCAATTTAAAGAAGTTATTGGGGCACTGAGAGGTTAAATTGTGGAAGGTCTCACACAGTGAGCCTGCCCCAGAAGGAAGGCTTGAATCCAAGGCTTTCTGACTCCAAGACTAGCCCCCTATGCACTATACCATGCGATCTTATTATGTGAAAACTCTGACATATTTTAATGTGAAGACTGGATAATGCTTCTGTCACTGTCAGAGAAGAAACCATTTAGTTAAATAAAGCAGAATTTATTTAACTTGTAAGACAGGAGATAGAAGATCAATCAGTAAATGTTTATTAAGTACCTACTGTGTGCCAGGCATTGTGCTAAATGCTTGAGATACAAAAAGAGGCAAAAGGCAGTCCTTTCTGCCCTCAAAAAGTTTACCATCTAATGGGAGAGACAACATGCAAACAAACATATACAAAGCAAGCTACAGGATAAATAGAAAATAATCAACAAGAGGGAAGTCACTAGAATTAAGAGGAATTGGGAAAAGCTTCCTATAAAAAATGAGATCTTAGTTGGTACTTAAAGGAAAAAAGGTCAGTACACAGGTAGAGTTGAGGAAGGAGAACATTCTATTGTCAAGACAGTAGGAGACACTGTTTTCCAGAGCTAAGGCCCAGTGAGCAGTCTACACCCTGAGTTTGGCATAACAACAATCCTTTGCACTCACCCTCTGGATAATCTCAATCACAGCATCGGTTGACACTAGGCTTGGGAGACAGCTAGAGAAAATGCCTGGAGCCAGGAGATGGAATATCTTATTCCTAGAATAGCTGAGAAGCCAATGTCACAGAATCAAGAAGTATATGGCAGGGAGCAAGGTGTGAGAAGCCTGGAAAGGTAGGAGGGGTTAGGTTATGGAACGCTTTGAACACCAAACAGAGCATTTTATATTTTATCTTGGAGGCAATAAGGAGTCACTGGAGTTTATAGAGAGAGGAAGTGCCATGATACGGCCTGTATTTTAGGAAAATCACTGTATTGGCTGATTGGAGGATAAACTGGAGTGAGGAGAAACTTGAGGCAGGCAGACCCACCAAGAGGCTAATATAGGTGTGAGGTGATGAGGGCCTGCACTAGAGGGGTGGCAACGTTAGAGGAGAAAAGGGGGCATATTGGAGAGATGTTGTAAAGGACGAATCAACAGGCCTTGGAAATAGATTGAATATGGTGGGGTGAGTTGGGGGGGGGGGAGTGAGAGATTGTGAGGAATCCAGGATGACTCCTATTGTGAGCCTGAGGGACTGGGAGGACAGTGGTGACTTTGATTGTAATAAGTAAGGGGTTAGTTTTTTTAGAAGTATAAATAACAAATTCCACTTTGGACATGTTAAGATGTCTACTGAAAATTCAGTTTGAAATATCTGAAAGGCAATTGAAGATGTGAGATTGGAGGTCAGCAGAGATGTTGCAGAAGGATGGGTAGATCTGAGAATCATCAGCATGGAGGTGGTAATTAAATCCATGAAAGTTGATGAGATCACCAAGTACAGTAGTGTGGAGGGAGAAGAGAAGAGGACAGGACAGGACAGAACTTGGAGGATGACTATGGGTAGAGGTGGTCTGGAAGAGGATCCTGCAAAAAAAAGAGAAGGAGCAAGAAGACATGACCATTTATTTGTGGTCTAAAGGTATTTTCTTCTCTATGGCTGATTAGCCTCCCTGGGCCTAGTCAGTTCTCTACAGAGGGCCTTGAGGAAATTAAAATTGTGCTGTATCATTTAATAATTTATTTCAACTCTGTAATCGATCCTATTTCCCATTTTTGTCAAGCCCCATTTCTCAGCTAAGCTCAAAAATGTGATCTCTCCCATTCTGAATTGGCTTAAAGGTATTGAAAGAAAATGGTTTTATCATTACCTTTTAATTAGACCCTTGGACGTTCGCTTGCTAACCACTTTAACCTGGGATTTCTATTTGTTGCCTGTAAACAAAAACTAGCTTAGACTGAGCCTCTCTCCAAAAGAAAAATTTTCTGTCCTTGTCTTTCCTTGTGAAATTAGGGGTGGTTTGATCTCCTCCAAGAGGGCAACTAACCAGGTGGTTCTCATTGGTGGTTCTGACTTTTTTTTTAACATGTGTTTTTACAACTTTGGGTTCCAAATTTTCTCCCTTCCTCCCTCCCCACCCACCTTCACTGAAAAGGCAAGCATCTCGATACAGGTTATAGATGTGTAGTCATGCAAAACACTTCCATAGTAATCCTGTTGTGAAAAACTAAATATATTTCTCTTTATCCTTTCCTATCCCCCATTTATTCTATTCTCTCTTTTGACCCTGTCTCTCCTCAGAAGTGTTTGCTTTTGATTATCCCCTCCCCCAATCTGCCTTCCCCTCTATCAACCCCCTGCTCTCTCGTCCCCTTTCCCCCTTATTTTCCTGTAGGGTAAGATAGATTTCCATACCCCACTGTGTATGTTATTCCCTCCTTAAGCCAAATCCTATGAGAATAAGATTCACTCATTCCCTCTCACCTTCCCCCATTTTCCCTCCACTGTAAAAACCTTTTCTTGTCTGTTTCATGTGAGAAAATTTACCCCATTCTACTTCTCCCTTTCTCCTCCCAGTATAATCCTCTCTCACCCCTTAATTTTATTTTCCAGATATCACCCCTTCATCTTAGACTCACCCTGTGCCCTCTATCTACCTATCTACCTATCTACCTACCTATCTATCTATCTATCTATCCATCTATCTATCTATACATACTTATAATTTTTTCCCTCCCACTACCCTAATACTGACAAAGGATTCATGAGTTACAAATATCATCTTTCCATGCAGGAATATAAATAGCTCAACCTTAATAAGTCTCTTATGATTTCTCTTTCCTGTTTATCTCTTCCATGTTTCATTTGAGTCTTGTATTTGAAAGTCAAATTTTCTATTCAGCTCTGGTCTTTTCCTCAGGAATGCTTGAAATTCCCCTATTTCACTGAATGACCATTTTTTACCCTGAAGGAATATACTCAGTTTTGTTGGGTAGGTGATTCTTGGTTGTAGTCCTATCTCCTTTGCCCTCTGGAATATCATACTCCATGCCCTTCAGTCCCTTAATGTAGAAGCAGCTAAATCTTGTGTTATCCTGATTGTGTTTCCACAATACTTGAATTGTTTCTTTCTGGCTGCTTGCAATATTTCCTCCTTGACCTGGGAATTCTGGAATTTGGCTACAATATTCCTAGGAGTTTTCCTTTGGGGATCTCTTTCAGGAGGTGATTGGTGAATTCTTTCAATTTCTATTTTGCCCTGTGGTTCTAAAATATCAGGGCAGTTTTCCTTGATAATTTCTTGAAAGATGATGTCTAGGCTCTTTTTTTGATCATGGCTTTCAGATAGTACAATAATTTTGAAGTTCTCTCTCCTGGATCTATTTTCCAGGTCAGTTGTTTTTCCAATGAGGTATTTCACATTGTTTTCTAATTTTTTATTCTTTTGGATTTGTGTTACAGTGTCTTGATTTCTCAAATTGTCACTAGCTTCCAATTGCTCCATTCTAATTTTTAAGGAAGTATTTTCTTCAGTGAGCTTTTGGACTTCCTTTTCCATTTGGCCAATTTTGCTTTTTAGGACATTCTTCTCCTTGTTGACTTTTTGGACCTCTTTTGCCATTTGGGTTAGGCTATTTTTTAAGGTGTTATTTTCTTCAGTATTTTTTTGGGGGTCTCCTTTAGCATCACTCTCAGTTTTTCCTCTACTTCTCTTACTTGCTTTTCAAAATCCATGGCCTGGGACCAATTCATATTTTTCTTGGAGGCTTTGGATGTAGGAGCTTTGGCTTCATTGTCTTCTTCTGGGTGTATGTTTTCATCTTCCTTGTCACCAAAGTAAGATAATATAGTCTGACTCTTTTTGCGGTGCTTGCTCATGATCCCAGCCAATTACTTGAGTTATAAACTCTTTGTTAAGGTAGGGGTCTGTTTCAGTGTGAAGAATGTACTGTCTCAAGCTTCAGGGGTTCTGTGCAGCTGTTTTCAGAGATACTTCTAGGAACCTGTAAATTTTCAGTTCTTCCAAGGTGCTATGATCAAGGGCGAGGTGTTTACTCCTTTCCTGGCCTGTGCTCTGGTCTATGAGTGACCAGGAGCACTCTTTTCTGTCTTGGAACTGTGATAAGGATTTCCTCTCCACAGCCACTACAAGCTCCACCATGCCAGCACTCCTCCTCACCCCAGGACTGCCCACCCAGAACTGTGACCCATATCCAAGCGTGGGCAAAGCAGGAGAATCCTGCACCAGCAGACAGATCCCTGCAATCCCCCTCTGATCAGCCACTCGATTCCTCCTCAGTCTGTTGGCTGGAAGCTCAGGAAGCAGCTGCAGCCCCAGGGCCGAGCTCAGAGAAAGGAGCTGGAACCCCACCGTGCTTCTGTCTTACCACTGCAGAAACAGACTTTCCCCACTGACCTTCTAAGTTGTCTTTGGTGTTTATGGGTTGAGAAGTCTGGAAACCGCCACAGCTGCCTGTGATTCAGTCTTCTGAGGGCTGCTCCAGGTTCACTGTGGCCTGCGTGCCCACGCCAAACTGTGTTCCTCTCCCAGCCTGGCGCCATATACCTTTCTGATCAACTATCCAGGCTGTCTTTGGCTGGAAATTGGTTTCACTCTGTTTTTTTGTGCGTTCTGCTGCTTTAGAATTTCTTTAGAGTCATTTTTTACAGGTATTTAGAGGGGTTTGGGGGAGAGCTCTAGCACGTCCCTGCTTTTACTCTGCCATCTTTGCTCTGCCCAGTTCTGATTTTCTAGCCAAGATTACTAGAGGGAGTTCAGGCCCTGAAAGCAATTGTCATTCCTGAATTTTCAGAGGGGCATCATCATCCACACCTGAAGGCCAGCCTGCCTTTCCTTACTATGCCCAATTGTGATATTCCCAAACCAAGCAGAACTCCTCCTTTCCTGTGTCTCAATAAAAAGGATTTTCCCCTTCTCATCCTGGTAACTGACTTGACTGAGGGGGCTGGTCTGATCCACTTTATTAAGAGGTATACATGTCACTGTTAATAAACTGCTATCTTGCTCAGAGAAAATGTTCACCTTTGTTGCATTTTATTCCTCACAGCCTGTACAGTATTCCTTCCTCTTCCCCTTCTGAATAACCTCTGATTCAATTCCTAACTGTAACTTGGTAACCTGACTGTAACCTCCTATGCCATTTATCTTGTTCTCAGTTTATTGTATCAGATTCACTTCAGATCTAGCTCTTTATTTGATGCTTGGTTGGAGGCTTCTTGGCTCTAGACTCTGTGGTTCAGAATCCTAGGATCCAAGTCCCTTCCCCTGTGACTTCCAAAATAAATTTAAATTCAACTATAAGCAACTTCTATCATTCAGGGTATCTTCCATATCTGAATTACCTATTGACTTATTCTAATTGAATGGAAAAAAAAGTTTGTTTGTTTGTTTGCTTATTTTTTTGGCGACCACAGAGGAAGAGAAAAGATGGTTTATTTATCATTACTAGAGATTTTACTAAACATTAGATGGTACTAATCAATTGTATACCAAGCTTTGTGCTAGTATCTTCAACAGATGGACTTAAGGAGAAACTTGGGAAGACTGATCTCATTACCAAGGAGTAGTAATAATTAAAGATAACATTTATATTGTGCCTTAAAATTTGTGAAGCACATATATTATATTAATGTTGTTTCATTCATGTCTAACTCCATTTGGGGTTTTCTATGGAAAAAGTACTGGAATGGTTTGACATTTCCTTCTCCAGCTCATTTTACAAATGTGGAAACTGAGGCAAACAGGGTTAAGTGACTTGCCCAAGGTCATATAGCAAGTAGGTGTCTGAGGCCAGATTTAAACTCAGGAAAATGAGTCTTCCTACTCCAGGCCTGACACTTCATCCACTGTGCCATCTAGCTGACTATATATTATGTTACCTTATATTATCATTTGATTCACACAACAATCCTGTAAGGTGGGCTGAGAGAGACTAAGAGACTTGCTAAGAATAACACGAATAATGAAAGCTTGAGGCAGTATTCAAACTTCAGTTTCATTGACTCCAAATTCAGTACTTTACCCACTTTTCCACCAGTGACCCCATAATACAGGACATTTACAGAATTATGAGCTAAATTGTGAGGTAGTGGTCATAAGTGACCTCTGAGATAGGTGTGGCATTATCAGTTTGGGGTCTATAAGTCCCAGCTTGATTATTATATAGCCACTGATAAGTTTTTTATAATAGTAGTAATAATGAAGGTTTCCCAGGTGGAATGGGTAGGTGAGAACAATTTTTGAAACAGCTATGAAGACAGCTGAATCAGATGCTGCAGAGTACTTCTTACTTGGTCAGGCACTGAAGACACCAAGGTCACCCACTGCATCTCATGACATTGTGTTTTGTCTTGCCACTGGACTTCAATGACCTTATGAGAGTGAGGTTGATGACTTTGTTCATCTCTTCATCACTCAAATCCAATTCACTCACAAGTCAAGACATCACTCATCACATCATGATATCATCAGTCCTCTGAAAACAAAGGAAGAACAACAATATAGCACTTTAAGGTTTTCACAGTGTCTTCCTCATGATGCCCCTGTGATGCACTGTATGCCCATTGTACAGATAAGAAGTCTGCGGTACAAAGAAGTTTAATGGCTTTTCTAATGTCACATTTCTAGCAAATGTCAGAGATAAAAATTAAATCTAATTTTTGTGATTCCAAATTCAGCACTTGATCCACTACACCTATTGTCTTTCATTTAAGATGTGAAAAACAAAAAACAGGCAGCTAGGTGGTGCACTGGATAGAGCATGAGGCTTGGACTCACTAAGACTCATCTTCATGAATTCAAATAAAGCCACAGACACTTACGAGTTATGTGACCCTGGGTAGGTCACTTAACCCTGTTTGCCTGATTTCCTCATCTGTAAAATGAACTACAGAAGGAAATGACAAACCACTCTACAATATTTACCAAGAAATTCCCAAATAGAGCCATGGAGAGTTGGAAATGACTAAAAATTATTTAACAACAACAACAACAACAACAACAACAACAACAACAACAAAAAGTCAAGAAATATATTCAGTCTCCAAAACAATGAAACTGTTCTTGTGTAAACACATGTAGGTTGACTGAATTTTTAATTTTTCAAATGACTATAATTATATCATGTGGTTAGCCAAAATTCCTTCTTGCCTAATGTTAAAATTATAATTTCTTTTCATATCACAGGAATATGAAGGTTGACTAAAACAAAATAACTTGTTAATCCTTAGAGACACTGGAAATAAACATAGGTTACAGAAAATAATGAAAGATGAATGGGGAAAATTCTATTTTCAAACAACAGTTACCAAAATATCAGCAAGCATAAAGGGATGAACTAACATGGTGTTCAATCAAAATTATTTTGACTTTGTAAATATGGACTTTGTTTGTTTTACCCATATTTTATTCTCTCACTATGCTTGGATAAGCCATATAATCTATTTTCATTATCTTATTAGGTAATTATTACAAAGAGCTGTCTTGAGTTGAAAATTTATTGCTAATGAGATCTTAGTGTCACCTCACCTCCAGCACAAATCAGTAAGCAGAATTCAGAGAGGTTAATCAGGGTAAAACTATTTTTTTTAGGGGTGAGTTAGCTACATAATATACTGTAAGGTTTATACAAATTCAATATTTGAGACAGTTTATGACCCTACTGTTTACAGAATCAATATATAATAAGATGAAAAAATTCCCATGGGAAATACTCATTCAAATGGGTATCATTTGGTAATAAATTTTTAAAGTTAAAAAAGTTTATAATATTGGATACCAGATAAATCTAGTTTTTCCTTTGCCTCTTTCCTTACATTTATGCATTTTGATTAAGTTGCTTTAGGTATGTTTTCCCAGTAAGTTTTTAAAATATATTTTCTGTGTCTTATTTCCATATTAAATTTTTATGAATATTTTTCCTTTTACCATGAAGCCATTTTGATATTTACTTTTTGTTTTCTTCTATCTAACTTGAAGTATTTCTTTAAAAATATGTTGCTATGTAAATGTGTATGTCTCATTTATTTGAAACATTTTATTAGTTTTTATGTTGTAAAGATTGCCTTATGGATGATAACTGATATATTTTAGTTTATATGTAATAATCTAAATATATGTGCAAGTAACATATTGTGAGAAAAGTAAAATTATCCTTCTGCTTTAGATTTAAATGGTCTAGGACTCACAGTGGCTCAAATTCAAAATAAAACTCATGACTTATCCCCTTTAGGCTCTGTTTTATTCTTTCCATACATCTGTATTGTATGTTCCTTAGTAGACAATCCTCTTGATGAAGGTTAAATAGGAGAGTATAAAAGCTGGCTTGAAACTTAGCATTAAAAAAAAGTAAGATGTTGGCAACTTGTCCCATCATTTCCTGGCAAATAGTGGGAGAAGAAATGGAAGCACTGTCAGATTTTATAATCTTGGGCTCAAAGACCACTGCAGACGGTGACTGCAGACATGAAATTAAAATACACTTGCTCCTTGGAGGGAAACCTATGGCAAATCTGGACAGCATAGTAAAAAGCAGAGACATCACCTGCCAACAAAGGTCCTTATTGTCAAAGCTATGGTTTTTCCAGTAGCAATGTATGGCTGTGAGAGCTGGACTATAAGGAAAGCTGAGTGCCACAGAATCAATGCTTTCAAATTATGGTTCTGGAGAAGACTTTGGAGAATCCTTTGGATAGCAAAGAGGTCAAATTAGTCAATACTTAAATTGATTCAGGCTATTCACTGGAAGGTCAAATACTGAAGCCGAAGTTCAAATACTTTGGTCACAGAATGAGAAGGTGGAACTCATTGGAAAAGACCCTGATTTTGGGAAAAATTGAAAGCAGAAGGAAAAGGAAAGAGCAGAGAAGGAGATGGATAGTGTCAGAGAAGCAATGAACATGAACTTGGACAGACTTTGAGAGCTAGTGGAGGATAGAAGGGCCTAGGGTGTTATGGTCTATGGGGTCATGAAGATTCAGGGATGACTGAACAAAAACAAAAGAGAATCTTCTTCCATCTCCAAGCATATTAGCAGTAAAATAAGTAATTATTGTTGTTATTCATCCTTTGTTTTAGAAGAGGACTAATGACATCCCTGGAGTCAAATAGTGGATGATGTGTATTGTCTTGATTTGTGCATGAATTGGATTTAAGTGAGGCAAAGTTGTTAGACACACTCTGTCTTCTAGACTCATTGAATTCCAATGGCAGGATAGAAGTCAAGCTGATTGGCTATGGTCCAGTGTGTAGTGGATGACCCTGGTGTATTTTATGGCTGACTAAACTGTAAGTGCTCCACAGCATCTGATTCAGCCGCCTTCATGGCCATTGGAACAAAATGTTTAGATCTACCTGTTCCACAAGTGAAAGTCTTCACAAGCTTAGGGCTCACACTTTCCTAATTCACTGATGGGTTTGATGCCTGCCAAGATGGTTTTATTAAGGTGTGGCCAATGTGCTTCTTGGAGCCACAGGTGAGAGTTGGGTGATAGGTGGACAACAAAGGTGGATAAGCGGCCCTGCAAAAGCACCAGAGGTCCTAGTTCTCCCTGAACATCCCATACATTCCAATAATTTACATATATGTATATATGTGTGTGTATGTATGCATGTAAATATATGTATATACTTATATGTATACACATACATACATAGATATATAGATATAGATATAGATATGTGTATGTATAAAATCTCCAGAGCATATAATTGGTACTATATTAATTTATATCATAGTTTTTGTTTTGTTTTTTTTGGCCTGGACAGGGGTGACAATTCAGATGTGATTTCATCAATATCCAGAAATTTTAATGTAAAAATTTCATCCATCAATTAAGACTGGCAGAAATTGGTTGTTAGGGAGTGGAAGCATTGGGCTCATAGAAATCCCAATGCGGAAATTCCCTCCACTGATGTAGCTCAGTAATTCATTTATAATTTATAATCTTAGAAAACTGGCTAGGAGATTTAAATAAATAAAATAAATAAAAGGACATACAGAGTAATTGCAACAATGTAAATAGAAAGAACAAAAATAACAAAAATGAATGTTGTGTAATTTTAATGACTAAGCTGGGTCCTAGAGAAGAGAAAATGAACCTTTCTTCTTTTCTTCCTTGCAGAGGTTGGAGAGTGTGTGTGAAACACAGAATGTATTTTTAACCTTGTTCAATGTATTGTTAAAATTTTTCTGGTTTGATTTCTTTTTCTTTTTTAACTATGTTCAAAGGGATGACATTGGCAGGAGAGTCCTGGTAAATGTTTAATAACTGACTCTCTGGGGAAAATGTAGGTATAGTACATTTTAAAGACTAATCTGTACTATTAACTTCCTCTATTGGTTTCTTCGGTCTAGACCATCAATTAAACAATAAATCAAACCTTGGTTTGTATCATTTGCTGATTTCTGAGGTGTACATCATCACACTGAAAATTTAGCAATTGACTCTCAAGTCATTTTGAGCAGACTCTACTATACTCTTGCTTATTAACTAGGTGAGTGGGGATGGATATATTTGGAAGTTAAAATAATACAAGAGCAAAAAAAAAAAATCAATCAATATTAAAAAAAAGAAGTTTGCCTGGGATATTAAGTAACTAGTGACTTTCCTAGATCACAAAGCAAGCATGTATCAGATGTACCTGAATCCAGGGGTTCCTAATTCTGAGGTAGACTTTCTATCCACTATACCATACTTTCTGTGTGATTATCTATTATTCTGAATCATATTGTGTGAATATATTGCTTTTTTAACATTTTTTCTTTTTTAATTCATTTTTAGTTTTCAACATTCACTTTTATTAGAATTTGAGTTCCAAATTTTTCCCCTCTTTCCCCTTTCCCCTCCCCAAGATTGCATGAATCTGATATAGGCTATACATATACAATCATATTAAATATATTTCCACATTAGTCATGTTATGAAAGAAGAATCAGAACAAAAGGGAAAAGCCATGAGAAAAAGGAGAGAGAGAGAGAAAGAGAATAGTATGCTTTGATCTGCATTCAGACTCCATAGTTCTTTCTCTGGATGTGGATAGCATTTTCCATCATGATTCTTTTGGAATTATCTTAGATCATTGTATTGCTGAGAAGATCTAAGTCTATCAAAGTTGATCCTCGCACAACGTTGCTGTTACTGTGTACAATGTTCTGGTTCTGCTCACTTCACTAACCATCAGTTCATGTAAGTTTCTCCAGGTTTTTTTCTGAAATCCACCTGCTCATCATTTCTTATAGAACAACAGTATTCCATTGCATTCATGTATCACAACTTGTTCAGCCATTCCCCAATTGATGGGCATCCCCTCAATTTCCAATTCTTTGCCACCACAAAAAGAGCTGCTATAAATATTTTTGTAAATGTGGGTCCTTTTTCCTTTTTTTATGATCTCTTTGGGATACAGACCTACTAGTGCTATTGCTGGATCAAAGGGTACAAACAGTTTTATAGCCCTTTGGCTATAGTTCCAAATTGTTTTCCAGAATGGTTGAATCAGTTCACAACTCCACCAACAAAACATTAGTGTTCCAATTTGTGTGAATATATCATTCTTCTTAAATGAAGACTTTTAGTGAATTTGTAGGTACACAACAGAGGGCTTATGCATCTGTTGAATTGCATATAAGAAGGCACAGATAGGCTATAATATGAATGAATGAATTATCCATAACAGTGAGATTATGAAGCCATTTAAATATAACTTTCTTCCAATGAATCTGAGGGCCCCTTTAAGGTTGAGAACATGTATTATATGCTTGGGGAAATAATTTCATCTCTTTAGGTCTCCATTCCCTTGCCTGTAGGGGTTATACTAGATTATCACTAAGGTTTAGGGTAGATAGAAATCTTGTAATTCTATGAACCTGTCTTCATTTTTTTTTGTTGTTGACCAAATAAAGTAGTGCCCTATAAAGGAGAGACAGACCAACCACAATAAACAAATGAATGAATAAAGTCAGGAACATTCACTCATTCATTCAATTTAACAAGCATTTATTAAGCAGATATTCTATGCCAGATACCATTAAACAATTAACTAAACTGGAGCTAAGACAGGGTAAATGATATTGCCACCACTACACTGCACATATCAGAGCTAAGCTTCAAGCCCAAGTCCCCTGAATCTAAGTCCACTGCACCATGCTGATCCTCTCATGGGGATACTACTAGGCCCATATTTCAAATCTGTCATCGTTTTACAAACAATTCTAATAGAATATCTAATGCTTGAGATAGAGTATCTCATTTTATTTTCATATCACGCTGTAGGGTAGTTAATGCAATTAATACAGTGTGCAATTAATAGACTTGAGATTTTCATTCAAAATCATTAAAATGTTAAAAAATACAAGTTTGTATTTAAATAGTTAAAATCTCAAATAACTGGAAAACTAGATTATTATTCAGAATATTACAGCCCCCTATAATTACAGATATTTAAGTAATGGCTTTACTTTTCTTTACATGACCAATTAAGCTAAGCAATTATGAACTATATGAAATGATGGAGATATGAAAGATTTATATAATAGACATAACTCTTAAGGAGTTCACAACTGAATTAGAGAAAAGATGTATACAAACAATTTGATATATGGCAACATCAGATAAGGTAAGGTAAGTTATTTACTAAATGTGTGGTATCAGGGAGATGGGAGAGTCAAAGATGACTGTTAGGTTGCAAGCCTGAATGATCTAGAAAGGTTGGTAATATCATTAAAACAAATAGATTCTGGAGCGGTAAGTTTTGAGGAGAAAACTACGACTTCAGATTTGGACATGCTGAATTTGAAGCCTTATCAAGATATAAAGGCAGCTGAAAACATGTACCTGAAACTCTGGAGAGAGATTTGGTGATCCTCTGCATGGAATGATGCTTGAAGTTATGAGATCATATGAGATCATCAAAGGAGAAAGTACAGACAGAAAAGAGAATCTTGAAGGACAAATGGGTTTAAAGGGAAAAGAAAGATAAGGATCTCCAGAAAAAGATAAAGAAAAAGATAATCAGAGAGGTGGGAGAATCATGAGAGTGCCAAGCCATGGAAGTCAAGGGACTAGGGGTCATCAAAGAGGTCAGGTACCTACCATTTCAAATGCTACAGAAAGGTCAAAGAAGATGAGAACAGAAGAAAATGAAAGAGACTACAGGATTTTATTACTTTTTAATTTCACTTATGATCTGGGGGAGATCATTTAACTCTAGCAGTATGGACAAGAGCTACATTTTAAGAGCCTAATGAATGGGTAAAATAGCAAAGATTTGATAAGAATTTCTAATGGCATGAAAGTAAATATATAACAAAATATTAATAGCCACGATAGGGGAATTCTATCAACCTCTTGGGAGAGGCATACTTGTGGAAGGACGGTGAGGGATGTCCAATGACTATGGATCAAAAATAGGCAGCCAAACTGCAAGTAAAGAGAATTATTAACATGCTAAGGAATCTACCCTAACTGATAGCCAACTCAAAGCCCTGGGGTACAAATTTGTTCTTTAGTTTTTTGTTTTTATAAATTTTCAAGCCCTTTTAGTGTATATGACCAATTAGCCATATTCTATTTCAACTTAAAATAAAAAGTAAAGCTTTTCATGGGTCAAGGGTAGAGAATGGAATTAGCCAAGTAGGAAAAAAGGAAAGTATTTAAAATGCAAGTAGCAGGATTTATTATCAGAATAAAAATATTCTCTGTTTAAGAGCAAGAAACAAGAGGAAGAGACCAAATACTTTTGCATTTGTGAGAAAGCAGTCTTTTTAGACAAAATTTCAGTGTCTCTCATCCAAGTAAGAAGTAGTTGTTACAACAATGGATGAGACCATCTGATTTTCTATATTCGTGCATGAGGTGGGGGTGGAGGTGGCACTTTCTAATATTATCCTGTCAAGTAGTTGGAGTACTTCTGCATTATTAGTCCATCAAGATATATTGAATTTATTCTGAGTTCTATTTTCCCCCATTTTCACTTTCAGTAGTAGCAAAAATAAACAAATAACAACAACTATAAACAACAACTGGAACAAAGATGGCACTAATCAGTTGGAGAATGACTAAACAATTGGTGGACAGGAATGCGATAGAATATTGTTCTTGTATGCTAAATAGCAAATATGAGAAATTTAGAGAAACATGGTAAGACTTGTACTAAGTAATGCAGAGGAAAAAAAGCACAATAAAGAGACTAATTGACACAATGACTATCATAATGTGCACAATGACCCTAAAAAACAGTCACATCCCAATGAATTGAAATAATTTCAGTCCTAGAAAACTAATAAGAAAACTCTTCTCAGTGGAGAAGTGCAGACTACACATATAAATGTAATATACATTCTGAAATGTGGTAGGCATGTCACTTGGTTCTGCTTAAATGTTTTTTTCTTCTTTATTACAAAGGAGGATTCAGATGGGTAGGAGGTTTTTTAAGGGGAAATGCCTGGTGTAGAAACTAAAGCCAACAATAAATCTATAAACATAAAAAGGTTAGCATTAAATCAAAAGAATGATGTGATGACAGGAAACTATGGGGTGACAACTTTAAGCAGTAGTAGGTAGGAGAGAACTTACTGTTTTTTAGGATGATGGGACCTGATCACGTTTATAGATGATAGGAAGAGTTTAAAAATGTATTAAATATCCAGGGGAATGACTAATAGAGTAAGATTACAGGGAAAACATGCAAGGACAGGACGCAAGTGGAGGGATTAGGTCTGCTAAAGAGGAGACTTACTTCTTCCTTTTATATGAGATAGAAGGAGGAGGAAACAGGTAAGTAAAGTAAAAGATTGTGTGAGAATTTGGAGGAGTTTGTGTCAGAAGACTTTAATCTCAATAAAGTAATATCAGGAGTCAGCTACTGAGATTGAAGTAGTAATCAGAGGCTGGAGAAAAGGACGAAAGATGTAAAATACTCCTTATTGGAAGACAATGGAGAGTCCATATCAGATGAATAAAACCATTACTCTGTACCCATCTGGGCCTAGTTGAGGCTCATGTAATGAGCATAAAACATGCAAAAATCAAATGAACCAAGGTGGACAGGAAGCAGTTAGGGAAGTGACTGTCAATAGGATCAGCACTGAATAGAGAAAAAAGTAAATGCACAACAAAATAAGTAGCCTAGAAAATAGTGGATGATTTGAAGGGCTGACTGTCATGGCAAAAGCAAAGAACAAATGTTGAATATCTGAGGGATGGGAAAATGAGTAAGACCAAAATCTTTGTTGAGAGGTCAAAGTTTGGGATTTTGGAGTAGTTTCAAGTGATAATGAGCGCTGAGTGACTGAAGCAGAAATAGGTATAGAGGTCATGGGAGAACAAGTATTCGTAAGAAAAGGGTGTTTAGAAGAATCATCAACATATATAGTGAAATCTCTGGCATGGGAAGGGAGGGAGGAAGATTGTGAACTAGGTGTGAAGTCATGAAGAAAGGTGAGAGAGTAACTAGAAAGACTAATAGATAAGAAAATAAAAATGAAAATAGTGCAATAGTTGAATGGGGTATGTTACA
Organism: Vombatus ursinus; assembly: GCF_900497805.2. Classification (NCBI taxonomy): domain Eukaryota; kingdom Metazoa; phylum Chordata; class Mammalia; order Diprotodontia; family Vombatidae; genus Vombatus; species Vombatus ursinus. Next base: position 11,267,267 of record NW_020954552.1, on the reverse strand, counting down.
AATGAGATATTGTGTTGCGGTGATGGCAGAGCACATGAGGCTGATGGTAGTAGAGCAAGACCAATTCTATGTTCACATCCTACGAGATTTTCAGGGTGGGAAACATGTAGGGGCAGAATAGATAAAGGGAAAAGAATGACTATATATAGAGGGCAACCAGAGATGTGGAGGTTAGAGACACTACATCTTTGTGACACTGCAAAGTTGCAAAATGGCTTGTGAAAACTTAGAACACTTACGTATTTTAAACCTATCTCTAAGTCTGCAGAGATATTTTTAACTGTGAATTTATTACTCAACTTCTCTGCCCCTATTCTGCTAACATATTTCCTAGATGATTTTCAGAACTCTGCACTCCTGTTCCTCCCCTCCACATTAAGAAGAAAATCAAGACAATGAGTAAACATTCCTTTGTCATCAGATACTACTAGATCTTTCTTTTTCTGATCTAGTAGAAAGTTTTGCTCAGTGGGGCAAATCTGACTTCTTGTCAACTCTTTTTTTTTTTTCCTTCACCAGGGGACTCTCCTCTGACCGTGCTGTTAAGCTCTGAATATACACTGCAGGGGTCTGTGATTGTAATTCTCAGCTGTATGGTCAAGAGGTGAATTTAATGTTTTTTTGAGTCCCAGATCATATGCTTCTTTCCTTGCCCTCCCCTTTCTTTTGTGTTTCAATTATAATAACAAGATGGATGTTGTGTTATCTTTTATACCTATTATATCCATCTTAAATCTAGAGGTACATATTAAGTTCTTCCTCTTTAGACATATCTTCATTGGTAACTTTCATTTAATTGTGTGTACTTCAAGAAACAGCAGTTTTAGTATAATCTTATAAAATCTTTATCCAAATTTAGTTTAATTAACTTAAGTTTTTATTCCTGATCTTACCACCAGAAAACATTGCTACATTTTCCATTGGAATAACTACTAATTTACTTTTCAAGAAGATTCTGGCCAAGGAATTAATTTTAATGAATTAAATGAGCTCAAATCTTACTTCAATTTTTTTCTGTCACTATGAAATACGAAATAGTATTTAGTTTGAGATAATTCATTTCTTTGGAAATCCTTCATTTGCTTCTATACCTAAATACATTTTCATCTGGAAGAATAATAGATCATAACTTTATTGTGTAGTGTTTATCAGCATTACATAAACTATTTACAACCTAAAATCTACACTAGGAAACTGAATAAAAAATTGAAGCATTGTCCAAGTATTGCATATGTTAACTCTATATCCCGAATAATCAAGGCAACATTATTTAGTTTTTCTCTTGCTATATATCTTCATAAGCAACTCAAATGGACACTTCAATATGCTGATGTGGGCATGAGCTAAAATAAAGTTCTATGATTTCAAAGACTGATTAAAGTCAACAAAGATTCACTCAGTACCTTTTAGGTGCAAATCACAATGCTAGACACTAAAGGAAACACAGTGATGTCCCAATAAAATGTTATTCCAGCCCTAAAAAAAATTTATAATCTACTAAGAGGATTAGGACATGTTCATAAATAAATAAATCCAAAATAGAATGTGAATTTGAATAGAACATGGACCAAAAAAATGTCAGGAAAATAAAAAGGAAAGAGTAGTGATCACTTATTAGTGAGAAGATAAGAGGTTTCCTATAAGGAGTGGAATTTGAACTAGGACATGAAAGATGTGTATGTGGACACCTTTGGTCAAGGTGTCCTCCTTCATCCAGGGCAATCTCCAGTCATCCTGATTTATATCTTGCTGCTGGACCCAGATGACTCCAGAGAAGAAAGTGAAGCTGGTGACTTTGCACAGCCCTCCCTCACTTAAATCCAATTCATTTGCATGTCATGGAATCACCTCCCTGATGTCATGGTTCTCTTTGACAATGAAGGACAAACAACAACTTCTGTGAGGGCTGAAAGGGCATTCCAGAGATTGATTCCCTTCCCAGAAAAGGCAAAGTTAGGCAAATACAGAATAAAGTAGGTGGAGAAAAGGAGAATAGTCTAATTTGCACAAAGCAGAGGTCTTTTGTTTGAAGGACGATGGTGTGAGATAAAACTAAAGAGGTAGACTAGAGTCAAATATCATAGACTTTGTGTATCAAACTAAGGATTTGGACACTGAGGATTCCTTGAAAGTTTATGAGCCAAGAGAAATGCAATAAAATAATTAATCAGATAGCTATGAATATTTAGAATGATTTGGAGGTGGGAGAGCCTGAAGGAGACAACAGCTACTTAGGAGCTATTGAAATAGTTTACCCAAGAGAAAATGAGGGTCTACCCTAGAGAAGTGGCAATGATGGATTAAGGTTATAAGAAAATAATGGATATGGGAGGTATCATGGAAATAACATTTATAAGACGAATGAACCATTTCAATGTGAGGGAACTGGGGAAGGAAGAGACCATCTCCGTAACTTTCCAAACCTAATTATTCTTTCCAGGGCACCACAGCCCTAAAAGTATGGTTTCCTCCTATTAGACTATAAATTCCTTGAGAGAGCTCCCTTTTTTATTTGTGTCTTTGCAATGCTTACTATAACACTTAGCTATTGCTCTTAGCACTTAGTATAGCACTTAGAACTGAAAGAATTTTTTTTCTGTTTCATTCATTCATTCATTCATTCATTCATTCATTCGTGACTTTTTTTTGGTTGATTATGTCCAACCCCATTTTGGGGTTTTCTTGGCAAAGATACTGGAGTGGTTTACCATTTCCTTCTCCAGCTCATTTTTTAACAGGCAAGGAAACTGAAGCAAACAGAGTTAAGTTACTTGTCCACGGTCATGTGGATAATAAGTGTCTGAGGCTGTGATTGAATACAGGTCCTGCTGAATCTAGGGCTGGCACTCTATCCACTGTGCTATGTAGCTGCCCTAATTGTTCTCATCATGACAACAAGTTCTCAAGCTTGGGTGACTGGGAGAAAGCTCTTGTAAAAGGGAAGAAGAAAGTCAAGAGGAGAAACTGATCTTGGTGGAAATTAATTTGGGAGCATTTTGAGTCTGAGGCACTGTCAGGGTGTCCATGTAAATCTATCCAGTAACAATTTGAAATGGGAGCCTGGAGTTCAGGTAAGTGAGGCTTTTTATATAGGAATTCATCTATAGAGAGGTGATAGTAAAATCCATGGGAGTGGATGAAATCCCATAAAGGAGAAATTGTAGAGACTATAGGAGAAGAAGAGAAAAAGGACTGAGAACACAGGGAAAAGAGAAATGGGCAGAAGGAAAAAGAGGAGCCAGTAAAGGAAAAGGGAGAAGAAAAGAGAAACAGGAAGGGAATCACAAGACTACAATGACCCAAGAACCAAAAGAGTAGAATTTCAAGAAGAAAAGTGGCAAGGAACAAAATCAAATGCTCCAGATGTGAAAAAGGACAAAAACCACTGAGAAAAGAACAATTATGATTTGGAGGTTATCAATGGATAGAAAATTGTTGATATTGAGGGCATAGTTGAAAGAAGTTTTATTAGAGTGGTGGAATATAAAACCAGGCTATGAGTGTTGAGAAGAGGATCTTGACATAATGGAAAGATGTGAACCAATCTTTAAAAAAAAAAAGTCAGCAAAAAGGAAGAAAGGGATGGAATGTGAGCTTGAAAGGGTAGAAAAATTTTGGTAATTGATGAGAAAAGAGGATTTATATTTATATTTTGGAGAGGATAGGAAAGTCTTTATAGGTATGAAAATCTGGTAAATTTCTAATTGTATCAATTGCATTGAAATTCTCTCTAGTTGTATTGTATACATGAGAAAGATACAGACCCCAGTGCAGTAATTCTGTTTCATGGGTTTCATGGCCTATAAGGGCTAGTCCTTGAAGCATGAACACATATTCTTTGCCTAGTTTCAGTCTATTTCTGGCCATGATGACTCAGGGGTTGGTGCTGTGTGATGATGAAACATCTAATTGACTGTGGAACCAAAAACACTGATGATTCAGGAATTGCTGTGCAGATGCTGAGTGTGCATACAGAAGGGATAACCTGCTCCTCTGTGTGTGTATGTCTGTGTGTGTGTGTGTCTTCCTCCATCTCTGTATCTCTCTTCTCCCTCTGTCCTTGTCAGTCTCTCTCTGTGTCACTGTGTCTGTGTCTGTCTCTTTGCTATGCCTCTCTGTCTCATTCTTTGTCTCTCTGTCTCTGTCTTCCTGTCTTTGTCTCTCTGTCTCTGTTTCTCTCTTTTTCTTTGTCTCTGAATGGAGGAAGGTACCCAGTCACCCACACAGCCTTCCACCCGTCCTTGGATAAGCTTTGAACCCATGCCTTTGCCTGGGCAGGCCTGTACTTCAGATAGGGATACCTTTCTTTTTGTTTCCTTTCCTTATTAAACAATCATGAAATAGGCATATTTAGGCAGCAACCTTATGAGTTTTGGGAAATTCAGAGGTCCCCTTAGAAGTGCCAACAGAAAATCCCCCTAAAGTTCATATATTTGGAATGAAGACTATCTTATTAAATATCCCCTTCCTTCTCTCCTCAACAAAATTATATCTCTTTATTCAATGGGATTCACCAAATCAACATCCTATTTAAAGATAATAAAAACTGCAGTCTATAAGGATGCTTATGGAGAATCACTCATACCTCCAATCTTTTCCTAGAACAATGTTTTAAATGACTAATTGGAGGTAGGTAGTGGTCAACTACATTTTTTTAAACATTCTGTTTATTTAGTATTGTGGACTACCTCAAAAGAATTTATTTTCTTTTCAGCTTTTATCTTAGTTGCCTAGAAGCTGTTTCCTAGGAGAGTGTGACATCAGGAAAGAGTAGAAGGTGATTTTGCTAATGTTTGTTAAAATTCTCCCAAGTACTGAATTTAAGTGATTGTTTCATGCAGAGTCCATACTGGGCTCTGGTAGTAGTGTCAAAGTTAAATAGAAATGGATCTCTGTGGGCCACATGTTGACTTAAAAAGGCACAAATTAACATTATCTATGTTGCATTTTTAAAATAGTGTTACACATTTCCTAATTACATTTTAATCTGCTTCCCCTTACATTTGGGAATTTTGCAGGATGCTCTTCAATCTAGGGGACAGAGTGATTAGATAATACATACTCTGTGTCTTCCTGGATTTTACAAATTACTAAGGCAATCATAGGACTGAAACTTTAGATGTGGAAGGAAGTTTACAGATGTAGTGGAAATACTTTATTATGTATTAATATTGTTTGAACCTAGCTTTATGTGGTTGGAAATTTTCTAACTGTAGGTCATGCTGACACAGAGATCCTCCAAAGAAGTTGAGGCCCAGAGAAGTCACGTGATGGCTAGTATCAGCTAGATCTTAAACCTAGGTCTTCTTTTGGCCTCTCCATCTGACACTTATAACTGAACCACAGTACTTGATCCTCCCAGAGAAAATGGAATGTCAGAGATTTTTCCCTGTACAACTGAGAAAATCTGAAATATATGGAAGACAGTGCTCTAGGCATTATGGTTATGGATGATTTTAGTGCAGTGCTTTTTTTTGTTTAGGGGGGTGGGGTTAAGTGATTTGCCAGGGTCACACATCTAGTAAATGTGAAGTGTTTGGTCTGAGGCCAGATTTGAACTCAGGTCCTTCTACTTTCAGGGCCAGTGCTCTATCCCCTGTGCCACCTAGCTGCCCCTAGTGCAGTGCTTTTAAAGCTTAGACTACTTCTGTGTTTTTTGGAGTAACACAAGCTATTTTTGGTCAGTCTTCAGATATTCACACATTCATGGAATCTCAGAGTTGTGGAAAGATTTCAGAAATAATCCAATTCAGTTTGACCAGATGCTCTCCATCTTCCTCAATAAATAGTTATCTATCTTCTGATAGAAAAACCACTAGAGTGAGGTTTTCACTTACTACTTGTAGAGGGAGTTCATTCTACTTTTGGATTGCTTTGATTGTTAAGCAACCTTTCTTTCTTTGATTTTTTTTTTGTTTGTTTTTTGGTGAGGCCATCAAGTTTAAGTGACTTGCCCAGGGTCACACAGTTAGTAAGTGTGAAGTGTTTGAGACTAGATTTGAACTCAGGTCCTCCTGACTCCAAGGCCAGAACTCTATTCACTGTGCCACCTAGCTGCCCCCAAGAAAGCTTTCTTTACATCAAACTCAAACCTGAAACATGTAACAAATAGCAATAGTATTTATAGGTATTGCTGCTACTTCCCTACTCTGGGGCCAAGAAGAAAGTATGTAACTCCCTTTCTTCATAAGAACCCTTCAAATACTAGTATAATCACATCCTACTTCCAGGCTAACCTTCCCCAGTTCCTTCAGCCAATTTTGACAAGGCAGGGTCTTCAGATTCCTCACCATCCTGGGCACTAGATTCAGAGATGGGAGAGAATTTAGAGACCATCTCCTTCAACCCCCTCATTTTTTAGATAAGGAAACTAAGACATGTTGAGATTAAGTGACTTGCCCAGGGTCAAACAACTAGTAAGTAAGACTTTTTGAGAGATTCAGTGTCCCATGCTTTACATGTCATGGAAGGTCCTACAAACACAAAACAAAAAAACAAAACAAAAAACAAACAAACAAACAAAAAACAAACCAGTTCCTTTGTGGAGCTCGCACTTCACTGGGGGATATAGCATGTTCAGAAATAAACATAATAAATGATCATTTTCAGAGTTAGATAAGACTGACAATTAGGGAATTGGGGAGATTTTATACAGGAAATGACACCTGAGCTGTACCTTGAAGGAATAAAAGGATTCTGAAAGGTAGAGATGAGGAGAAAATAAATGCATGTCAGGTACTAGGGAAAACCTGTATGAATGCGGACAAGCTGGGAGATTGGAGATGGAATATTGATTTCAAGAAACAGCTCGTAGCCCGATTTAGGTGGAAGATAGAGTTTATGTAGGGAAGTAAAATGTAATAAGGGGGCTTAACTTTCAAACTGAATAGTTTGTATTTTATCCTAGAGGCAAGAGGAAGCTACTGGATATTTTTGAACAAGGGTGTGATATGATTGAACTTACACCTTAAGGAGATTATTTGGGTAGCTTTGTGGAGAATGGATTAGAGAGAAGAGAGGTTGGAAGCAGAGAGTCTTTCCTAAGTGCCCAGAACTGACTACAATATTTGAAATGTGGTCTCAACAAACTATATAGAAGGACTATTGCTTCTCTCATTTCATATGTTATGTTTCTGCTAAATCAGTATAGGATTATAACTGAATCTTCATTTAGATTAATTAAGTTCCAAGTTATAAAAATTAAATATTATAATAATGAATACTAATCTTTGAATTAAAAAATATAAGAATTAGAAGGCTAGTTACTTTCACAAAAGATAAAATGTTCCAATGAATTTTTAAGAACTTATAGTTGAGTAGAACAGCTCTCCTACATTTAGGCATGACACTACCTCTCAATTCAATAAACAAGAGAAAACAAAATGGAACTAAAAAAATCTATAAAAGACATCAACCCTTCAGAATTGAGAGAGCACTCTTATTGCAAAATGTTGTTAAAGGTACAAGCTAAAATTGAAGGAAAAAATGTATCTATGCTTCCACTGCAGTCAAATCAATATTAAGTTCCGTTAGAACTCTGCTTTTGAACAGAAACAATAGAATTTCTTTGGTTTGTGTTGCTGAAGGATTGACAGCTCATGTTATTTGTAAGCCAGATTTATTTTTGTGATGGTTTATCAACTCATCAGCCCACCTCAGCTAGTCTAACGATAGACAAGATTTGTGGCAATAGGAAAGTAGAGTAGGAAAAAAATTATCTGTCTTCTAAAATCCCATAGCACTTTGGGTATAGTTCTCTTCTGATATTTATCACATATCCTTCCTGATACTATAGTTATTTATATACTTTTCTACCATTCTGTAATACTAAGCAGGGTGTAACAGACTACTTTGCATATAAATAATGCTCAATAAATATCTTAAATTGAACTTTATTTCACATATCCATGTTGCTCATAGCCAATTGTAACACAGTAAATCAACAGTCAATAAGTAATTACTAAGTGCTTACTATATGCCAAGCATTTACTGTTAAAATGGAGCCCTCCTCCTCACATTATCCCTACTTCCAATTGTATGCTCAGTTACCATTTCACAACATTGGTAGGCTACAAAGGAGTCTTTGAGGGCAAGCTTCCAGCCACATAGGATTCATCACTAATAGTCTCATGTTTGGCTGCTGAGTTAGAAGAACTGAGGAGTTAGGGGAACTTTTAGAGAAAGGAGATGGTTTCTGGCTAATATTCTCTTTGCTGCAAGTCTCAAAGGGACAAGATGTAACTCAGTGAAAGGGGGGAGGGAGGATGAAAGTCTTTTTTCTTCCCACTCTTTGATTATAGTTCCATTCACATGGTAGTTCTTTTGGGGGTTCCCAACTGGATAAGCTTGTCCCTGTCAGGCTCTGCCTCTTTTATGTGGCAATGGTGACATCACCATGGCAGAAGTATTACCTGACTTGGCAGGAGTGACATCTACCAGAATAGCAGGGTCCAAAAGCCAAGAAAGAAGAGTGGCCAACTTATATGTTTTGCTGGTAAGCTGTACAGGGAATTGATCAGACAGTATTAAATGAGATGAAATATAAAATGGCTAATTAGCATCCTTTTAAATTGTTCTATCACTTGAAACTTGAATATTTGCCTCCCATCAGGGCATAACTTTTTGCGATAAATTATTACTAAATTCTGTTCTAATCATTTTGTTAATGTACATTGTGATTCTTTTATGATCAGTTTTGCTTTGTATGTGGGAATAAATGGCCTATCCTCTAACTGATTTATAGCATGCATTGGATATCTCTTTTACTTTTAGTCCTTTGAGGATACCCAAGAATAAGCCAAAGGTTCTGTTCTAATTAACATCAATCCCAAGATTCTGGGGTAGGAGGTTTTATGAGTCAAAGAATTTATAAACCTTGTCTTCTAATAAAAAAAAATCAGACGTTCCTAGAAATGGACCAACCTATTATAGGACCATAAACTACATTTAGTTCTTTCTCTTTTGTAATAAACTTGAAGTTCATGCTGAATATTCTATGACATCTTCTAATAGAACATTATATTTGTAGTATCAAAGGATCTTAGATTTTGAAGGAAAGGCCTTGAAAGATATCTGGCTCACTCACAGTGCTTAAAATAAGAATTTACTCAGTAGCATTGCTAACAAGTGGTCATACAGGTTGTGTCTGAACACTTCAATTGCAAGAAAAATATTACTTCCTGAGTCAAACCTTTCTATTTAGGTAAGTGACATTTTCATTATACTGATCCAAAATATGTCTGCTGGACCTTTCAGGGTAAGAAAGAACATGTCTAATGTTTCCTGTTTGAGTTATTTTTGGAAACATATTTTTAGCTACTTAGGCATATAGTGCATCTTTCCGGTGATGTTCTATTGCTATCATTTTAGTTCTTCCAAAAGTTAGGTTCAAATTACTTGTAGCCATTTAACAACCTTTGGGATTTTTTTTTTGGCCAGCAAATTGAGATTTAATGATAGTAAGCACATAGGATCTTTAAAATAATTGTGAAATCTGGAAAACTTAATTGAATAAGATGCCCATCCAGTTGCATGCTGTAATCCGAATAATGGGTTTTTTTTTGTTTGTTTGTTTTTTGCCTAGTTTCTGCTTCTACTATGGAAATTTAGATTAATCTCTTATTCTCTACTATGAATTTCACTGAGGAGGCTTTATGACACTTTGGGGACCAATACTATTTGTAAAATGTCATTGCAAATAAAATTAATGGTGAATCTCACTATCAGTCAGAAATCCTGCTATTTGGAATCTGCACAGGGAATCCTCCATGACACTGATGAACAACTTAAGTGAGTATATATCTCCTTGTTTTATACCTTGATTAATGACAAGACGATCACTATATTTTTGTAGTTATCTGTGTCATGGGATATTGTATAATTTTAATGTGTTTGTGAAAGATAACTGGACCATAGATTTAGAGCAAGAAGAGACTTTAGACCATCTAGTCCAACTCTCTCAATTTACAAATTAGTAAGTGGATGTTGAATCAGGTCACATGACCTGCCTAAGAATAGATGTGAAATGAGTGGCAGATCCAGGATTTGAACTTAGGTCTTTGGACTCCAAATCCACTATTCTTTTCACTATACCACAATGCCTCTCCAAACTTTTCTGAAGATAGTTTCCCAGGCTATATTTTGTTCTGAGTCAAATGCTTTTATAAAATCTATGTACAGTAGATATAGCAGAATCTTGTATTTTTTAAGTATCCCAGTCTCTTTAAATACAGTAAAGATGTCTGCTATGGAAGACACTAGTGAAAATATGACTGTTGTTTCAGTTACTTGAATCATTATAAAGAGCATTCTCATGATTACCTTATAGATGGAAAAGAAGGCACATGCATTATTTAGTTGAAGATGCTTTTGTAGATATCTTTTTCAATTTTTCTTTTGTAAAAGTACCATTTTTTGTATCTTCTATTTCTTGGAATCTTGCTTCTCTTGAGAGAGATTGAAAATTGATTTCTGAGTAAATTCAAAATTGGGTCACTTGACAAAGCATCTGATTTCATCTTCTTAAGTACCTTTATCATTTCTCATTTATGCTGAAAAGCTAGAGTACAAATGCAGTAGTTTTACTTTCCTTCTATTAAAAATATATCACTACAGAAAGTTAACAAGTCTGTTTCATTTTGTATATGTTTGTTGAACACCATTCACTTTTATCAAGAAATGTTCCTAGGATGATCATACTTAGTTTATCCAATACCAGGGGTGTAGGATGTGTTCAGAGAAGACTAGTACTTTTGGTGTGGGCAATTTTCCCCCTTTGGTGTCCATCTGATTCACCCAACTCTTGCCTGTGACACCCAACTCTCACTTATAGCATGTGCAGTGGCCACATGCCAGTAAATCCTTTGGACAGATGGGATAAACCAGGTTGAGGGTAACTGAGAGGTCTCGAACCCTTGTGTAAGTTAGAGGGCTTTTGTAAAGTTTTTAAAGCAATTGTAGATGCCTAATGTTCCATTAGTATTAATTTTCTCTTTTATGTCCAGAAGCATTGAGGAAAGTCTTTTTCCCTTCCCCTAGGATTGGCCTTTTTCTCATGGATATTTATTCATTTCATTGAAATTTAACTTTTCCATAGATATTTAAAATGAATATTTCAAATATTGGGGTGTAAGGTGTGTTTAGGGATGACTAGTACCTCTGGTGTGATGGCTGCCACCTTTGGTGTCCACCTGTTCCACCTAACTCTCACCTGTGGCTTCAAGAAGCTGTAGCATGCACAGCAGCCACACCCCCGCTAAACTATTTTGGTAGAAGGGCTAAACCAGGTATTGCAATCAAAACTAGTCTAATTAGCAAGCTCATATGCCTGCCAAAAAGAGTGAACAACAGGTTTCTAACAATTCAATTGCCAATGCCAGAAAGCACCATGCTACCATCATCAGTGGATATGCTCCCACCATGACAAACTCTGATAAGGCCAAAGAAAAATTTTATGAAGACCTGGAGACCATCCTCATCAATGTGCCAAAAGATAGCAAGCTTATAACTATGGATGTCTTTAGTTTTAATGCAAGAGTAAGAGCAAGCTACCAGACATACCAAGGAATAGAGTCAGAAACAGCAACAACAACCACCACTTACTACTAAAGGCTTGTCATTAACACTGTCTTTCATTTACCTAAACACTATAAAACTTCATGGGTGCAGCCTCACAGCAAACATTGGCATTAATAGCTATGTCATTGTAAGGAGAAGAGACTGACAGGATGTGAAAGTGACAAAGGTGATGTGTGGTTCTGAGTGTTGGATTGATCATAGACTTATCCTCTCTAAGCTAAACATTCCCAATCAACAAAAGCAGTGACTCCCAAGGCAAGACAACTACCAGAAAACTTAATGCCATCAGACTGGAGTGCTTCTCCAAGCAGGAACAGTTTGTGGCTAACTTGGAGCTGAGACAACACATGGTTGGCAACAGTGGAACAGAAAAGAAATGGACAGCTTTCAGAAATTTGGTATACAGCACCTCATTTACCAGAACACTCACAAACATCAAGATTGGTTTGACAAAAATGATAGGGAAATTCAGAAGCTGCTAAATAAAAAATGAGAACTCCACAGGGTTTACCGGTAAAATAGTTCATCTGCTTCTAAGAAGGCAGCATTTAACTCAATCAAAAGTAAAGTGCAAGTGAAGCTTACAGAGATGCAAGATTCTTGGCCAGTAAGAAGGCAAATAAAATTTAGTTGTATGCTGATAGTAACAATCCAAAGCACTTTTATGATGTCCTGAAGGCTATTTCTGGGCCAAAGATGTATGAGGCATCTGAACTACTTGGTGCTGATGGAGCCACATTGATTAGTGATAAAGACATGATCTTGAAGATTTAGGTTGAACACTTCCATAGTGTTTTCAACAGACCATTATCAATCAATGCAGAAGCTGCTGACCACATATACCTCATGTTTAAGTCAATCCCTCTCTAGCCAGACTTCCAACTGAAGAAGAGGTTTTGAGTGCCATTAGGCTCCTCTCATGTGGTAAAGTGCCTGGTGCTGATTCTATCCCAGCTGAGATTTACAAGACAGGGGGTTCACTGCTCATACAAGAGCTGAATGAAATTTTCTAGGAAGAGAAGGTTATCCCCTGGGAGTTCAAGGATGCCTCCATTGTCCATCTCTATAAAGATAAAGGAAATAGATTGTCCTGTGACAATCACAGGGGTCTCTCTCTCTCTCTCTCTCAATCATTGCCAGCAAGATTCTTGCAGAGTCCTCGTTAATGGGCTGATCTTTCACCTGGAAGTCACTGGTCTGTTCTGGCAAGCTTCTAATGATATCAGAATCACCTGGATCAATGACAGCCAGTGTGCATACTCTGCAGTACTTCTCACATGCTGCACCCAATTCAATGTTATTGCTGTTGAAGTTTGAGGGTTGAGGTGCTGGGACCCCAAAATCATAACACATGGGTCCTGCCCAAATGAATTTGACCCAAGCCTTCTTTCAGCCAAAGATAAGGTTTATTAGAACATCCATCATATTGGGCAGACTCTTAAGGAATCTAAGCATTTGTACTACTAATGCAAGTGGGCCAGATCTTAAAAATCTGAGCATTTGGCTAGGTTTTAAAAATCTGAGCAGTGGTTTGGTTATGAGAATCTGAGCCTTTAGCTAGGTTTCAAGAATCTGACCAGTGGCTAGATTATAAGAATCTGACACCTTAATAGAGACAATATGGACCTTATATACAGAAAGAATGTGAGAGGGATCTAGGAGTGTCCAAGTAGTTTGTGGTGACTGGAGGAGGGGTCTAGGGAGGATCTGGATGGGATTGGCCAGTAAGCTGGGGTGAACAGACTGCAAGGGACATGGAGCACATGACCAAGGGAGAATGGAGTCTAGATAGGATTAAGGGTGGGAGTGGCCAGGGGAAACTGGGAGGTAGCAGAACAGAATTGAGAGATTGGGTTTAGCCACAATGAAAGGCCACTTGATAGGATTATCTCAGACAGGACCCCACCCAACTGAGCGAATTTATTTCTGATTAAAGCTGAAAAAGAATCTAATCTAGGTGAATTCTGTTCCACAGTTCAATTTAAGTGGTCTAGATAGAGATGGATTCTTTTGTCTAGATAGCTGGAGGCAGCTGAGTCTCATGATCAAGTTCCTCACAGGAGGAGCTAAAGACTTTTGGCCCACTTCCTCATTAATATGTCCACCCCTCACTGACTATTTCAAAATCAGAGTTGATCTACACCTGTCAGGGGCTCCCACTTTAGGTATTTAAGCATTTGATGATCTCCATGGTCTTTTGTCTATGGTCTCCGAGAGAGACCACTGTCCATCAATTTATAATTTGCTAGCCTAATTAATAAATTGATTATTAATTATGGAGAACAGAAGAATTCATGACCAAACAGGAGATAGAGAATATTACGAAAAGCAAAAAGGATATCTTTGATTACATTAAATTGAAAAGTTTTTGCACAAGCAAAGCCAATGCAACTAAGATTAGAAGGAAGGTAGAAAATTGGGAAAGAAGTTTTACAATCAGTCTCTCTGATAAGGGCCTCATTTCAAAAATATATAGAGAATTAAGTCTAATTTATAAGAATATAAGTCATTCCCCAATTGATAAGTGAACAAAGGATATGTTCTCAGAGAAGAAATTAAAGCCAACTATAGTCATATGAAAAAATTCTCTAAATCACTGTTGATTAGAGAAATGCAAATCAAAACAACTCTGAGGTACCACATCACACCTACCAGATTGACCAAGATGACAAAACAAGAAAATGATAAATGTTGGAGAAGATGTGGGAAAGTTGGGACACTAATGCATTGTTGGTGGAGTTGTGAAATGATCCAATCAACCACATAATGCCAAACTCTCTGTAGGTTTGACTTCTCCTCAACAGCTTGTCAATGTTTTATGAAGCAATATTGTTAATAGTCTTCCATTCCCCTCCCCTGCATTGTTTTGTTGAGTAACTTGGTCTCTACATTTGTAATAAGTTATAACAGTTGAAACAATGGATGAATAACAACAATAATTACTTATATTACTGATAATATGCATGGAGATGGAAGAATATGTAATAACTTTGGCCATAATGTCTCTCTGCTTCCACCTTACACTTGACCCTTATCAATTCTTATGGAGCCTATAGTAATGGAATCCTCACTAATCTCTCCTCTTCTATTGTTTTCTGTCTCCAAACTATCTTTCACACTACTGCCAAAATAATCTTCCTAAGGCATACATATCTGCTCAAGTCACTTTCCTGATTTCTTGCTCTAAAATTAGTTCCTAACCTGGGATCCATATTTTTTTTTTAATTCCTTTCCTTTTAATAATTGTATTTCAATATGATCACTTTCCTTTATAATCCTATGAGAAGAGTTGTATTGGCTTGTAAACACCTTATCTTAATATCCCAAACCTTCTGAATTCTGTCTCCAAGCTGCATTTCCAGTATTATTTCACAATCCTATTCTTGGTACAGCCTATACTTCACCCATATTCCTATTCCCCCACTTAGTCATCGCTTTACCCATTTCTCTACCTTTTTGCATGGAATACCTTAATATCTGAAATAGGTAGACTCTTGCCTCCCCTTTCTTCATTTGCTCTCATTCTTTTCCTCCTCTGGGTCCCAATTCAGGTACCACTTACTCCATAATGTGTTTCCTTTGTTTTGCCACACCCTTGTCTCTCTTAGACCACAGTATTTGACATCTCCTACACACATAATCATCTTCTAAATTGTACTATAGTTCTTCATATATATGACTCATCCCGTTATTAAATTGCAAGATCCTTGAGTCAGATACTATGTCTTGTTTCATCTTTGTATTTCCTGTACCCAGCATAATCCCTTGAAGAGGCAAATAATAAATGTTTACTGAATCAAATGTATTTCTGGTCTCTGTGTATTTTTAAGGGGTAATGTTAATAGACACAGTTTGATAATAAAGGTAACATTGATAAAAAATAACAATACATTGTTTTAGTTCTATACTGACTCATTTCAGTAGATTGTTGAATGATTTATTTTTAATATGAATCCTTCATGTTAAGCTCTCATCTCTGCTTTATATGCTGCAGATAATTTTCAGTGAGAATGTGGGATGTTTTGAGCATCACACACAGCAACACTACATAATGCAGTTGAGATGAAGCATCACAAATTCAATTGGCAACAGCAGTAACATAAGCTTGCTCAACTTGCTTTGAAGGTTTCGATTTTTGCTGCCCATTACCTTACACACAGGCTGTTTGCTAGCAAAGTAAATTCAAATACAGAACAGGAAAAGGTGGTAAATACAGCAAAACAGATTGCATGTTGAGTTCTTGCTTGTCTGGGATGTATACCATTTGCCCATATACAAGTTAGTCTAGCAGTTATGTCAGTCAGCAAAATTGTTCAGTTAAGTCAATTAGTTTGACCTTTTTTTTTATTATTTGTTTGTATGTTTATTTATTTATTTAATTTTAGCCTGGGTCTTCTTATCTTGCCTGAACCAGAAATGTGGAGACTGTTCACAGGTTCAATACCAATAGAACTGATCTGCTTAGAAGTTTTAACCTGTCCTAGTTTTTGCCACCTGGACTGGTTCACCTTTCCTACGACAGCCTCTGGGCTCCCCATACCCAGGGACTCACCATATTGATGCTGTCCTTCCTATAGACACCCAATTAGCTTTAGCCTACTTCAGGTGGGCACTCCAGTATTTAAGTGATGTACTAACTAGCCTTGAATTCTTCCAGTAGAAAGTATTACAGACATGCACTCCCATGCCTGACAGGTTTGCCCTTTAAACATTTTTTAAACTTTCTTATTTTAGTCAAACCATGTTGTAAGTATAGACAGAGACACTGTTTCAATGTTAAAGAATGTTGTTTCCCCACTTTGTTAAATTTCCATACACAAATGTATTTGCTCCTTTCAACATGGGGTGCCTGCCATACAGAGACTGCGATGATAATGCAAAGGAGGTTGAATGTAGTAACAAGAAAAACATACCTGTTTGAGAAGCATTCTGACTCTATTGAAAGTAAACAGATGTTATTTAACATGGAATACAAGCATTTACATTTTACTACTTTATTTAAAATTAATTAGTTAGATAACCTCCAGGCCAAGTTATTGGTCAGGAATAATTGTCTAATCAAAGTAACTATTTTAGATATATTTAGACTAATTGTCCAAGTCACAGGATCACCAAGAGCTGTATCCAGTTAAGGATTCTTGATGAACAAAAGAATCATACCCAATTCATATATGATGACAAACAAAACTATGATATCAGTTTAATAACTGCTAGGAACCTGACAATTACAGTAGTGTGTACGTATGTCTATATATGCATGTATGTATGCATTTACATATATATGTATGTATACATACATACATACATTTTATACATGTATATTCATATACCATATGCAATATAATTCTTCTAAACTATTATATGTGTGTATAATAACTATCATTCATGTAATGCTTTAAAATTTGCAAAGCACTTTGCGTACTATCTCAATTGACCCTCACAACAACCTCAAGGAGTAGGTGCTGTCATTATCCCATTTTACAGTTGAGAAACTGAAACAAATCAAGGTTAACACAGGGTCACACAGCTAGTAAGTATCTGTGGTCACATTCAAACTTAGGTCTCCCTTAGATTTAGCCCTCTAACCACTGTATCATCTAGATGCATGCATATGTATATGTGTGCGCATCTATATATGCATAGGATAATAAACATATGTTATGTTCTCAAATTCCTTCTTGTTTGCACAAGAATTGAATACACGTAAGGGGATGGTAACTGGAACTATCCATTCATCTGTCCTAAATATGAGCCAATTAGGCCACAGAGAGTAGGGCAACAGCTTAGAAAGACAATTTTGGTTGTCTTAATGAGTACTAATTAACTGTCTCCAGTGCATATGTCTTGTCAATACCACTGAATACAATGGCTTCCCCAGGACAGATGAATCAAACATTCCCTGTGGTAGATACAGTTCAGTCATTAAAGCTGCCACTGGAAGCCATTCATTTGTTTTTGTTTAACACTTCAAACCAGTTCATTGAGATCTCAGCAGAGACGGGTCCAGATTCATAAAAAGGGAGTGAATCTTATGGCAAATCAGGTCTCTTTCTGTCATCATTTCTCTTTCTGGAGAAGATTTTTTTCCTCCACAAATCACAATCTCTACTGGCATATTTAGTACAAAGAACTCACATTGACATCCATGATTATTCTATACATTGCCTAGGCATAGAATAAATGAAACAGGATTTAAGGCATGATTTGTAGAAAATTATAGTCCCACTAAGATTTTCAAATAGAAAATATATTAATTAGTGTAGGGAAAATGAAACCTCTCTAAACAGCAGCCGTTTCCAGTGATACTTGGGACAGCAGCACACTTGGGCCTTATTAGCATGTTTGTCACACATTCCCCAGTACAAAAGAAATTTGATTCAGGTCTTTGTTCTCTCAGCTTTTTGTACTACTATCTATGCCTTAGAAGAAAATGAATGAAAACATAGGAAAGGAAAAAGCGTTTGTCTTAACAGAGTTAAAATAGTCTTCTTGTTTAAACAAAAAAAAAAATCCTCATGTATGACTGTGGTATTGAAATTTAATGTAAAAAATGATTTAAGTGTAAAGGTTTCATTTTCTCCTAAATTCCAGGGTCATTTTGTTGAGAAGGAAACTAAACAAGGAAGGTCAATAATGAGGGTGTTTAAATTGCAGTATTATCTAATATCCAGTTTATCCATTTTGTACCTAGCTCTTCAGGAAGGAATATGAGGGAAATCTGACTGTGTGTGGGATCTCAGCTTTTATGGTACTTGTGGATGTCACTCTACTATTGGCCAGCGATCTCTACAAAGAGCCTCAGCTCTCATCGGCTATCAAGGACTGACGTCTCTGCATTAGGGTCTAGAGTAGTCATTTCCTTGAATATCCTCATAACTGAAATCTGTGAGACCTGTATTACTGGGCTCTATTTCTCTTACCTACAATGAATGAACTAGAGAACATTTAAGAACATTAGGGATGCAATTCTTCTACTAATGAAAAAAATACTAATGACTTCGAAACACATAAATCACAAAATAAATCTATATGCACAATTGGTTCATCCCTGTTAACTAAAGCAATTAGTTAAGTCAGTGAGGAAAAAAAATCATCAAATAATTTTTTTTGACAGAAATTGCTAGTAACTTCTAATAGCCTTGAGAATAAAATACAGACTCGTCAGCCTTCATTTATAGCCATCCACAAGAGGAGAGGAGGGACTTTTATAGTGCAAAGAAAACTGGATCTGGAGTTAGAGGATCCAGGTTCAAATCCTGACTTTGCCAGCTTTAGTGTGACCTTCATTAAGTCATTTAACATCCTCAATCAGTAAAATGAGATTAGACCAGATGATGTTGTCTATTTCTGATCTATTATTTGACTCCACCCTATCTTTATAGTCATATTTGTACTAATGCTTTTCATTGACTCTGGATAATAGCCTAAATGAACTGCTGCTAGCTTTGTCCTGCCCTCTCTTATCTGTGTGTGTTTGTATAAGTGATCCTTTCTCTAAACCAGGTACACTCTCCCATCTCACTTCTGGTTGTTAAAATCCTTTCTTTAAGATGCAGGACATTTGACATAACTTCTATGAACTGAAAGTGATCTTTTCCTCTTCAAATTTACTTAGGGCACGTTGTATAGACCACAGGTATCAATCTCAAATAGAAATAGATCCCTGCAAACTACCTATTGAGTTAGAAAATTACAAATTTAAATTATCTTTGTTTTATTTTTTTAAATTTATTTTGTTAAACATTTCCTAATTGTAAATAAACATTTATTTTGCACTACTGTATGTCAGGCACTGTGGCTAAGCACTCCTAACAAATACATTTTTCATTTGATCCTCACAAAAGCCCTGTGAGATAGGTGGTATTATTATCCCCACTTTACAGCTGTGGAAAAGCAGACAGAGGTGAGTGACCTGCTCAGCATAAACAGATAGTGTCTGAGACTAGATTTGAATTCAAGTCTTCCTAACCCCAGGCCCAGTGCTTCCTTTATGTATTGTTTCACCAGCTGCCTCTAAGAAAGAGAAAGGCCTCAGTCGTTGGTCCAAACATGAAGAACCCATCTATGCCTGTGGACATTTGTTTCAACATTTCCCTTTCTCTCCAGTGCTTACACTAACCATTCCTGTAGCTATGGACAGATGTGATCAAAATCAAAACTCTTCCCTCCAGGAAAGCCATAATGAGCTATTATTTGGGTACTTAATCAGAAACTCACACATGAGGGAATTGGATCAGGAATTCTGGAAACTATCATGACTACTGCAATACCAAAGCTGCTCCCAAACCGTACTCATGTTCAAACTGCTCCTGCTCTGTGTTCTACACCATCAAAGAATGAAGTTGCACCCACTTCTAAATCACCAGTCATTTTATACCACAGGAGCCCATTTTAAGAACCTTCTGGATGATTCATGCCTTCCTAAAGCAGAATTCTCTATGGTAACATTTCCCAAGAATCGATGCCTAAAGCAATGCTACCTCCTTTTCCTAACCTGGAGTATGATAGGAGAATCTCACATCTATTTATGTTGCTGAGACTATTTACAAATGCCATTTTAAGTTTTCTACATTGATAAGGAAAGAGGTTGTGTCATAGTTGCCAAAAGACTGACCTTCAAGTCAGGAAGATCTGGGATTAAATCCTGTATTAGTTACCTACTAGCTGTGTGACCATGGCTCTCAGGGCTCCCAGGTGAGTTGCTGATTTGCATTATTGAAGGGGGTTTCCACACTAGGGGTTCCTATTTTGATAAAATCACAGGCCTGGATTTGAAAAAAAAATCTAACCACAATCATGGGGTCAGAGATGCCACAGATGTGATAGTTATCAGGCATGAGTTATACCTCTGAGTTCTTATTCAATTCTCCACATAGGACATTCTCCTGATGGGTCATTCCTAGTAGCTAAGAAGAAAAATATCTCTTGCTATTTCCTCACACATTTTGATATAACAAAGCGAGGTATTCAGATAGATTTCTTAACTGAGAAATAAGAAAATGGTAAGAAATCAGAGGTAATACCTTCCAAAATTCAGAGTTATGTCAGCTACAAAGTGACTGGAGTGCAGTCCTGCTGTGTCCTCACACCTCTATGTGAAAACAGAGGAGAAAAGAGAAATAGCAACATTCAATCTTGTTAGAACATACTTGAGGTTCTTGGGGTGGAAAGAATATTTTCTTATCAAAACTCCTTGTAATATTTGGATTGAATCACTTTGATCCCATCTCCCCTGGCAAGTGAGTGGGTAGACTCTTTTTTCATAACTTTTCCATTTCACAGCTTTGAAAGGGACCCCTGAGAGAAATTTCTACATTTCAAGACTGTGGCACCAGAGTAGTGAAATCACTCGGTATATGTGTTTTGAAGTTTTAGTTCAGTCTTACGATTCCATCACAGTGAAAATACTGTTAGCTAATGTTTAGGAGAAGCTGTGTATTAACATAGCTTCGGTGTTGAGACATGCCTTTCATACATTTGACATTTTCTCCTCTTCTTTTCCTTTACTGTGCTATCAGCTTTTTTCAGAAATGTTAACTGACAGAGGAATGTCAATGGCTGAGCAGGACTAGGACCAAGGGAGCCTGACTCCAGGCCAGTGCTATCCAGCGGACATAATGCCTTTCATGTGTTCATTTCATTTTACAGCCATTTCAAACAGGCCGAAACCTAAGAAATACATTAAAAATTTACCTTTTTTTCTCATTTCTATGGCAAAAATGTAATAATCCAGCTATGTATTTCTTGAAAATTTTCTCTATTGTTATAAAAGTAAAACTGAATAAATTTATCATGATTAATTTATTCCAAGTTTTAGTTCTCAACAATATCCTCATAATTTATAAGATAAAGCAACTGTCATCTCCCTAACAGAAATCTGTGCAACTGATGATTAAAACATCAGGAATAACTGTGCAAATTCTTGTTTTCTGACGGTGACTGGCTCTGCATGTCATCCCAAGAATTTACACATATCTATGTTTGACAGCATGTGACCAATATAAGGTTCATTTTATTTATGTTCAATTCTGTTATCAGCAAGAAAGAACAAGGAAAAAAGTAACCTTGGCAGTTTGTGATGTATTGTATACAAAACACAGAAAACTATCTTAGTTTTACTCTAAAGAAAGATGCTAGAGGACTCATGAGAGTGTTTGAAAGCTGAACTATCAGAAATTCCAGATAATCCTGTGCAATTTACTATTGGCATAATGACAGTATCTTCATTATTATAATTACCACACCAAGTGTTATTTGTATAGCACATTAAAATTTTCGAAGAGTTTTATACACATTACTTTGAGTCCCACAACAATCTCCTGAGATAGGTATTATTATCTATATTTTATAGATGAGAAAACTGAGGTTCTCAAAAATTCAGTACTTTGCCAGTGGAAGAAACATTTCACTTTCTAATTAAAAATAGGAATTATAAGAGAATAATTATAGTATCTTTCATATAGTAGGCATTTAACAAATGATTGTTGAATTGAATTGACTATGTCCTGGAAAATACTTACAATTGTTAAATTTTGCATTCCTCTAGGCATGGACTTAATTAAAGTGTAGGTTAGTTTAAAAAGAAATAGAAATTTGTATAATTATCTGGCAAATACGGTTAGCAAGACAGTCAATCCAGGTAATTATGCTAAAAAAAATCCCTTTGGGATATGGATAATCGGTATTGGCAGTCTCTTTGCTCCAATTGGCAGCGCTTTCCTTACCTTGGAGGTAAAGTCTCAACCTTAAGAGGTATCTCTGGAGAAAAGGCTAAGTAGAAAGCTGATGTGGTTCTTTGTATGAAGCAGTTAAAAATTCAAACTTGGGCCAAATTTTGCAGATTGTGAACATGTATTAGAATCATAATGTTCTAAAGTTAAATGCAACTGTTTCCTCTTTTTGGTCACACAGTTAGGAGGTAAAATAGATTCAGGGCATCTACTAATCACTGACAGGCACTGGGTCATACTCACTGTCAATGGATGCTAAGGTAGGCAAGGTTACAGTGACACTAAGCAGTATCACTGCACAGTCCATATTTTTCCCAGCCTGTCCTTATGTTTGTTGTTGTTCATTAGTATCCAATCTTTTGTGACCCCATTTGGGGTTTTCTTGGCAAAGACAGTGGAGTGGTTTGCTATTTCCTTCTCCAACTAATTTTACATACAAGGAAACTGAGGTAAACAGAGTTAAGTGATTTGCCCAGGGTCACATGGATAGTAAGTGTCTGAGGCCAGATTTGAATTCAGGTCTTCTTGACTCCAGACCTGGTGCTCTATCCATTGTAGTACCTAGCTGCCCAACCCTTATGTTGCTGGAAACCAATTTATTTCCCTGGTGAAATGGAAAAGATAGAAGAATGAGGCTTGATACGAGAAAGAGAGAAAGAGGGAGAAGGAGAGAGACAGAAAGAGAGAGAAATTTACTATTCATTCTTTCCTTTGAGTGAAACTAACAAATGGATTTTTTAGGTTTGAATTCCATGTGAGCAAATTCCATTAACCTTTGTGATCTGGGACATTTCTTTGGGGGAATTCTCCTTTTCATTATGATTCTCAGTGAATTTATTTGAAGTGTATAATGTTCAAGAGGAGTGGAATAAGGAGGGTGATTAGGGAATGGAAATGCAGAGCAGAGCCAAGATTACTTGAAATCTATGGGAACTCCAGATTTAGATCAAGTCTTCAGGGCACAGAGCAATATGGAAACAAGGGCTTTATTTATATGATTCCTACACAACTCTAGGTTGTTTCTGTGAATTACAATCTCTCTAAGTGCTCACAAACATGCCTTATATTGGCATAGTGTTGACCCCTGGAACTCAAAGGTTGTACTAGAGGAATTCAGACTCTGGCAAGCAATCTATCCAGCAGGAAAGCCTTTAAGCACAGACCTGCTAACATATTATGCTTGCTTGCCATCTGAAGACCCTCCTGGCTAAGTATGGAAAAACTTATACTCAGCAGGCTGGCCATTAGGTGATCAAATATGGAGCCAGGGAAAACCATGAAACAGAGAATGACCCTTGACTCAATGTAGTATCTCCCTGCTGGTGCCTCTATGGCAATGACATGATGGTAGAAAAGGGGGCAAAGGCTACAAAGAATCATATTGTTCTTAGGCTGTCTGAAAACATTAGGTGTTAATCCTTTCAATGGGCATTTTTTCCAAGGATCACAAGTTGATAGAGAATTGCAGCAGCTTTACACATCTTTCGATTGAATCAGAAAGCATAAATAAAATAAGTTGCAGCCAAATGAGAGGGTGAATCAGGGTTGACCTTTATCTTCCCAGGAATCAGGCTTCCACATCCCTTCCAGCATTCATTTCGTTGTGTCCCCACTCTGAGACCATCTCCACCATTCAAGAAAGTTGGACTCTCCCCTGAATCTGCTCCCCTCTCCAATCCTCTGATAGGGAGCCTTTTGTCTTGTCTTCTAGGGAATTAAGGCCACCAGAGCACTGCCACTTCCCATAGCTTCCTTTCTATGCCTCCACCCCCCTTCCAGCTCTCCTTTCAGTGTTTAGTCTCCACCTATTAGAATGTGTTCATCATTGATTTTGTTTATACCCCCGGCACTTAACATGTATCTGATATGTTGATACAGTAATTAATGAATCTTTCTCATTCTGCCTCTCTTCTTCCCTTCTCTCTCCCCCCTTCATCTTCCCCTCTCTCTTCTACCCTTCCTTCCTCCTTCTACCTCCCTCTGCCCTCTCTTTCCCTCCCTCTCTCCCTTCTTCTTTCTCCTTCTCTTCCTTCTCTTCTTTCTCCTCCTCCTCCTCCTCTTTCTTCTTCTTCTTTGTCTTCTTCTTCATCTTCTTCTTCTTCTTCTTCTTCTTCTTCTTCTTCTTCTTCTTCTTCTCTTTCTCTTTTTCTCTTTCCTGCTTCTTTCTTCCCTCTCTCCCTTCTTCAGGGTATTGACCTGGAAGCTGACAAGTTAACTTTTTCACTTTTTTGAAACCTGCAAATTTCATATGCCAAACATGTGTAACTTCATCCAGATCATTGCCCCTCAGCACTCTGTCCTGGGCTATTTTCTCTATATATACTATTTCTCTTGGTGACTTCATTGGCTACCATAGATTCAATTATAATCTCTATACTGATTATCAGGTCTATTTATCCAATCCTAGTCCCTCTGCTGACCTCCAGTCTCCTATCTCCAACTACCTATTTGACTTCTCAAACTGGGTATACAAAGGGCATCTTAAGCTCAACATGCCCAAAACTAAACTCATTATCTTCCCCCAATCCCCTCCCCTCTTCTTAATATCACTACTACATCCAGAGCATGATCATCCTGTTAGTTACCTGGGCTTGCAACTTATGTATTATCCTCAACTCCTACTCTCTCTCATCTCTCATATTCAAGCTGTTGCAAGTATTGTCTTTTTTACCTTTGAAACATTTCTCTATTATTTCCTTCTCTCTCTCTTGACACTGCTATCACTTTAGTGTAAGGACTCATCATCTCATCACCTGCCACAAGACTCTCCTTATTCTACTCCATCCTCTACTCAACTGTCAAACTAATTTTTCTAAAGCACAGATGATGACCATGACACTCTGCCACTCAATAAACTATAGTTACTCCACATTACCTCCAAAATCAAATTCCTCCATTTGGCTTTTAAAATTGTTCCTAATCTGGCCCCTTTCTACCTTTACAGTCTTCTTCCGCCATTCTCTTCCCCAGGTACTTTGGAATCAAATGACATTGGCCTCCTTGCTGTACTTTCAGCAAGGATCTCCATCCCCAGCCTCCAAGAATTTTTGTTGGCTGTCCCCCAAGCTGGGAATATTCTCCCTCTTCACCACCATGCCAGTTTCCCTGATTCCCTTTGAGTTCCAGCCAAAATCTTTCCTTTTACAAGAAGTTTTTCTGGAATCCCCTTAAAGCTAGTGATTTCCTTCTAAAATTATCTCCAATTTATCACAATATCTTGTTCATATATATTTTGTACATATCTGGTTTGTATATAGTCCAAATTAAACTGTGAGTTCCATAACAGTAGGGACTGTTTTTTTTTTTTTTTGCTTTTCTTTGTATCCTTAGCACTCAGCATGCTCCCTAGTAAATAGTAGGTGCTTAATAAATGCTTATTGACTTGTTTAAAAACTACATTTTCTTAGCTCTCAAGCTCCCTGATCTCTGTGTAGCTTTTGGTAGTTTGGACCTGCTACTGATTATCTCTCTTGCCTTTGTTTCTTTGATGGTTCTCTCTCCTGATTTTTCCCTCCAACCTTTTTGAAGGTTCTTTCTCAATCTCTTTGCTGGATCTCACCTAACTCTAACCCCTTTAATATAGACATTCTTCTCTTCTCTCTGCATTCTCTAATTGGTGATCTCATCAGGTGATTTCAATCATCACCTCTGGTCAAATGTTACCAAATCTTTATATCCAGCACTAATCTCCCATGAACTCCAGTCTTAAATCACAAGGGCATGCTGGATATTTCCACCTCTCCACAATAAACATCTGATACCCAGTATGTCAAAAATAGACCTCATCACTATCTTCTGCTAAACCCACCCACCTTTTAAACTTCCCTATTTCTTCCAAGAGCACCATTGAATATAAGTATAACCCTTTGGAGCTCTTCATCCCTAATTACTGTCCCTCACCTACCATATCAATCATTCAATCAATAAACATTTATTAACTGCCTTCTATGTGCCAGGCACTGTGCTAAGCATTAAGGATACAAAAAGAGGCAAAATACAGTCCCTGCCTTTAAGGAACTTACAATCTAATGGAGGAGAAAAAATATAAACAAATATATACAAAGGACACAGGATAAATAGGAAATATTTAAAAGAAGGAAAGCACTGGAATTAAGAAGGGTTAGGGGAAGGTTTCCTGTGGGATTTTAGCTGGGATTTAAAAGAAGCCAGGGAGATCAGTAGCTGGAGCAGACGAGGAAGGTCATTACAGGCATGGGAGGCAGTAGGAGAAAATGCCAGAGGTGTGAGATGGAGTGTCTTGTTTGTGGAAGAGATAATAGGCCAGGCCAGTGTCACTGCATTGAGGTGTAGGTGTTAGGGAATAAGGTGTAAGAAGACTGGAAAGGGGGGCAGCTAAGTGGCACAGTGAATGGAGCTCTAGCCTTGGAGTCAGGAGGACCTGAGTTCAAATCCAGCTTCAGACATATAACACTTACTAGCTGTGTGACCCTGGGCAAGTCACTTAATCCCATTGCTTAGGCAAAAAAAAAAAAAAAAAAAAAAAAAGACTGGAAAGGCATGAGGGAGTTAGGTTAGGAAGGGGTTTGAAGGCCAAACACAGCACATTCACTCAGTTTCCAAGTCTTACTATTCTAGCTATTTAACATCTCTCTCATCCATTCCTTTATCTCTTCTGACATAGCAATTAACCTAGGTCATGCCCTCATTAGCTCTTACTTGAACTATTGCAATAGCTTTCTAGTAGGGCTCCCAGACTCAAGTCTTGTCCTATTCTAATTCCTCTTCTTCATAACTGCCAAAGTGATGTTTCCTAAAGCTTAAGTGTTACCACATCAGTCCTTTACTAATAAACTATAATGGTTCCCTACTACTCCCAGGAACAATTGGGAACTCCTTTATTGATATCCAAAGTCTTCAAAACTCATCCCAAACCTACATTTTCAGACTTATACATTTCTCCCCCTCTCATAAACTATGATCTAGCAACACTGACTTCCTTGCTATTTCTCACTCATGAAATTCCATCTTCTATTTTTATGCCTTTGAGAGCTGGTTGTTTGCCATTCCCAGAAGGTATCCCACCCTCAATTTTGCTTCTGAGAATCTCAAATTTCCTTCAGGATTTAGGTCAAGTCTAGATTTCAACCTGAAACCTTTTCTGATCTCCCTCTAGATAGAAAGAGATAATAGAAATAGAAAGATGACTTTCTATTTTTTACAAATGTACTTAAAATGTCCATAACCTTTTTTTTATCATGACTTCCTTGTCAGTCTGGTGAAACTACAAATCCTTTCTTAAAATAATGATTTTAAATGCATGAAAGAAAATATGTAGAATTACAAAGAAAACCAATTTTAAGTAAAGTTATTAAAAATAATTCCATAGACCCTGGGTTAATATAGAATGTAAGTTCCCTAAAGGCAATAATTGTTTTACTTTGACTTTCACTTCATATATTCCTAGTGCCTGTAACATAGTTGACTCATCAATCGATCTAAGATTCAGATCAGATATCCCCAGTGTTTAGTGGTCTCTCCTTAATTCATTTAGCATTTACTTAATCTGAATACCTAGATCACAAGATAACAGTTTTGGGAGTGGAAGGGACCCAGCAAAGCATAAGCTCTTTGAAGAGAATAACTGTTCCATTTTTGTCTTCATGTTCTGAATGACTAGCATGGCCCTTGGCACCTAGCAGCAAATGCATTGCTAGTGGGTCTACATATAAATGGTATAATTATTATATTTATATTGGAGTAAATATATTCTTTTCTTTGGGCCTGCCATGAATACTGATATCTTCAAAACAGATACCAATTATAAAAAAAAAATAAAGTGTTTTCTATATGCATTGGTTTGATGGATTTTGATGGATTTCAAGATACTCTCTTTCCACTAATAAGTTGTTACACTGAAAAAATGAATGATAATTTAGTCAATTATTTTGATTTCTCTGATTTTAAAATAAAAGAGACACTATGGCCAATTATTCTCATACCCTGGGTTTGTTTGGGCTGAACATACTAATAAAGCTCCGATACATTGGTATAAAAAGAGAACTCAACTCTCTGCTCATGTGGAAGATGGCAAGGCAGGAGAAATGAGAAAAGTTGATGGACTGCTGAGCCACAAAAGATATATGTACTGCCCCTATCTACCCTGTACCTTTATTCAGTAGAAGTGGGGAAGGGAAAAGGAGCCCTCTAATTAGAGATCTTAGACTACTCTTTCTCGAACTTTTCAGCTCCTTAAGTCTTTCACCACACATTCTTGTGGAAAAAGTGCTTAAGGCTTAGGTTATAATGCACGTCTCTGTGTCCTGAAATTAGGGACACAAATCATCCAATATCCAATGTAACTCAGATATTAGGGACAAAAATCATCCAATATACAATGTAACTTGGATATTAGGGACAAAAATCATCCAATATACAATGTAACTTGGATATTAGGGACAAAAATCATCCAATATCCAATGTAACTCAGATATGAGATGGGTAATTTATTCCTACATACTCACGAGTGTGTAATAACAGAAAAAATTAAACAGGATTCAATAACTTAATTTATGAATACTGCAATAATCCGGTGGGAGGCCAATATGTAAACTCCTTCAGAACATAAAGCAATGCAGAATACTAAGTGGGTATTTTAACATTTAGCTTCCACTTAACATTATTCCTAAAATTCTACTGGTAACAAGGCCTGATTTGGGCCAGATTTTGTCTCCATGGGAGTCCTCTTCATGAAAACTGTCTCCTCAGGTTTTACTTAACTATTTTTTTCTTTAAAGTTACTGAGGGAGGGATCAATGAGGGTGAGGTCAATGGGTGGCTATTGCTAGAAAGTGACTTTGGTATAAAGTAATAATAGCTAACATTTATTTGACTTTTTGAGGTTTTCAAAGTGCTTTATATGTAGTATCTCACTTGATTCCCACAACAACCCTTTGAGGGGAATTGTTTTCATTATTCCTATTTTATAGAAAAGGAAACTGACTGTGAAAGACATTTAAGTGACTTGCCCAGGGTCACACAACAAGTAAATTTCTGAAGCAGGATTCAAACTCAGATCTTCTGACTTGAGTCCAGTCTTCTATCACCTATACCACTTAGGTATAAAACACATGTTTTGGAGGGGGAAAAAAAAAACAAAAAGAAAAGATCATTGATACCTCTAGGTGCTATGGTAGATAGTGCTGGGTCTGGAGTTGGAAAGACCTGAGTTCAAATTTGACTTCAAATATTTACTAGCTGTGTGATCTTGGGCAAGTCATTTAATCTCTGTTTGCCTCAGTTTCCTTATCTATAAAATGGGGATAATAATAAGTACCTACCTTACAGGGTTGTTGTAAAGAACAAATGAGATAATAATTGTAAAGGGCTTAGTACAGTGCCTGGCAGATAGCAAATGCTATATAAATCTTAGCTGTTATTATTATATGCAACAATATATTATAACAAGACCTTTAATAGATGAAAAATAAAGAAAAAGAAAAGTAGAAACAAAGATAATACCCATTGATTGGGGCATTAACAATTTATTGCTAAAACAAATTATTGTTGTTGATTTTAATGGAATATTACTGTGTTGTTAAGAAATTAACATGATTAATATAGAGAAGCATGGGAAGAGAAGAAATATTATACAAAGTGAAGTAAGCAAAGCCAGGAAAAAAAAACTACACACAAATAACAATAACAATGTAAGTGAGGGGGAAAAAAAAGAAAATTTTTAAAATTGAATGCTATGAAATTCTAAAGGCCAAGCTTGACCCCATAGATAGGATATGAGAATACACATCCTTCACATACAGCAGAAGTGGTAGTAGTGGGGAAAATGGGGGATAGAGGTGATTATGGTTGTGGAAAATGGCATTGAATATTAGCCTTGGCTGGCTCATTGGTCAGTTTTGCTGAACTGTGCACTCCTTCCCTCCTAGTTATGCTTTGTTGTAAGATGCAGTGCTTTAAGAGGGAGAAGTGAGAGAGATATATTGGAAAATATAAAAAGAAAAGATCTCAATAAAAATTTTAAAGTAACTTTGCTGCAAGAGTCCACTCAACACATTCTAGTACCAAAACACTGGAAAAGATTGTTGCTGAAAGGATTTAAAGGGACTTTTTTTTTTTTTTTGCTTCATTCAATGAGATTTATGGCCAATTTAGTTTAAAACCTTGATCTGTTACTCTTCTCCTTCTCCTTAATGTAGGAATGAAGATATAGAAGTCTATTTCTTTCCTCAGAATTGGTTCATACTCAAATTAAAGTCAAGTATCTGATACATACCTGAAAAGGCCCTCAGTACACAATTCAGTAAAAGTTTTTCTATTGACAGTTTTTTCCTCTAAACTTTCCCTAATTTTTTTGTTTGTAGATAAGAAAGAAAGAAAAGAAAAGAAAGAAAGAAAGAAAGAAAGAAAGAAAGAAAGAAAGAAAGAAAGAAAGAAAGAAAGAAAGAAAGAAAGAAAGAAA
>NW_020954552.1:11234694-11236513 GCF_900497805.2 Vombatus ursinus | reverse complement strand
AAAGAAAGAAAGAAAGAAAGAAAGAAAGAAAGAAAGAAAGAAAGAAAAAAAAAAGAAAGGAAGGAAGGAAAGTGGTTTTGTCATTGACTCCACTTTCTGAGCAAGCAGTAGAGATGCATTTACTTAAGGCACTTAAATCATGTCTTGTATCAATTAAGGTAGTAAACAGCACTTTACTATGGTCTTTGGGCTTCATACTGTCTTTTTTGGTGCCATTTTCCAATTGGAAACTGATGTCCTTGACAGCTGAATACTTGTGTGATTTAATTTCTTCCTTGTCTGGTCAATAATGCCCCATTTAAATCAGGGGCCCAGAGATATGAAGAACTGTGTAAATAAAGTGACCTGCTGCAGGACTTTGGCTTCACTATCTCTCCATAACTACAACTGGAAGATTTTATAGGGTCAGAAACAAATGGAAAGATGTTGATGCATTTTATTTTTCTAAAGGAAATGCTAGAAAACTGAATTTGTTTTCAATGTAATTGTACCTTTGTATCTCTCTCATCAAGGCAGTTTGGTGAATGGTGCACCTACAGAAAAAAAAGACCTGAGTTCAAATCCTGCATCAGGCACATACTAGCTTTATAATCCCTGGAAAGTCATTTAATCTTTGTCTGACTCAGTTTTTTCATCTGTAAAATGGTAATAATAATAGTATCTGCCTCCCAGGGCATTAAATATTATCATGTTCCAAATCAAAATTTACCTAAATATGAAGGTTATGCCAAACAATGCCAGAAAAGAATGAGGAATACCCTTTGTATGCTTAACAGGCATATTGCTTTTGATCCAGGTCTTTCTGAAGCCTGGATCCTCCTAATGACTCCATTTTGTGGCTTCAGTAACCTTTAGCTACTCCTTAAAAGAACTAGCCTTCCCTGTGAATAAAGTGAAACCTAGTCTGTCACTCATTGATATCTCTGGCTCCCTGCAGAGGCTGTGTTTCAGCATCCCCTTAGAGAGCTTTTCCTACCTCTTTAGTTTTCATTTATCCCATCTTAGAATATGGGTGTCCTGCTGACCTAAAACCACTGTCAATATCACTGCATTGAAAGAAGCAGGGCTTTAATATTGGTGGACTTATTGTCCTGTAAAGTTAAATGATTAATGTTATTTTGATCTTGTCATTATAAATGTGATGAGAGATGATATTCAGCCAATCAAGATTCTGAAAATGGTATCTGTGGCATGTTGACAAGTCATACATATACCTATGTATGATATGTATTTTATACATATATATACACATACACATGCACACATATATATGTGTATGTATGTGTATATATATATATATATATCACTGTATTATATACTTGTGTAATAAAGCTGGTTTGTTGAAGATTTTATCAGAATTCCCTATTAAAGTGCTATATCCATATGTTTGCAAAACCAGATGTGTAGTACCAGATAGATAAGGGGAATCTAGGTGGCACAATGGCTATTGCATAAGTTCTTAAGACCAAAGAAGACCAAAATTTGAGTCCTGCCTATATTTATACTACTTGTATGGCCCTGCACAAATAGCTTAAACTTCTCTTAGCCTCAGTTTCCTCATCTGTAAAATGGGCATAATAATAGCATCTAACTCACTGGATCCTTGTAAGGATCAAATGTTAACTTATATAAAATATTTAAAGCTCTATATAACTATCAGCTACCTAATAAAAGTAGTAACAATAGTAGCACCATTCAAACCACCTCCTATGTAAGACCTTTCCTGATCACAGCTACTAATGTCTCTCTCCAGAAATTACCTTGTATTTCTGGTGTGTGTGTGTGTGTGTGTGTGTGTGTGTGTGTGTGTGTGTGTGTG
>NW_020954552.1:11204715-11234684 GCF_900497805.2 Vombatus ursinus | reverse complement strand
TGTGTGTGTGTGTGTGTGTGTGTGTGTGTGTGTGTGTGTGTGTGTGTTTGTATTTTCAACCCCAGCACTGTCCTTTGACTTCATCATGACCTCCAGTCTCTTCCCCCTTAATTCTTCTCTAGGCCTTCACTCCTACACTTGCTATACTCTCTTCTCTTTTCTGTCATGGCAACTTAGTGGACCATTTCAATTCCATATTGCCCCCTTCTCTAGAATCCTCTGTCCCCTTGTCCTGTCACCATTCTTGTCCTGCCAAGCATCAACTTTGGATTACTACAACTATCCACTATTTTTGCTTCTATTCACATGCTGCAGAATGAGGCTGCAAAAACTCATGAAACTGTGCTGACTGGGTCCATTACAAATTTA
The DNA here is from genome assembly GCF_900497805.2 of Vombatus ursinus. Taxonomy (NCBI): domain Eukaryota; kingdom Metazoa; phylum Chordata; class Mammalia; order Diprotodontia; family Vombatidae; genus Vombatus; species Vombatus ursinus. Next base: position 11,234,315 of record NW_020954552.1, on the reverse strand, counting down.
TGTTACATAATCTCAACTGGGCTTTGACTGGCAAAGCAATCTTTTTACACCTCTCTAATCAATTCACTATCACACTCACCATTCTTGCTTTTCCAAAACTTTTCATTTCTTCTCAAAATTCTCATAGTTCTTCTTCCTCTCCCTCCACCCACCCCCCCCAGCCTATTACCTAACATCTCATGGAAAAAATTGAGGCTTTTTCCCCTCTTCATCTCACATCATTCAGATGACTTCTACAACTATCTCCTCCTTCACCCATCACATGAAGAGGTCATCCTTTTCGTCAATATAAATTCCTAGACATGGACAAATTATTTTGTAAAGATTTTTACATATGGAAACATTCTCCTAACCAGAACATTTGATTAATTGGTTCCTTAATATATAAATTTTTTGCAGAAGGTTTCGCACCATCACTTGTTAGGCCAAGAATTTGATTTTAAATAACAGGTCCCTTAAACTCAACAGGCATTATTGGTTGAGTTTTCCAACACTAGTACTGAAACCATTTTTAGTAGTAAAACCCATCACTTGAAGCAAAACCTTTGAAAAAACTTTGGCAGTAAAGTCTCTGAAATAATTTTTAAAAGACTGCTATTAATGATGTCTGGTAACATCAGGCCTATGGAAAATAACTTGTATTTTCAGATTAATTTTATTCTGAATTGAAGAGTGTTACTTACTGGGTGAGAAGGATATTATTTATTCCTGATGAGTTTGATAGTTGAGAACAATGTCGGATGTGATATAATCTTCCCCCATTAGACTGAGGGATCTTTAAAAGCAGGGACTTTTTTTGTTTGTTTGTTTTGTTTTGTTTTTCTTTGTGTCCTCAGTGCTAAGTATAGTGCCTGACAGAGAGCAGGTCTTAATAAATATTTGTGGACTTGACTTACAAACAGCACCATGTTAAATCATTTTCTTCTTTCCTTACATAAACTAGGGGAAGCTGTTTTATTTTTATCATGTTTTCACTCAAAATATTTTAAATTCAATGTTTTATTTCTATCTACCTTTGTAATTTTACTAGAACTATGAGATTACTTTTTAAAAACTGTGTAACATAAATCACACAGCTAGGCCGCAGGAAGTAAACCCAAACTGGAAATGCTATTACATCTTGGTTTGTTCTGCATTTGTGATTTCATAATGAAACTATGAAGAGACTTATTTCTTTAACATCATCTTGGCTATTAATACTTTTGCTTTCTTGTTCTTTGTAATTTTTTATAATGGCATTTGATACAACAATGTTTTTGTTAAAGAAAGTAAAACAAAAGCCTAATATAAGTAGACACCATTTATTTTGCACACATTCTGTTGAAACAAACCAAAAATCTAATTATATGTCAAGTATATTCAAATATTGATTCTAGAAGCCAACTTTTACATGATCAATTTTAAGTAATTTCTGATTGTTCTCTTCATTATGTGGCGTGTGTTTGTGTATGATATCTATATATCTATATATCTATATATATCTCTCTCTATATATATAAATAGCAAAGTTAATTTGTTTGTTTATTTTTCTCCCTATATGTATTTGTCTACCACTGCAATTTTTTTTTCCTTCATAGAATATCTTGGACTGTCTGATAAAAAATTAAAGTTCTGCAGAATACCATCTGAGGAAGACAGAACCATATGTTCCCAATGATACTGCTTAGATGTATGCTTTTCCTCAAAAAGACTTATTGACAAATTAAGTGTTTAATCAAAGAGGCATAATATACTTTGCAGAAGGTGGGTTGCAATCAGAATACAAGCTTGAGATATGTGTTATATAAGATTAGGTGTCAGTTCTAGCTAGATCCAACATTAAGATGATGACAATGATGATTAGCATTTACATAGTGACTGAAAATTTGCAAAGTTCATTATATTTATTATCTTGTTTGAATTTCAGTCTTTTCTCTTTTTGCAGTGACTCCCAAATCTATATATCCAGCCACAGTGTCTCTCCTAAGCTCCAGTCACGTATTGCCAACTGTTAATTGAACATCTATAACTGAATAATCTAGAGACATCTCAAACTCAAAATGTTTAACACAAAACACATTATATTTTTATCTACCCACCCACTCTCAACTCATCCCCTCACTGAGCTCCCTTATTTCTGTCAAGGATCCCATCATTGTTCTAGTCTATCAGGTTTGTAAACTTATGACAAACCTTAAATTCTCACTCTCCCTCACCCCACATATCCACCCAGATACCAAATCTTTCCTTTTCTAACTCCACAATATCCCTCCCATCCAGTGCCTTATCTTGACTCACATAGCCACCACTTGGGTTCAAATCCTCATCACCTATTGCAATAGTGTCATAATCATTCTCCCTGCCCCAAGTCTTTCCCTGCTCCAATTCATGCTCTATATAGCTACCCAAGTGTTTTTCATTAACTACACATCTGACCACATCCCTACCCGACTTAGTAAACTCTAAGCTAAAACAAAAACCCCGAGAGTTGACTTTCTATGTCCTTCACAACCTGGCCCCAACCTAACTTTCTATCCTTATTATGTTTGACTACCCTTCCTGTACTCTATAGTGCAAACTAACCTTTTCTTTCTTTCTCACATGGCAGTCCATCTCTCAGCATCTCTACATTTTTCATAGTCTGTCTCCTATACATGGAATCTAATGCCTACTCACTTCCATTTCTTAGGCTCCCTCACTTCTTTCAGGACAGAACTCAAATACCTCCTTCAAGAAGCCTTTCTCAAAGCCCCTAGTTAAATGCCTTCCTTGTCTAACTATCTACTTTGTATTCATTTTGTATTTATTCAGAGTGTATATATAATGTATATATGTATGTATGTTTGTATGTATGTATATGTATGTATATATGTATGCATGTAAGTATTTATGTATATGTATATGTATGTGTGTGTGTGTGTGTGTACACGTTGTCTCTCCCAAAAGAATATAAGTTCCTTGAGAACAGCAGTTGTTTAGCACACTGAATGTTTTTTTGTTGTTGTTGACTTACTGTTTTCTAAACAATCCTCAAAACCCCTACTAAATTTTATCACACTGCCTCCCTACTCACCAAATCTTTGATGACTTCTATTGCCTTTAGGACAAAATATATCTTCTGCTCTCTACAATTTAGGTCCCACTTGCTTTTCCATTCTTATTATCCCTCTTATTATTCCATCCTATTTTGCCTCTTCTACATTCTCTATTTTTGTCAAACTGCCCTGTAAGCTCTTCCTGGTTCAGGACATTAGATCTCCCACCTCTTTGCTTTGTACAGGTGGTCTCCTACATCAGGAGTGCAATTCATGTCTCCTCCTCTTAGAATCTCTCAAGACATAGATCTAATGGGGCTTTCCAGATCTCCCTCTCTCTAGTTCTTAATGTTCTCCCATCTTGAAAGAATTTTGTATTCTTTTGCCTACAATTTGCATTTATTTATATTTGCATATTGTTTCCTATAAATTCCTCGAGGGCAAGGAGTATTTTGTTTTCATCTTTGTATCCCCAGGCTTAACATAGTTCTTGTTACATAGTAAGCACCCAATAAATGTTTACTGAATTGAATTAACAATTTGGTAGGTAAAGCCAGTATTATTATCCCCATTTTACAGATAAGAAGCCCTAGGTCAGATAAATTAAGTGACTTTGTCTTGCCCACGCTCTCACAATGAGTCATTGGCAAAGATGATATTTGAAAATAGGTTTTCCTGAGTACAAGTCCAGCACTCTCTCTGATATGCTACTCTAAGATCTTTCATTTGAAATACGTGAGGCAAAAATAAATTAAAGACTAAATTAGATATCAGTTTCAATAATCTGCCTTGTTTTGGCTATGAAATCCTGACCTCTATCTGTGAAATTTTTAGAAGATTTTTGATTCTCTTGATTCATACTGTTAATATTATTTTTTGACAGTACATCATAATGTGCCGATAAGCTGGCATAAGAACAACGTTGGCTCATAGCTTTTAGCTCTGTATAATTCTGTAGGTGTTAAACCCATGGCTGAACATTTTTGTTTTAGATTGGTGCATTTGTTTGATTTTCTGAAAGTCATTGCCAGTTTGCAGATCACATATTCAGGACTCAAATTTTCTTCCCAAGTATATGAATACATAGCCTAAGAAATGTGCATTCATACTCACCTACCCACTTAACAATCTTTCTACAACTTACTAATTAGTTAATTCTGCCAAATAATTGATTGTTAACTGCTTAGAAGTGGTCAATTTAGTAAAAATACACAGACTTTTCTGTAATGTTGTACAGAGTCATTTAATCTATAGGAATATTGCTTTCTTTACAATGAGAAAATCCAATATCTTAACTGATAGCCGGCAAGATTCATCAGCAAAAAACAATACTAGTTGTAGGTAATTCTAAGGTGAGATTCATACATCTGCAAACACACACACATAGAAACACACACACAAATATTTCAAATTGTCACTCTAAACAGCTTTATGCATAGCTAGCACTCCATACAATATAGCTACCATGGAAAGATCAATACATTAATTAACAAATATAAGAAGAAAGCTTCTTATAACAAAATGGTTCTCAATGCAGAGGAAACTAGAATTAATTCTGCTATTCTCAGCCTTGGTTAAATGGCACTAGTGGTGGCAAAAAATGTAGCTGCCTTTTCAAGTACAGCACCCTCAAGAGAGAGTCAGGGCTCTTGCTCTCCTGAGGGGTGGACTGCAATACTTCATGACATCATGACATTGAATAGCCCAGTTACAGAGGAGTAGAGTATGCTGCCTGGTCAGTGCTATGAGTGGGCTCTACCTCATTAGAGAGGGACAAGATAGGAGAAGCAGGTATAGTGTCTGCAAAGGTTAGGCAAGCCGTTTTTTTCTAGAGGAGAGTGAAGGGTAGCAGGAATGCCATTTTAGTGACAATCTATGTTCTTGTTGTTTGCCCTTTGTCTTGGAAGAGGACCAATGATGTCTTGACTTATGAGTGAAATGGATTTAAGAGAGGCAGAGTTGCACAGTCATCAGCCTTACTCTCTCTTCCAGAGTCATCAAAATCCAGTAGCAGGACAAAAGTCACAATGATCTATGTGCTACACTTCTCAAGATCGTATTTCAAATCTAGCCTTAGGCACTTCCTAGTTTTGTGACCCTGGGAAAGTCACTTAGCTTCTGCCTCAGTTACATTAATTGTAAAATGGGTAATGGCAGCACCTACCTAGCAGGGTCCTTGTGAGGATCAAATGAAATAACATTTGTAAAGTGCTTAGCACAGTGCCTGGCACATACTAAATGTTATATAAATGCTTCTTCTTCTTCTCTCTTCCCTCATATAGCTTCTACCTCTGGTAAGGAAGGTTCTGACAGCAAAGTTTTTTTGAGTGTGGTTGGGATAAATCCTATTACAACCATGTGCAAATTAATTGGGAGAAAATAAAATTGTTAACTTCATTGATTTTTAGGATAAATGTTATACATTTTTACACTGAAATGTTTAATATATAATGGGGTAAACTTTGCTACAATTTGACATCACAGTCAAAATTTTAGTAATTCTTTATCATTAAATAATAATTTTCACATTGGATACAAAGTACACTTTTGACTCCTTTTATCCACATCTAGATTTAATGATAGTTCCTAGATTTTCAATAGACTTAAGTTAGACACAAGTTCCCAGGTCCTTAACAGCATATTTATTTTGATCTCTTGGATACATTTCTTAACATTTTTTTGTGATGTATAGCAAGGTGCAAGGCATAGTCACAGTATTCCATCTCCATTTGGGAATGGGTGTAATTCTGGAATAATTCTGATTCTCAGGATATACATTTATCAGAATTTATCATTCCCTTTAGGAGGAAAACAATTGCAGGCCCATAGGAAGTAAAAAAAAATTCCTCACCCTTTCACCCCCAATTTTTGGAGGTTGATGTTTTACAGGCTGATAAAGATGAGATTTTACAGACTCACCTAGACTTCTGATAATTTTTTGGGTTATGACCTTCAATAAAGAAGTGAGTTTCTTTAGTAAAAGCTATCTTTTCCTAATTTTCAATACTATAGTCTTTGACCTTAACAAAACATTTTTGTTTCCTTCATAACAATGATTAAGGAGCTCTTTTTTATTGTTTTCATAGTTCTTCCATATTTAAAAAGCCCATGCCACACTGTGGAGAAATCAGTAAAAGCTCTTCCAGCTGTCATCTTTTAAATGCCTTTGGTTGTTTGCTGATAATTAATTAGCTTGTTTTCAAACTGTTTAAAAAGTTTTGGTATTTAAAATTTTTGCATTTGACTGCATGTTCTTTTGTGTTTTGGTTGAATGATCACAATTTCAATTTGGGTTTCCATGGTTCTTAAAATGTTGGACTTCACACTAACAATATTTCTAACAATTCTAAGAATTCTAACAATATGCAATATTTCTAACAGTTTTGAAGTATATTCTTAAGAGCTTTAACTTTTTTCTTGTTTCCTTGGTGTGATATCCATTCTTTTCTTTTTTTTTTTTTTGATGGGCAATTTGAATTAAGTGACTTGTCCAGGGTCACACAGCTAGTAAGTGTCAAATATATGATCTGAGACCAGATTAGAACTCAGGTCCTCCTGACTTCAGAGCTGGTGCTGTATCCACTGTGCCACCTAGCTGCCCCTGCAATATCCATTCGTAAAAGAAGTAAAATAAAATGAGAGAGACAGACAGATAGACAGACAGAGACAGAGACACAGAGAGAGAGAGAGACAGAGAGAGAGAGTGAGAGAATCTAGCCCACAATGGACAGAGCATTAACTAAAGGAAGAGAAATCAGTTTAATCCAGACCTATCTGTTCTAGGTTAGATGTTCTGATTCAAACAAGTGTTAATAGAAGTAGTAATACATGACAAAATGAAACTATATCAAAATTATAGTCTGTTTCAGCTATTTAGCCACCACTGTAGGTAGTTGAGGTATGGCCTAAAACTTTATTTTAAAAATTGAATACATTTTACATTGAAACATAGATCTAATCTCTCCTTATATTGTTTAATACATAAATGTCCAACCCTCTCATATTCCTCAGGTTCCTGTTAATATACTTTACCCTCATTGGATTAGATCCAAGGAAACTCTTACTTAAGCCAATTGGCTTCAAGAACCAAACTTTGTTGTGGTTGCACTTTGATAAATTTGAATGTGAAGAGGCCAAAGAAAAGGCCAGTTAGTTTTAGTTACAATGATAATCAGAGACAGGGACTACTCGTTTGAAAGAATTTCACAAGCAATTAATAAACCTGATGTTACCTCCAACCTTTCTCCCCTTTCTAACTTATTTATACAAGAACTGCCAATAAGTGGCAAAACCAATTGATGTGATTCTTGCCTCCTTCTGCCCTCCTATTAAACTGCAGAACATTGAGGAGCGAGGAAAAGGTCAAATGGACAGCTACTGCAATGGAAAGGAGGGGCAGAAAAAGACTTGAGTAAAAAGGAAACTGGATGACAATCCCCTAAATAGTTGAAAGAAGACTAGACTGTATTCAGGAAGTTTGATTTGTTTTAAAATTCCCTACCATGGAGTGGAGATGTATCAGGTAAAAATGTATCATTAAGCATTAAAACTACTGATCAATTTGGTGAAATCAAACTGGGTAGTATTAATACCTAATATTTATGGGCCCCTTTAAACTTTTTAGAGTGCTTTGTAAAAATACAATTTCATTCGAATCTGATAAAAACCCTATGAGATGGGCAGTACCCACTTTAAAGACAAATAAATAGAGGGACATCAAGTGACTTATCTGTAGTCAAACAATTATGAAATGTCAGAAAAAGAATTTAAATTCACATCTTCTTGACTCAAGGTTCGGGAATTCATCTTCTATTAATGTTGTTAATATTGCATAAACCAGCAATGCAGTGTGACATAGTGTAAAGAGAACTGGCCTTGTAACCAGGAAAAACTGGGTTCAAGATCTTGTCTCTGAAACGTACTAGTTGTGTAACCCTGGGCAAGTTATTGAACCTGCCAGAGCTCTGGGCAAGTCTCTAACATTCTGAGTTGTACAGAAGGTGCTAATCAGCATTGACACAGAGTTAATTACCTGTATTTGTGAGGTCATAGGTCTAGCCCCTATTCCTACAGCCAAAAACAAAACAAGCAAACAAAAAACCCAACCCAGTAGTTTTAATTCATTTTTCTACTTCTTAATTGTTTATATTGTGGAGATACAGCCTGCAACTGATTAAATAAAAGAGTTTAATTCAAATTCAAAGTTGTAGCTTTTATAAATATTACAGATATGTCCTGGATACATTTCTGGAAAATCAGAGATATATCCTGGTTATATATCCAGGTCGCTGCCTTAGGCATGGTGGGTACTTAATAAATATGTGTTGAGTTAGTTTTTATTGATAGCTATTTAAGTAGTAGATAGTATTGGTAGCTACTATCCTGATAATATTAAAAAGAATGGGTCAGAAGCTAGGTAGTCACATGCTCACCAGGAAGCTTGCACCTATACTGTTGGATCGAAATGCTTTGTTCTCTATGGTTGTCAGAGACTAAATCATTGCCAAATATTTTAGAATTTTCCCTTTCAAAATGAACCCTGAGCCTCACCTCCAATCATACCTCCTCTTTTGCTTAGTACATTTTAGTGAGCTCTAGTTATGTGACTTTAGTATAGTGGTATATGCAGAAGCAGATAAAAGTACTTGGTCACTGTACGTAACATTTATTCTTAGCAAAGAAGCTACCAGCACATAAACAGTACATAATAACTATAATGCAAAGGTTAACAAAACAAAAACATCTCCCAAAAGTCTTTGAGCCTGATGTCTTCAGCACCAAAATGTCCCAAGGTTTAATTAAATCTGGACCCAAGAATTATAGGAAATGTATGGCTTAGGTTTGCTTATTTTACCTCTGTTGTTCCCCTTTAAGAAGGTAAAGGAATGCCCACTTAGTGGTTGGCTCCATTTATGAAGAGGCAGATTATCTGAAGGAGATTTCAACATGGGACTCAGATTGAGGATTCAGGATCTGCTGGATTTAGGAAAAGACAAGTTTGTTCTGAGTCTGATCAGTACTATCTGAGGAAGCACCTTCTGGAGAAAAGTGAGTGGACTCACTAATTAGTCCTGGTAAGGAGAAACTAGTCTACTAGTCTATACCACCTTCTACAGGAAATCTTTACCAATGTCTCTTAATTTTAGAGCTTTCTCTCTTTTGATAATCTCCAATTTCTCTTGTTTATCGCTTGTTTGTATACAGTTGTTTGCATGCTGTCTCCCTCTTTACACTGTGACCTCCTAGAGAGCAGGGATTGCTTTTACTTTTTTTTGTATTCCTGGCACTTAGCGTACAGTTCTTGGCTTATATTAGGAACTTAATGAGTGTTTATGAACTGAGTGACTATACCACTGTCCTTGCTTCTGTCTCTGAACTTGAATTCGGAAATTTCCATAACAGGTGTGCCTCATTACTTCCTGTTTGCACTCCCTAGCCAAAGGCTTTGTGCAGCAGGGTGGAAGATGGCCAGCCTGAGAGATATGCAATAATATGGCTTTGGGTTCACAGGATCTGGCATAAAATTAGGAAATTACCATAAACTACAGAAGTTGAGCTCAGAAGGAGCTTCCCTGTAGGAAAACAAAACAAATTGGGGGAAAAAATAAAAGAAAAAAATGAAATAAAATTATGGGGAAATCCATAGGATTATATAAGATCTTAATGTTTCTATTAAGTAGCTTTGTAAAGAAAAAATAGAAACGCACACATGAAGTCTACCCCTGAAGACCCATACATTTAATCACCAGGTAGTTTTCCTAATCAGGAATCTAACTCTATTCAGTAGGATGGACCAGAAGCTGTGAAAGCTTATGATCACCCAGGCAGGGAGGAGAACCCTGAGTGAGAAGGGCAGTAAGTGCACACTTATAGAAACTTAGCCTGTGACATCAGCGACATAGATTTAAACCACAAAGACATCACTTAAGGTGAAATGATGTAACAAGGGAAGTTAGGACCCTGAGAGAAGCTTATATCAAGAATCATTTCAATTAAGGTAAAGGAGTGTTTGAAGTGCTTAGTTGGAGTGGCTAAAAGTTGGCTCTGCGAGTGGTTGGGATCAATCAAAAAACAGTTTTAAGAGCCTACTCTGCCAGGTACTGTGCTAAGTGCTAGGGGTGCCAAAAAAGAGGCAAAAGACAGTCCCTGCTCTCAAGGAGCTTCCAGTCTAGTAGGGGAGACAATGTGCAAACAAGCATATGGGAAATTAACAGAAGGAAGGCACTAAAATTAAGAGGAGTTGGGGAACGCTTTCTGGTAGCAGGTAGGATTTTATTGGAGACTTAAAGGAAGTCAAGGAGGTCAGTAGTTTAATTGGAAGAGGGAGGGCATTCCAGGCATGGGGGAAATCCAGAGAAAATGTCCTGAGTCTGGAGATGGCATAAGCTGGGGGAGGAACAGCAAGGAGGCCAGTATGATTTACTCAAAGAGTATGGGGGTGGAGGTTATGTAAGATGTAAAAAGACTGGGAAGGTAAGGATGGAGGAGAGGTGAAGGTTACCTAAAGGAGGGTGAGGAGCAGAATTATGAGAGAAGTGCTTGATAGCCAGTGATAACCAAAGAGTTCTAGATGAAGGCCAGAGTATGTATATGAAGAATAGAAGGGAATAGGGAGAGTGGTCGTAGGCATAACGAAGAGGAAGAAAACTAGGGGAAAGTGATGCAGCTGAATTCATTAGAGTGGTGATCAGGTGAATGCAGGTGAAAGCAGAAGAGAACAGATCACAGAATTACAGCTGGAAAAGACTTTGCAGTTTCTTTTTACAGGCTAAGCGATCAAAGTCTAGAACCATCAGGTGATGTGCTCAAGGTCAGTCATACAGGTAGCAAGTAGCAAAGCTGTGGTGAACCTGGGTCCTTTTATACTAAATCTAACACTTTCCACACTATTCTTTGTTGCCTCTAGGACAGGAGTCCTAGAATAATAGAGATATGACAATACCAGAACATGGTAAAGTAACTGGGGTCATTCTAATCAAGGAGTATAGGAGGTGGGAGAGAAAAAAAACACCTGGGAATTGAGGAGCAATGGGGAAAGGAGCTTAGTTCATCCCCATTCATTGAAGATACTACAAATGTTGCTGTAACTCAATGTTGGGAATGTTACTGGTTATTAACAACATTATTACTAAATGCCAGTTCAGGCATTTAACGATGTCAGTGAGACTGAAATAGGACTTTGTCTTAATGGAGCATTTCTGAGTACATTGTCTCATTATCATCCTTAACTAAATCCCTTCTCACCAATAAAATAGAAACACTGGCTCATAAACACATTTATGCCACATGAGTCTGGCAGGCCATTTTGACTAGACAACTATTTACTTACAATTCAAGGGGGGAAGAGGAGTAATGAAGGAAGTTAGGAAGGAAGGAAAAAAGGAAAGAAATTAAAGGAAAGGATGAAGGAAAGAGGGAAGGAAAGGAGGGAGGGAGGGAAAGAGGAAAGAACTTAGGAAAGGAAGAAAGAAGAAAGTTAGGAAGGGAGGGAAGCAGAAAGGAAGGAAGGAAAGAAGGAAGGAAGGAAAGACTTCTAGTCTTAATGCCTGCATGTTTTTCTTTTTCTTTTTCTTTTCTTTTCTTTTTTTTTTTTAGTGAGGCAATCGAGGTTAAGTGACTTGCCCAAGGTCACACAGCTAGTACGTGTCAAGTGTTTAGTCTGAGGCCGGATTTGAACTCAGGTCCTCCTGACTTCAGGGCCGGTGCTCTATCCACCTGCATGTTTTTCACCAGCAAAATATTTTCGGTAAAATACATTATAAGTGATCAGTCACTTTATTTGTCCTATCTCCCTGTTTCTTCTTCAGTAGGAGCTAATTTTGTTGAGCAAGCTCAAGCTGGAATGCAAATGTTTATTAAATGCATATTCAAACCCTGCAGTCCCAGGCTGGCTACTGCAGTGCTTGCTCTTACATTGCGATGTGGCCACCATAGGTGCCTTTGTATTAGAAGCTGCTTTTTCCCAGGGGCTGACTATAATGAAGAAGTCAATGACCTGTAAATTACAGCGAAAATGCTCAAGCTGATCTTGTAGATGAATGCTTTTGATTATAGTCTACAATAGGTAGGTTTCAATTTCTATATAAACAAAGAGCCGAGATTTTTGGAAAGGCTCAATATCAGCAAAAAAAAAAAATGCTAACATGAAAAAAGAGACTTGTGATTTCACTCCAAACTTTACCAAATACAGGCAGGTCTGCAGTCAGCTTTTGACTGGTATCTCAGACAGCACAGACAGGAAAACAGGGAAACAAGGAGACAGGAGGATGAAATCGAGTGCTCTTACAGATATATCCTTTTATGCTAATGAATCTTATTAATTAGACAATGACAGGACAATCAATGGCCACAATGGGAGGCTTGCAAACTAAAATAAGACAAAACCAAATTTCTCCACCTCCTTCGTGCATTCATTATGTTTCTGGATTTTCCACATTAGACCATTGTGATTGATCACCTTTACCTTTTGTATTAGATTACCCCATTGCCATCTGACTGCTGAGGTTTGGGGAGCCATAACTCATCAACATGTGAGTGGAATTTTTCTGGTTGCTCTGAAAGATTCATGAAAAACAGTGTCAGCTGTACTAACTGTCAAAAAACTGGGAGAAGAGGTTAGTGACTTGAACCAACAGCAGCAAAAACAAAGCAAATGGCACCTCATCATAACAGCAAACCACCTTTCTTATTAGATTGTTGTTAAAACCTAAGTCTATCTTTACCGATTCCTTGGGTGGATAAGGAGGAGGGCAACGGTGCCATCTAAACTAGGTGGCCCTGCTGAACTTTGTGTTGAAAATAATCAAATATGGATTGTCTTTTTTTTAGGTAATTGGGGTTAAGTGACTTGCCCAGGGTCACACAGCTAGTAAGTGTCCAAGTGTTTGGTCTGAGTCTGGATTTGAACTCAGCTCCTCCTGACTTCAGGGCTGGTGCTCTATGCACTGTGCCACCTAGCTGCCCCTCAAATATGGATTGTCAAGCAAAACAAATTGATACATTCAAAAAAAGTACCTACGAGGAGTTCATGGTATCTGAATTCTCTTTTTCTTTCTACATCAAAACATTTTTATTGTTAATAAAGATAATGGTGAAAATTTTAAATAAAAAAAATAACAACAACAAACATTAGTAGCAACCAGGAATCTTGGTTCCTTATGAGCCCTCCTTTCTGGTGCTAGTAGTGTTAAGAATCCAATGCAGAGCAAAAAGGAGCTCCTTGCACTTTGAAAAAAAAATTAGATTTCTTTATGTAGGAAGTTTATTTTTGGTGAGTTGTTCTTTCTTAGAAGTTATTTATTTATTTATTTTTTGGGTGCAATTGAGCATAAGTGACTTGCCTAGGGTCACACAGGTAATAAGTGTCTGAGGTCAAATTTGAACTCGGATACTTCTGACTCCAGGGCTGAGAGGTTAATAATTTTTATTCTTGAACCTTGAATTTCCTCAAGGGTCAGCTTAGATGCCAACTCCTACAAGTTTTTCATGAGCTTCCTTTTTTTTTTTTTTTGGTGTTCTCTCCACCCTAACATTTTCTTATATTTATTTTATATTTTAATTGTCTCCCCTCTGCCCCCAATGTAAGTTCCCTGAGGCCAGGGATAGTCCTTCATTTCTCTCTTTATATCCCCAGAGCTAGACTAAATTGAAAGTACTACATCATAATTTAATTTGGCCGACTGACAGAGTTGGGTCAAATGTGGGCAAAATTGTATGAAAGTTATGATAGTTTATATTTCTGTATCACTTAAAAGTCTTAAAAACACTCCTCACTCACACACAAACATGAGGGAAGTAGGGGAATTTTTTTTTGTTGTTTGTCCTTAGAGTATCATGACATCAGGAAGATGATGCCATGACTTGCAAGTGAATTAAATTTAAGTGAGTGGGGGCTTTGAAAGTAATTATTAAATCCACTGACAAATAAGCAAACCAAGACAAAAAAGATGTGTCCAGGGTCATATGACAAGTAAGTGTTGGAAGTTGGAGGCTGGGGTTCAAACTTTGCATTTTCACCACATAAAGTTGACTTAAATAAGTCGTTGCCTTCTGCACTTGAGTTAAGAAACTTCCTCCTGCCTCTTGGCTCAGCCTCCACTGCTACCAAGATTTGTCTGTGCTCTCCCTCTCCCCTTCTTTGCTGTGGCATTCTGCCCAGGCCTGCTAGACCTCCTCTCCAATTCAATGTATCACTTTTTCTGTATGCTTTCCTTAGGGCCCTGATCTCTGCTAACCAGGAGCAATTTGTGTTAACATATTCATAGGGTCAGATTGTGCACATGCATTTCCCTTTTGGGGTAAAATTTGCATTTTGGGAGTGTCTTTCTATCTCACTTTTAACAAAAACCTTTCCTTATGGCAACCTTTTGAGATAAGTAGTTCAAGTGATATTTTCTCCATTTAACTACTAAGGAAACAGGTGGAGTGAGTGACTGATCCAGATTTATATGCTAAGTGTCTGGGTCAGGATTTGAACCTCAGCCTTTTGGCTTTCTGATCTAGATGCTTTTCCACTTTATTTCTTAATGCCAACCTTTTTTAATCTCCAGAACATGAAAGGTTTTTGTTTTTATCTTCAATTTTTGTTTGTTTGTTTTTGGGGGGGTGAGAGAGCAAGAAGGTATTTTGTACCAGGCTTACTTTTGGCAACCTTTCCATTATCCAGATTCTGGAACAAACTAGTAGTGTGCAGATTAAAAGAAGAAAAGCCAGTCATAGATCGTAGTAACACTGAAGTGTGAAACTGAATATTCCCCTGGGCAGTTGGGGCAGTGGAGGCCAATCTGAAAAATTTTTTATTCCGAATGTTAGGAACCATAAGCAACTTGAAAGGAATATATTGTTGCAAAAGGGAAGCAAGTCCTATAGTTTTCAACATGAAACTCCAAAACCTGAAACAGCTTTAGAAATAAATTTATTAGGTTGTTTGGTAGAGGAGAGACAGTCAGAAAGGAGGTACGGCTCCCTTTCCCTAGACTCTAGGAGGTTTACATTATATAGAATTTAGACAAGGATACCACACATGAACCACTTGCACACACTTAAGCAATTTCACTGACAGGGCAACTTGAAAGCAATGTATTTTGAGACAGATATCAGTAAATATTCAATAAAAATTCAATAAAATTTGGAAGAAGCTGAACACAAGCTTGTGTGGACCCAAAACAAGACCTGGTGAATTGACCCCTATCCATGTTTTGGATGGATCCAGGATCTAGGGGAACCCAAAATTCCTTGTAGCTCCCTCTGGCATTCCTAGAGAATTACTGCAGTCATGGGGCATTCTGGGTTCAAACAATCTCTAGTCACATAAAGTTAGATTAAAGCAGTATAGTAATTAATAAGTTTTCTGAACAATATAATATTTTCCACAGTCCCAATAGTCTTAAGCTAATTGAAGATAAAGTGCCTGCCTATCTTAGAGCTACCAGATAAAAGATTCCCATTGACTAAGCTACTAGTAGAAATCCTTTATAACCAGAATCACATAACGTGGAAGCTGCAAGTGACATCAGCAACCTTCTAACCTAAGGAAAGTATCCCACTCCTTCATACTAGAATATTGATCAACCACTGTCTGCTTGGAGACCTTTAAGGAGGGGGAACCCAGCACCTTTCAAGGCAGCCCATTCTACTTTTGGACAGCTGTAATTGGTAGGAAGTTTGTTTTTCTCTCTGACATCAAGTCAAATTTAGCTTCTTTGCAGTTTCTACCCATTGCTTACGGTTCTGACCTCTTAAGCCAGATAAAACAAGCCTAATCCTCCTCCACACATAATCCTTCAAACCCTGGAAGAACCTTATCTTATCTTCAGTGAGTCTTCTCACCTCCAGATTAAATGTACCTCCTTGTTTCAACCAGGTAGAATGAAGTCCCAAAATACATGAACTTCTCACACTAGGTAGGTCATGTAAACATGTCCTCATCAGTAGCTAGAGAGTTGGACCTAGAGTCAGGAAGACTTAAGATCAAACATGGTCTGAACCCTTACTAACTTTGTCACCCTGGGCAAGTCACTTAACCTGTTCGCCATCATCATGTCATCATCATCATCATCATCACCATCATCACAAAGGAAAGGGCAGGAGAAAAATCTACCTTTCTATGCTTTGACATCGTCCTTCTGCGTAGCAGTATCATATCAAAGTAGAGGATGTGTCTCTGCTCATTGTCCTCTTGGGAAGGAAGGTGTTGGCCCCTATTCCTATATAAACTGGAGTTGACAACTAGGTCCACTGCAAATTTCCACATTCAACTTGAGGATATCACAGGATGATTAAGCCTGTTCTCATTTCATGGCCTACCTAAATATTACCCTCCTCTCTTAGAAGCTAAACCATTGTTGACAAACTAGTGAATTCAGGAAAGGGCAATGGTGAATGATTGAACAGCAGGAGTAATTGACTTATGGAGAAAGATGTACTGCTCTGTCACGTAAGCTTTAAATCTAGGAATGGAAATTTAATGGAAGAGAAACAAACAGACAGAACCAGAGAGATCATCTTGACCTAAAATTCACAAATACTTAAAAGTCTATGTTGTATTGGCTACCAATTTAAAAACATAGATAAAAGGAAAACAGATTTTTAAAATAACACAATTCAGTCTTTTATTGTTAGAAAACTCCTATGAGCCAATGCCACTCTAAAAGCACTGTAGGAATGCCAAAAAAAAGAAGTCAAAACACTAGTACTACACCAGGGTGACTGCTGACACACATAGCAGGCCCATTTAGCACAAAGATATTGGCAAGTATACTAGCTCAAACACTAAAATTAGGCAGATGCTCTCAAAGTTTCACAATCTCCAGTGGCTTCCCTTAATGGACTCTAGACTGTCTGCAGCACTGTACATATTATTACAGAACTCTAGCTACTTCTGGTTGAAAATTCATCTTATTACCCACCTGCTGTACTTCCCCTGCACTTAACCTGTTAATCAAAACCACCACCTGGTACATATAGTTTGTATATTATGAATTGTAACTGTGTATGTAGTCTTCATGGTTTATCTTACTACTTCAAAATACTTTGAGTTGCTATTTGCACTGTATACAACCTAATTTAAAGATCAAAAAGTATATAGATAAAGTGTTCCCTTTACAGATGTGTAAAAATAGAAGATCTGCCCTAAAAAGAAAGGGAGGGAAGAAGCACCTGCTTTGTTCCAAACACTTTACAAATATCATCTCATTTTGTCTTCACAACACTCGTGTGGGGTTATTATCTCATTTTACAACTGAGGAAACTGGGGCAAAACAGAAGTTAAAGGACTTGCCCAGGGTCTCACAGTTATTAAGTGTCTGAGGCTGGATTTAGACTCATCTTTCTGATTCCAGGCCCAGTGCTCTGTATACTTTGCCACGTAACTGGCATATAGAGAACCTACAGAGGTTTTCCATGTAATTGAATATTTTCTGATGCAAAAACTAATTATGGTATCCATTCAGTTCATAAACAT
This sequence comes from Vombatus ursinus, assembly GCF_900497805.2. Taxonomy (NCBI): domain Eukaryota; kingdom Metazoa; phylum Chordata; class Mammalia; order Diprotodontia; family Vombatidae; genus Vombatus; species Vombatus ursinus. The sequence continues at coordinate 11,216,840 of NW_020954552.1, read as the reverse complement.
ATTAAATTCAAGACTGTGGGGTCGCAAAAATAAAAATAAAACAGTATCTAGCTGCCATCAAGCAATCTACCTCCTATCCTATCAGCAAATGAAAGCACACCAAAATCTGAACTAGGCACTGGGGTAGTGCCTTTGTTATTGAAAGTCAGTTACCATATCAACAGTGCCTCCACTTCCAGTGATTCTCCAGTCCTCAGGCCCATTGCCATTCATCCACCTGGCTTCAGGCCAGGACCAGAGCTTCAATTAAGTCCTCCCTTCCCTGACACCCACCCCTACTCTCATGTATGGAGAAAAAGATTCAACTGACGTCCTTGTTTAGCTGAGGCCTGTGGAGCAGCTCTCTTTGTTACAGCTAGAAACTTAAATCCTCTGGGAAACTCCATGGAGAGTTAGTTGGCCTTGATGAAAACTCTCATTCTTTGCTATAGCACCACCTCCTTCATCCCCATCCACCTCAGTCCTGCTCCTTCTGACTGCCTATCCTGATCTTCCTTACCCTTTTATCACGTTCTGTATATAACTGCCCTGTTGTTAACAAAACACCTTAATATTGAGAACTCTTTCTCTAACTCTTCTTCGTGCACTCAAGGAAACCTATTGGTCTCAGAAGATCGTATATCCCTGACTGCCCTCTCCATTCCTGGATTCCCCTTTTCTCTTTTCCTATTTCCCCTTACCCAACAAAGGGAGCCAGGCACTCCTTGTTCCTCATTATCACTTCAGGAGCTTCTGTCCTATTGCCTTCACTCAGCATCCTCTTCCTTCAACATTTGGTCCTCTCAGATCTATTTTTCTATTTAGATCCTGGTAGTCACTATTTGTTGGCCCCTTGGTCATCTCTCTTCTTTCTCAAGTTTAATACCTGCCCCTTGATAGCTTTCTTCTCTATCTCCCCTCAACACCTTTGCTTTCATTTTCATTAACTTCCTCCAGGCCTGAAACTTGAATCTTTTATCCATCTCAGCCATCTCAGAGATGGCCACCTCTTTGATCTTGTGATCACCCACAAGTGCACCATCTCCATGATCCTGACTGCTAAAATCCCTCTCTTTATTCAAAACCTTCTATTCTCCCACCTATTCTAAATCTTTTCTGTTTCTTCATCATGAACTCCATTCACTCTGCCCTTTCCCTCTTTTCCCAATATTGCTCTAATTTTATTTTCCTCCCTTCAAAATCTCAACTCAACAACTAAGAAGTTTAGTTTCATGCAGTTTTCTACTCATAAATTCCTCTTCTCTTATTTATCCTTTTCCATATCCCAACCCAAGGTTGTCCTATCCATCACTCTTATACATTTCTTATTACTGTGTTGTTAAACACTGCTCAAAAAATTACACAAATATGTAGACAAGGTTTACTACAAATTGTTTTTTTTAATCTTAAGTCATAATCTTAAGTGGGCCCTCAATACTACCAGGCAGTCTGTTTATTTTTCTCTGAATGATGAATTACACTCCTGAAGCTACTGTTCCAAACCTCACTTTCTCTTGTGGAATAAACCTTACTATGTTGTTCAGAAAACCTATTAATCATTTTAACCTAGCCTCATGTAGATAGAAATTGTCTAAGACAAAGCTTACCATAGATCATACTGGCCTCAGGGACCCTCCAGGGATACTAGAGATTGCTTTAAGGAATACTGGAACCCCATCCAAGTCTTGTTATGGGTCCACCCAGGTCTTAGGGCCATCCAAAATGCTGATGTTTTTGACTCAGCCCAATAGCTTGTGTTTTGGCTTCACCCAGGTTTTATTGAATGTTTATTCTTACATGCTGATGTATATCTAAGCACACTGCCTAATGCTGCAGTTCATGTGCTTTTACCCTCATGTGAACTCTATATGATATGAAACTTGACAGAGATTAATGGGAGTCATGCCTTTTTCTGTCTTTCCCTTCTGCCACACCAACTTAATACATTTTTTTCTATAAATCTTTTTAGGTTTTGAGGTTTGTTCTCAACCAACACTCTCTCAAATAACAAATTTAAGCCTGACCTCTTTCTTCTCAGAAAAGTCTCTTGCATCATATTTTAATAATAAAAAGTGGGTAATCTGAAGGAGCTACCTCTTTTCCCTATGTCTTAATTCTAAATCTCAAGTTCCATAAAATCAACTCTGCCCACCCTCATTTTCCTTTTCTATTATTAGAGGGAAATGTTTGTCCTTGCCAACTCCCTTCAACTTGTGTCCTCTATCCTAACTCCTTCTGTCCCTTCCTGGTTCTCGCCCTTCAATATTGAATTTTTGTTTATCTACTAGTCCTTTTCCAAATGACTAAAAACATGCCCAGTTCTCTCCCATCTGGCAAAACTAAACAACTTACCTTGCCCATGCCATACACCCCAACTATTATATTGCTCATATATTTTCTCTCCCTTTCTTAGCAAAGCTCTTAGAAAAAGCTGTCTATACTTGTTACTTCCATCTCCTCATCTACCACTTACTTTTCAATGTTTTGTAATCTTAATTCCAACCCTACCATTTGATTGAAACTGATCTCTAAAGTCACCAAACATTTGTTAATGTCTAGAGCTAGTGAATTTGACTCAGTCCTCATTCTTCCTGATCCCTCTGGAGTTTTTGATACTCCAAGAAGGCTGTGCCCTCCTCCTAGATATTCCTTCTTCCTTGAGTTTTGAGACATTGACCTCTCCTGGTTCTCCTTCTATATGTTTTACAACTCCTTTTCAGTCTCCTCTTCCAGATTGTCATGTCCCATTGATTATTCATTAGTGTACCACAGGGTGCTGCTTTGTTCCCACTCCTCTTTTCTCTCTACATTCTTTCTCTTTTAGGTCTAAATAGTTCCCATGAGTTTAATTATCATCTTTCTGCAGAAGATACTTAAATCTATATATCCAGCCATCCTTGTTCTCCTAAGTTTTTTAGTTTTCCATCACCAATGTCCTAAAGGCATACCAAATCCCATAATTTGAAATGGAATTGTCTATCTTTTTTCTTAAACTTAGCCCTCTTCCCAACCCTTATATGTCTATCAAGGACACTACCATCCTTCCACTCATCCAGATTTACAATCTCAATCTGATCTGTGACTACTCAGTCTCATTTACTCCACATATCCATTCAGTTGCCAAGTTTTATCAATCTTACCTTTAAAATCAACTCAATATCTCTACTCAGATGGCCAACACCCTAATTCAGGCCTTTATCACTTTTCATCAGGACCTCTGCTGTGATATCATAATTGATCCCTCTGCTTCCAGTCTCTTCCCTCTCAATCTATCCTCCACATATCTGCCATATTGACATTACTAAAGTGTAAATATGGCCCCTTGACTCCCCTGTTTGAAAACCTTCATTGGCTTCCTGTCACTTCTAGGATAAAATAATAAAACATTTTCCCTGCATATGAAATAACAACTGCAACCATTGTCTTTGTATAGGCAATGAAATGCTATCACCCATTTCTTCCACCTCTTGGAATCCCTAGCACCCTTCAGAATTTAGCTCAAATGTCACCTCCTGCAGGAGGTTTTCCTCTTATAATGCCTCCCACCCCCCAAATTATTACAGCTCAAATTATTTTTTTTATTTTCCTATCCATGCATGTGTTGTCTTTCAATGTACACACCCAGAGTACAATGGAAGCTCCCTAAAAAAAGGAATTATTTTAATTTTATTCCTCATATAAAGAATAGTCTAAAGCCTTGCACATAGTAGGGTAAGTAATAAATCTGTTAAACTGAATTTGCTTTTATTTTACTGGAAGAAAAGAAAGAAGTTAAGAAAAAATGAGTTTTTCAACCATTCAATAAGTGTGTGGATAGTCTAGCACTTTTCTAAGCACTGTTGAGAATTCAAGAGAAGCATAAAAATGCAAGAAGAAATGCTCTGATAATCAAAATGGATTTCTAAAGAACTTAAGGAATCCCCTTTTCTGGTAACCTATAAAAATAAGAATTTCCAGCAAATTAGAAGATTTAAGGATTTATAGAATACTAACTTTAGATTTGGAGTCTACTTGAAAGGTCATGTAATCCAAATCTAATTTTATTTAAAATGAAGCCCAAAGTATTTATGTCACAGTTAGCCCAAACAAGATCCAAGAATAGACTCAAGTCTTCTGTTCTCATTTTCAGGTCTTTTTACCTGAGCCACATTATATCAGTAGAATGGCACATTGGATCACATGGAAATCAGGTACCACAGCTAAGGGTAATAAGTGTGACACTTCCATTTCAGTTTTTTGCATTTATAACAATTTCTAATAAGAAGCCAAATGAATTCCATAACTTTTATGATACATTCTCACCCTATGTGCCTATGTCTCATGTTTCAGTAGGTATAGCGGGAAAGATGGTTACAATAGTTATCGGATGATTAAATCAGAAGTTCCTACTGGTAAAAAAAAAAAGAAATATGATAGTTCGGATGAAATGAAGTTCAGGGCAGCAAATAGAATCAAGAAAAAAAAGGGTCTTTAATAACAAAAATTCTCAACCTGGGGGATATTTTTGATGCAATGTTTAGCAAACCTATTATAATGTTTATCTACATCTATTTGGGGGAGAAAAACTCAACTAATTGCCCAAATCAACTCCTGCAAGAAACTTGAAGGTATTGGCACTTGTAGACATTATATAATTTCATGAAGTCAACCAATCAAGCTATAAATATATTGCTTATATAAGAATGTACATTTCTTACAGCTAGCCCTTAATCCTTTGACCTAGATGCTTGCCTCATACAGTATAACTTTCTTAAACAAAGTGGTCAAAGTTTTATCGTGAATGACATTTTAAAGTACACTGAACAAGGTACTTGCAAATATAATGTAGGGGAAGGAGACAACATGACCCAGAAGGACTTATCCATTTTTTATTTCTCTGATAACTCCCTGAGCAGATCCATGAATTCCCTGAAGCTAGGCAGGGTCAGAATAAACTATTAGCCTTTTAATCGAACTTTGTGAAGAAATATGAACCAGCAGCTATTTCATGAAGTTGACAAACCTGAAAGTATCAGGGTGAATTACACAGTTGCAGAAATTGGGAATCTGCTTCTTTCACTTCTGGTGTCCTGTGTGACTTTTGATAAATCAACAGATATTTGTGTGTGCATGGGAAGCTAATATTTTATAATCTCTGTTTAGTGAATTAATTTGTATTGCAGATTCCTGAACTCTGTTCCATCCATCACAGCTTACAAGTGTGAAATGTAATGTGAATTTATAATTCAATCACATTTGGGGGTTATTTGAGCAGAGGCTCTATATTCACAGAAAACCCCTAAAGCAGAAAGGCCATATTTGTTTACCTTACTGCAAAGACCAACACAGGGACAGATCCAAGAGAAAACTTTAAATTTATTTTTGTGTTTGTTTTGTATACTACAGACATTTCCCAAAACATACACTCTGGCCATAAAACCCTCATAACAAAGAAAACTACGTAACCAAAACCAACCAATACAGTCAACGTATCTGGTTGAACCTTCAACATTCTGCACCTGTATTCTCCCACTTTTCTAACAAAAGTAGTAAAATGTGTTTCATAATCTATTCTCTGGAACCAATACTAGTCCCTGCATCTAATCTAAATTCAGCTGCCTTTTATTAGACATTGGAATATAGTAAATAGACAAATGGTCTTAGAACTGCAAAAACCCAGGATCAAATGTCACTTCTGACACATATTGGCTATGTGACCCCAGACAAGTGACCTGATGTCTCAATGCTCAATGCTGCTATTGAAGGCTATGTGTTGCTGAAGAGGTGTTAACCTGAATTAGCAGAGAGTTGTCTCACTGGGAGTTCCCTCTATAAGTGAAATGACAGATTCAATCCCTATCCCTTTTATTTAAATTATTGTAGACATCAGATATAGTGTTGTTCTGGTTGGCTTAGTGTCAAATCATGCAAGTCTTCCTATGTTTCTCTGAAGTTTTTACATTCATAATACTATATAATTCAATAACATTGAATTATATTTACACAGAAGTTTTGTTCAACCATTATTCAATATATGGTCACTTTCCAGTTTTTTGCTACCACAAAAGTGATAATATGAATATCTTTGTGTATATTGGACATTTCTTTCTGCCTCTGATTTTCTTAAAGGATATTCACAATAATGGGATCACTGGGTCAAAGGATATCAATCAAAAAATCAACAAGCATTTACTAAGTGCCTATTACTTGCCAGTCACTGTGTGAAAGCCTAGAGATATAAAGACCAAAAAATGAAAAAAATGATACTCTGAAGGACATAAAGTACCTCTATACATATTTACAATTTTTACATTATAGAGAAATTTGCAAATTTCTGTATTTATGGAATATAGAATGCTATTATATATACACATATATATGGTGTGTGTGTATGTATATATATATATATGTATACAGAATAAATACAAAATAAATATAATGTAATTAGGCAAGAAAGACACTAGGATTTGAGAAGGACCAAGAAAAGCTTCATGAAGATGGTCCCTGATTTTACCTTTTAAGGAAATGAGAGAGTCTGAGAAGGAGATGAGGAAAATGTGCATTACAGAGACAGATGATAACAGAGACAGATTACAGAGATAGATGATAACACTGAATAGGATATGGAAATATGTGTGTGAGGAAAGAGTGCAACTTGATTGTACCAATGTATGAGAAAGGGAGCAATATATAATAAAGCTGGAAAGGTAGGTTTGGACCAGGTTGTGAATGGCTTTAAAAGTCAAAATGAGAAGTATATATTTCATCAGAGAGGTAACTGGGATTCACTGAAGTTTGTTGAATAGTATAATGATATAGATCTATGCCTAAAGAAAATAATTTCTGCAGTTATTTGGAGGATGGGTTTATTTAAGATATTTGAGGCAAAGTTACTAATTAGGAGGCCACTGCAATAACCTAGGTAAGAGGTGGTATGGGGCCTGAACTACGGTGATATGTTGTGTGTATAAAGAGAATAAATAGAAGGTTTCAGAAAGAAGAGATGTTGTGAAGGTAAAATCAATAAGATTTGGTCACTAATTGCTTATATGGGGGAAGGGAGAGTCAGAAATCAGGGATAACTCTGAAGTTATGGACTTGGAAGAATTGGAAGAATGTTGGTAACTTTGACTAAAATAGACAATTTTGGTAGAGGAGTAGTGTTTGTCGAGAAAGGTAATGTTATGTTTTGGATATATTGAATTGGTGATGCCTACAGGACAGTCAGTTTGAATGGACCAATGAGTAATTGGTGATGAGAGATTGAATCATGTGAGAATATATAGATTTATGAGTCAAAAGCATAGAGATAATAATTGAACCTGTGGGAGCTGATGAGGTCACCAAGAGAGTATATGTTTGTTTAAAGAACGAATAGGGCCTAAGACAGAGTTTTGGTGACAGGCACAGTTAGAAAATATAATAATACTGATGATCCAGCAATGGAGACCATGGAGTGTGATCATACAGAGAGGAGGAAAACCAGAATCACGTCACAAAAATAGAAAGAAAAGTGAGTACCCAGAAATAGAGCATGGCACACAATATCAAATGCGGCAATGAGGTAAAAAAGAATGAGCACTGAAAAAAGACCATCAAATTTGGCAAATTGAGATCAATGGTAACTTTGGAGAAAGCTGTTGAGTTGGGTTGGAAGCCAGATTACAAAAGGCTGAGGAGTAAGTGAAAGTATGAAGTATAGATTTTTGTTATAGTTGTTTTCAGTCATGCCTGACTCTTCACGACTCCATTTGGGGTCTTTCTGGCAAAAATCTGGAGTGGTTTACCATTTTCTTCTCCAGCTCATTTTACAGATGAGGAAACTGAGGCAAGCAGAGTTAAGTGACTTGCCCAGGGTCACACAGATAGTAAGTGTCTGAGGCCAGATTTGAACTCAGGAAGAGGAGTCTTGCTGACTCAAGTCTGGCATCTATCCACTGCACCACCTCGATCTACTTCTTTATTTAGAGGAAAGGAGAAAAAGTGGGTCATGATAAAGAGGCGTTTTTGAAATTAAGGGAAGGAAAAAAAAGAGGGAATTTAATTCAGATGTCTTAGTAAAATAAAAGGTTGGGTCCTTATTTGAAAAAATGGAGATTGAGGGAATGTAGGAGGCTTGAACAGAGAAGAGAAGGTTTGGAATAACTTTTAAGAGGTGTCAAGAAATAAAATAGGAAGGAATAAAAGGATATCTTCACTTCTCTGAGCACCTGGTTAATGATAGATAACAAAAACTCATAGTATACACAATTAACATGATTGTATTATTTCGTCTAGCTCCATTGATCAGACTGAGAAGGAACAGAGGAGACAAAATAGTATGAGAAGTCTAGTGCTTTTGCTAGGGCCAGTGTGGACAGAGTCAGGGTGGTAGAACTGAATTGTTGAACTACAGGTTCAAGGTTGGGAAATGAGGAAAGTAAAGTCAAAGCAGAAAATTTAGTGAATAGTAGAAAGAATTGGAAGTTTTAACGAGGACAAAGAATAGGTTTTTGGTTTTGTTTTGTTTCTTTTTTTTTTAGTACTTTAGACATAGAACTGAAATGATACAAGATTTTTATCAGAAGAATATCAGAATTTTTTGTTCAAGAAAGTAGAACATTTGTGGGTAATGGTGAGATATATAACCAACTTTTTGTGTAACTTAGATAGAGGGAAGGATTAGGGCATGGAATTTGAGAAAATTAAGGATGTGGAATTTAGGGCATTTGAGGGAGGATCAATACAAATGCTGACATGTCCTAGAACAAGGTGAGAAGTTGGGGAGGAGAGTTAGAAAAGAAATCATTGGGGCAGCTAGCTGGTGCAATGGGATAGAGCACCAGTCCTGAAGTCAAGAGGACCTGAGTTCAAATCTGGCCTCAGACCAAACACTTGACACCTACTGCTATGTGACCCTGGGCAAGTCACTTAACCCCAGTTGTCTAAAAATAAATAAATAAAAAGGAAAAAAATGATCAATTAGATAAAATTTTCAAAGAATTCCAAATTGTTTTCCAGAATGGTTACATTAATTAATAGAATTGCCAAGGGTATCAGTGTGTTTTTCTACCTACATCCACTCCAACACTGACTACTGAAATCTTTTATCATCTTCGCCAATTTGAGGGGTGTAAGGTGAAATCCCAAAGTTGTTATAATTTAAATTTCTGAACTTTTTAGAATTATTATTATGTGGTTGTTGATAATTTGAACACTGTTCATATCCTTTACTCACTAATCAATTAGAGAGTAGCCCTAGGTCATATATTTGTATCAATTCCTCATATATCTTAGATATCCAAATTATAGCAAAGATGTTTGATGTAAACATTTTCCCCTTTGACAATTTCTCTTCATATTATAGTTGCATTCATATTGATTACGTAAAATCTTTATAATTTTATGTAATCTTAGAAGCAGTATAGAATGGTGGATAGAGAGACAACTTTGAAACAGGGAAGATGATTTTAAGTCCTTCTGAAATATACTGTTATAGAACTATGAATAATTTGCATAACTCTCTAAGATTATGAGTGATAGAATGTTTACATTAGTACAGAAAGTTTCCTCACCCAAGTGATCCCTATACCAATGAAATCCCAAACCTAGTTCCTTTCCTCTATAATCAAAATTATGTAATTTGTCTTCTGTGATATCTTCTATTATTTGATTATACAGTTTTTCATTTTCACAATTGTAACATTTAAATTAATGCCATCTAATCCCATTTAAAAAAATGTGTGAAATAAAGGCTACTTGTGTGTTTCTAGTTTATTATGGTTTATGGTATAATTTGTTGGTCTAAATATATTTTCTGCTCAATCCCTTTCTAATTTTTTTGTTACTATTATTGCGGTTGTTTTGTTTTATTTTTAACTAGAAGACTCTGTTGAGTAGGAAGCACTTCTCCCAGTAGTTTGTGTTGTTGGCTTTAATGATTACAGGCCTACTGTGTTCATTCACTTATGGAAAATTTACAATACAATTTAACCTCTCTTACCTACTATTTTTCTTTTGTATAATTTCTCTTGAAATTATAGACCTTTTGTTCATTGAAGGAAACCTTTTTATTTTTGTCTACTTTTATTAAGTACCTCCTTGGTTTGATTGATATTATACTAAATTTGCAAATAAATTCAGGTAGCATTCTCATTTTTATTATCTTGGTGCAGCCCAATCATGAACAATGAATATTACTCAAATTATTTAAGTCTTTATTTTTATAAACAGTGTTATAAAATTGTATTTCTTTAGGTCAGGAGAATGTCTTACTGGATTAATTCTCAAAAATTTTATGCACTTCATAGTTACACTTTTATAGGGATTTAAAAAGATAAATCAGTGTTCCATTTTATCAAAGTCTTTTTCTTTTTCTATAGCCATGTTTATTGCTGCTATTGTTTTTTAATATGAGCAGCCTTGGTACTCACACCTCATCAGTACCCTTTGCCCCTCTAATTGAAGGACATAGTGAGGAAGTCCTTCAAAACTTAAGTTTAAGGAGGGGATGTGGAACAGTGATCTCTTTATTTTATGCCCAGTTGCACTCAGGCTTTTTTCACCGTCCTATTTCCTCCCACCCCAGACCTTCACCCTTTCCATTTCCTTTTGTGGTTTCTTCATGGATTAGATTATAAACTCCTGGAAGGCAAGAATTATCTTTCTTCTTCATATTTTTATGCACAGTCTTAGCACAGTGCTTAATAAAATTTCATTGACTGAATAATTGTTTCCCTAATATAGGAATCCTAGCACCCTGTTACAAATCCATCTAGTCATGTTAAAGACATTTTTGGATATCTTATGGACTCTGCTAATATTGTATTGAACAAATCAATAGTCATGAATAATATTTGTCATTCTCTTTTTCTATATTATTTTTTTCCTGTTTTAGTTAGCAGAACCATATTTGTCTGATAAAAAGAAGTAAATAAATTTGTTGCAGCCTCTATCATTGATTATGTATATACTTGTATATTTAATATTTCATCTTTATTACTCTTCTTGTATTTGTTATCTTTTAGTTTCCATTGCCTTCATTTCCAAGTGTATTTTTTTCACTCCTTTACCTATCAAACGTCTCTTTTAACTGTGCTCTGTTTGGCCTCTCTGCTTAGGTTGAATCCAGGACCCGCTACTGAGGATTTACAGAAAAATCAGTACTTGGGAAGTTGATACAAACACAAGCCTTAATCATTATGTGGCACAAAAAAGGGCAAAAATGAAACCAATAAACACACACGTACACATTGCAAAGGGAGAAAATAATATTATATGGCACCACAGACAGACAGAGATTTGATCTTGCATGGTATTCATGTGAGGGACACAGGTACAATGGGAAGACCTAGGTGGGAGTACATGGTCAGAGTGGAGTCTAAGATGGGAAATCTTATTCCTTAAATGTGGGCTTGGTTAGAAGAGGTAATAAGTACTGGGAGGATCATTCTTTATACATACATACATACATATATATATATATATATATTTTTTTTTTTTTTTTTTCTGGTGAGGCAGTCGAGGTTAAGTGACTTGACCAGGGCCACACAGCTGGTAAGTGTCAAGTGTCTAAGACTGGATTTGAATTCAGGTACTCATGACTGCAAAGCTGGAGATCTATCCACTGCACCACCTAGCTGCCCCGGGAGGAGTATTCTTAATCAGACCCAGATAGGGTGGGGAAATTCTCCAGGGTCACCTCTCAATATCAGACTTGAATAGAGTTTCTTAACTGAAGGCAAGATCTGGGTTAGGGTCTGAGTTTGTGATGGAGGATTACTGCAGTCAGAGGGGAAATCAGTCCAACCAAGAACCAGTCAAAGTTGTTTACCTGTTTGGCACAAGATCAGAGTGAGTCAGGAAAGTGGAAAAGTACAGGCTATCTATTATTGCCTACATTTTTACAGATATTAGGACCATTAATTCTAAGTGACTCCATCCTGAAATTCTATACCTTATAACTAAAATATGTCTTTAAAAATCACAATTATTATAGACAGATATTCAAAAAGAAAATGAAAAAAAAGTAGTTCAACAAAACCAATTCAAACAATACATCCACCAAGTCTGACATTGTATGCAGTACCCATACTCATAATTCCCCGTTTCTGCAAAGAAACAAGGGAGAATATTATTATTATTATTATTATTATTATTATTATTATTATTATTATTATTATTATTAT
>NW_020954552.1:11073002-11204705 GCF_900497805.2 Vombatus ursinus | reverse complement strand
ATTATTATTATTATTATTATTATTATTATTATTATTATTATTATTATCTATGGCTAAGTATGGCCATTATACACCATCGAGTTTCTTTGTTGTTGTTCTTTCCATTTACATTGGTGTAGTCCTTTGGTATATCTGTCTCTCTGTCTGTCTATCTACAAAATCTGTATGCATGCATACACATAATTATATACACGGGAAGTGGAAGGCAATAAGCATTTGTATAGCACTTACCATGTGCCAGGCACAATGCTAAGTCCTAAAAAAACAAATAAATACTGCTTCATTTGATCCTCATAGCAACCTTGCAAGATAGGTGCTGTTGTTATCACCATTTTACAGTTAAGGAAAAGAGACAATAGAAATTTAAGATGCTGACTTGTCCAGAGTTATACAGCTAATAAGTGTCTGAGGCCAGATCTGAACACTTATCGTCTTGACTCATACATACACATACGTGTATATATGTTCATGCCTGTATGTATGTATTTCTGGTTATGCTTCCTTCATTTTATACCAGTTCAGTTCATGTATCTTCTATGCTTTTCTGAATTATTCATATGGTTTCTTATAACAATAATTTTCCATATCATTTTGTCCCACAAATAGTTTAGCCAGTCTCCAAATAATAGATATCTAATTTGTTTCCAGTTATTTACTACTACAAAAAGTGTTGTTATAAATATTTTTTTACATATATGGGACCTTTCATATTTTTATATCCTTGGGGTATATACCTAATGATAGACTCTATGACTCAAAGGTCATTGTATCTATATGTGTTTAAATGTTTATCTTAAACACATTTTTTATTTCCTTATTAATCCTTCCATTCTTTTTTAAAATTTTACAGAAATGATTAATCCATAAACAGGATTATGACTCAAAATTGCTTTTTTCTATTAATTTCTTTTGCAACTTTCCCTCTTTTAAATTTGCACTTCTCTGAAGTTTGGTTTGCTTTGGCTAATATAACCCTGGTTTCCTCCCATAAACTCCATCCCCTCTCTCATTCCATTATTTTGACCTATTCCAAGGTTTTAAAGTTTACTTTTATTGTTAATTTCCCCCTCTGTCTTCCTTCCTCATTTCATCCTTTTTACTCTTCTCCTGTTCTTCCCTTTATCCCTCAGTCTCTCTCTGGCTCCCTTTTCTCTCTTCTTTTAACCAATCCAGAAAAAAAAAAAGTAGAGCTCCCACCCCCTCACCACTTACCCTAATTTCCCTTAACATCAATTTGTATCACTTCTTTCCAAGAACTGTTTGAATTAGATCAAACATTTTGATCTAATTCTGTCAATTTCCCCTTTAAAGATATTCCAGAATCAAATATTCTGTTCATAAGATTTACATTTATATTTTCTTTCTTTAGTCTCTCTGCAGACCTTCATACAAAGTGGGGCTCCTGAGGAGCAAAAGGATTGTCTCTTCCTCTAACAAATCTATCTAGTAGTAGAATTACAGATCTTTCCTTCACTGCCATATCCCTTTCTTATTTCAAAATTGGTCTGCTGAGGAATGTCATTCCCAGAAATTCAGTGGGTTATAAAATAGTGGGTTATAAAGTCTGTGTGTGGGATGGGGGTGGGGCGAAGGGGAGATGTAGGAATGTAAAAGCATTCTGTATCCTGAGTCTGGAGGACTAATTCTATTTCCAGTCGTTTTCCTCCCCAAGTGTTTATATAATTGCCAAAGCATCTTCCAAATGTACCTATGTCCACCCATTGCCCAAAATGTGTCTTCCCAGGATTTAGCCAATTCTACCCAATGAGTGAGATATGATCTTAACAAGCATGTCTTATGCTCAGAAAAGACTGTCTTCTGAAGGATCAAATAAAGTTAATAACAATACTCCTCCTCCTCCTCATAATACTACTATTACTATTCAATATTTATATAGTGCCTGCTACATGCCATGCACTGTGCTAAGTGCTTTACAAACATTATCTCATTTGATTCTCACAACACGTTTGGGAGGTAGATTTTATTACTATGCCCATTTTACAGATAAAGAAAGTGAGGCAAACAGCAGTTAAATGAATTCCTGGGTCACACAGTTACTAAGTGTCTAAAGCTGGAGTTGAACTCAAGGCCCAATACTCTATCCATTGTGCCACCTAGCTGCCCTACACAGTAGATGTTTAATGAAGTCTTATCTTTCTCCTTCCTAAGGTTTCCAATCACTCTGAAATCACCTTGTTATAATGTCCTTTATTCAATTGTTTCTCTTCTGGGGAAGCAAAACAGGATGCTTTTCAAACATTTTCCCTTCACAATCAGGACCCAATTTTTTCTCCTTCTGGACCTCATCCCTTCCGTTCCCCATCCTTAATCTCTCAAAATGCACAAGGCAGGACAAGAGATAGTAATTATCTGATCCATCTCTCCTTTTGAGTTTTAGACTAGAAACAATGCTTCTGAGGTTCCCATTGGCCCTCTCTATCTTGCCTCACCTGAGAGGCTTTCCTTTGTACTCCCTATTACACTTCCTAAAATGTTCAGTTACTAATGAAAGAATGAAGGGCTTTTGCCTCAGAAAAATTAATTCCTCATTCCCTTCTCCCATTTATTTTTTTATCCCCTTATAGATCTCTGACTGTTAGGTTACTTTGTTCATAGATGTTCTCTATTAGCTCTACTGATGATCCTCAGATAATGTTAAGCAAGGTTATGTTTATGTCTTTTTTTCTTTTCATTTAAAAAAAAGATTCACTGGTTTCATTAATTAGGTTCTAAAATTTTTTTGTAATCAAAATGGCTTTTTATATTTCCTTTAATAATTTTATAAATATAATTCTTTATTCATGTCTGCTTGCTTTCGAAGGCTTAACTTAATTTCATTCCTTTCATTGGAAGTCAATCTTCTATGTTAGTTTTTAAGCTGATCTTGAAGCCAATGTTTTCTTAGATACAAAACAATCTCCTTTTTTTTTGGAATATCATATTATAATTTTTTTGATTTCTCAAAACTACCTAATCTTGAGCTATTACTACTGATTTTCATTTGGTATGTGAAGGAATTTTCTCTGGATACTTGAAATTTAAATTTAAATTGCAAAGTTTGATCACGTTTCTTGAGAAGTAAAATATTTCTCCCCTTTGTCCTGAGAAATGTATTTATCTGAACTTTGCCCTCTGCTTGTAATAACTCCAGACAATTTTCATGTATGATTTCTGGACGTATGATAAGTTGGACTTCTACTGTTTTTATATAGTAAATTACCCTGCGGAAAGTTTTCTTATTTCTTTTCATGTTCATATTTTTATTAAAATTATTTGGTGAGTTTTTTATTTGTTTTCAGTTGGAAAAAGAGAGTTGAGATTAAAGTCAATCGCTTACTATTAGTTTTGTCAAAATCTCTTAAAAATTTCTTCTTTGTGATATTGGATGTTTTGTGATTTAAACTGAAACTGGTCACATAATTCAGGCAAAAACAGTCTGATGTTAAAGGAAAAGAGGACTTTGGATTGGAGAAGAAGGAAGACACCATCCAAAATGATCAGATTCATTAGACAGGTGTATAACTATCCATCCCCTGATTTCTTAAGAGATGGCTTTCTTTGATGGAAACCCTATGGCACAACAACAACTGAGTAGTTTCTTAAAATTTGTTCAGAATGAAGAGAAAGGTCTTGTGGATTTACTTGGTGACTGCATGTATTCCTGAACAGTCTATGATAAAATTATATGTTTTCCAAGTGACAGTAACACATATTCAACAAGCTCATGTGTTCACTCCCAATTGGTTTTGGAAAAGGACAAACTATGCCCCTTCATCATAGTGTATATGGTTGAGGCCTTCTCAGCTATGGTAATGGTTATAAGCTGATAAATAGAGAAGAACAAGAAGTTGAAGGAATTAGCATAGGCAATGAGGAAATAAAACTCTCACTTTGTAGACAGTATGATGGTATACTTAAAGAATCCTAAAGAATCAACTAAAAACTAGTTGAAATAATTAACAACTTCAGCAAAATTGCAGGATATAAAATAAACCCATATACATCATCAGCATTTCCATATATTACCAACAGAGTCCAGCAGGGAGAGTCAGAAAAAAAAATTCCATTTAAAATAATTGCTTTGTTGTTGGTCATTCACTTCAATTATGTCCAACTATTCCTGACACCATTTTGGGGTTTTCTTGGCAAAGATACTGGAGTGGTTTGCCATTTCCTTCTCCAGCTCATTTTACAGATGAGGAAACTGAGGCAAACACGGTTAAGTGACTTGCCCAGGGTTACAGAGATAGTAAATGTCTAAGGCCAGATTTGAACTTAGGAAAATGAGTCTTCCTGACTCTAAGTTCTGGCCACTGTACCACTTAGTTACCCCTGAAATAACTACAGATAGTATAAAATACTGAGCAGTTTGCCTATCAAGACAAACCCAGGAACTATATGAAATTACCAAACACTTTTCACACAAATAAAGTCAGATCTAAACAATTGGAGACAATATAATAAAAAAGACAATTCTACCTAAATTAATTTATTCAGTTCCATGCCAATCTAATTACCAAAAATTATTTTATTGAGCTAGAAAAAAATAACAACAAAATTCATCTAGGAGAACAAAAGGTCAAGAATAATGAAGGAAACTGATGAAACAAATGTGAAGGAATATGGCCTAGCAAAATGTGAAGGAAGGTGGCCTAGCAGTACCAGATCTCAAACTGTATTACAAAGCAGTAATAATTAAGACAATCTGGTACTGGCTAAGAAAAAGAATGGTGGATGAGTGGAATATATTAGGTACAGGATACACAGCAGTAAATGATCACAGTAATCTAGTATTTGATAAGCCCAAAGATCTAAACTTTTAGGACAAGAACTTACTATTTGACAAAAATTTCTGTGAAAATTGGAAAGCAGTTTGGTAGAAACTAGGTATAGACCAACATATCACACTATATACCAAGATAAGGTCCAAATTGGGTACATGCTTAAGACGTAAAGGGTGTTAGTATAAGCAAATGGGGAGCATGGAATATTTTACCTGTAAGATGCATGGTTAAGGGTGAGTTTATGACTAAACAAGAGACAGCAATATATGATGTAAAATGGATACTTTTGATTATATTAAATTAAAAAGAGTTTGCACAAACAAAACCAATATAGCCAAGATTAGAAGGAAAGCAGGAAACCAGGGGAAAAATTACAGCAAGTTTTTCTGATAAGGCCTCCTTTCTAAAATATACAGATAAATGAGTCAAATGTATAAGAATACAAGTCATTCTCCATTTGCTAAATAGTCAAAGGATATGAACAGGCAGTTTTCATAAGAAAAAAGAAACTCAAAACTACTTCTAGTTATATGAAAAATGTTCTAAATTACTCCTGAATAGAGAAATGCAAATTATGTCAGATTAACTGATATGATAGAAAAGGAAAATGATAAATGTGGAAAATTGGGACACTAATGCACTTGCCATCCTCAAAGAGATAGGAGTACCAGATCGTCTTACTTGTTTCATGAGGAACCTGAATGTGGGTCAAGAAGAAACAGAACAAAACATGGAACAACTAATCATTTTAAGATTGGGAAAGGCTGCATGTTGTTACTTTACTTATTTATCTTATATGCAGAGTACATACTTCTAAATGCCAGGATGAACAAATCAATAACCAGAATTAAGGTTGTCAGTAGAAATACCAATAATTTTAGATATGCAGATTATACCACTCTGATAGAGAAGAAGAATTTAGAAGCCTCTCGATGGGGGTGAAAGAGGAGAATATAAAAGCTGGCTTGAAGCTTAACATTAAAAAAAATAAAATAAACCCCAAACCTAGATTATGGCAACTGGTCCCATTTGTTTCCTGGCAAACAGAGGGAGAAGAAATGGAAGCAGTGTCAGATTTTATATTCTTGGACTCAAAGATCCCTGCAGATGATAACGACACTTGCTCCTTGGAAGGAAAACTATGGCAAATCAGGACAGTATACTATAAAGCAGGAATATCATCTTGCCAACAAAGGTCTCTATACTCGAAGCTATGGTTTTTCCATAAATAATGTACTACTGTGAGAGCTGAATTATAAAAAAAAAAAGTTGAGCACACAGAATTGACACTTTTGAATTGTGGTGCTAGAGAAGACTTTTGAGAGTCCTTTGGACAGCAAGGATATCAAATTAGTCAATACTTCAAGAAATTAATTCAGGATATTTACTGGAAGGTCAAATACTGAGCTGAAGCTTAAATGCTTTGGGCACATAATAAGAAGACAAGACTCAAAGAAAAGATTCTGATGTTGGGAAAGATTGAAGACAAAAATAAAAATGAACATGACCTTTGGCAGATTTTGGGAGATGATGAAGGATAGAAGGACTTGCTTTTCTATAGTCCATGTGGTTACAAAGAATTGGACGTCACTGAACAACAACAACAAAAATTCACTGTTGGTGAAGTTGTGAACTGATCCAACCATTCTGGAGAGTAATTTGCAAATATGCTCAAAGGGTTATAAAACTGTGCATACCCTTTGACCCACTTATTGGTGTGTCTACTAGGTCTGTATCCCAAAGTGATCAAAGACAAAGGAAAAGAACTTATTTGTACAAAAATATTTATAGCAGCTCTTTTTGTGGTGGCAAAGAATTAGAAATTAAAGGGAAGCCTATTAGCTGGGGAATGGCTGAACAAGTTGTGGTATATGATTGTGATGGAATACTACTGTGCTATTAAAAATGAGAAGCATAATGGTTTCAGAAAAACCTAGGAATATATATATATATATATATATATATATATGAACTGATGCAGATTTCCCTATTACTGTTGAGGTTCCACCACCATCATTCCCCCAGTCACTCAAAACTGAAACCTCGTCATCATTGTCAACTCCATTTTCTTTCACCCTCATATCTGCTGGAGGGACTCTCAATTTTACTTTCAAAAATATTTCTCCTACACACCTAATTCTCTCCTCTGACACTCCTACCACCCTGGTACAGGGCCTCAACTCCTTGACCCTGCCTATTTCAATAGCCTATTGGTTGGTTTCCATGGCACAAGCATCTCTCCACTCCAATTCATCATAAAGTGATCTTTCCAAAGCATAGACAGGTCTGATCACTTCAACCTCCCAATCAGTAAACTCCTATCACCTCTGATGGGGTGCTCAGGCCTCAGCCCTAAGATCATGTCTCTGGAATCCTCCCAATTTCTTAGGAGGCCCTTGTCCTGTGAGAAAATTTTCTCTTGTTGCAGAATGCATTCTCTTAACAAGACAGATGGGTACCTGGCCCAAGGATCTTTGTCCCTGGCTGGCCCAAGGACTCGCCTTGTTAGCACCAGATACCTAAGGTCCATGCCTCTAACAACTCCCTTAATGTCTGTTATACTCCCTACACTTTCCCATCCATAACTCCCAAAGACACCTGGACCCCTTTGATGTTACCTAATTAGTATCCCTGGCATTCCTTTCACATGCCCCTTTTCCATATAAACCCCAGCACCATCTTCAGTCTCTTGAAGTTTCCCTTAAGGATCCATGCCCACTTTTGCTAAAGTATTACAATAAATGTTTTGCCACTTGACTAAGAGAAGGCTTGAGGGTCTGAATTCATTCCAGGTGACCTGCCTTGTCATTTTCAGGGTCCCAGCACGCCAAAACCTCATCACCTCCAGGATCAAATATAAAATTCTCTGCTTCATGTTCAAAGTCCTTCATAAACTCCCCCACACCTACCTTCCCAGTCTTGTTACACCTTACTTATCCCTCCTTCCCCCTTCATATACTCTTCAATCCAGTGACATGGACCTCTATGCTGTTCCTCCCCGAACATAGTCCATCTCCAGACTACTGTATTTTCACTGACTTTCTCCATGGCTGGAACACTCTCCCTCCTTATTTTTTTGTCTCCTGGCTTTCCTGGGTTCCTTCAAATCCAAGCTTAAATTCTACCTTCTACAAGAATCTTTTCCCAATCTTTCTTAATTCTAGTCCTTCCTTCTGTTGCTTATTTCTAATTTAACCTATAAATAACTTGTTTCTACATAGTTGTCCCATAGCCATTGGCATATTGTTTCCCCACTATGAGCCACTTGATAGCTGAGACTGTTTTTGTTTGTTTATTTGTTTTGTTTCGTTTTGTTTTCCCCAAAGTCCTCTGTATTCCTAGCACTTAGCACAGTACCTAGAACATTATAAGCATTCAACACATTTTTATTGACTGGCTGATTGACTGACTGGCATCTTACAAACTTATCACTGAAATTTTATCCTATTAATTTAAATCCATTTAATTCCAAATTAATATGCAATGATTTAAAAAAATTGATATGGTTAGGCAGTACAACTTTTCATTTTCATAACATATACATATGCTTGTCTATATATATATATATATAAATATGTGTATATATAAATGTATACTACACACAAATATATACATACATGTGTGTATCTCCCTGGTTAATATAGGTCTTTCCCAAGCTAATATTTGGTTGAAATAATACACTTTACACTTGAGTGAGTTCCACATTATTGGCTTTGAGTCATATAGAAGTTTTCTGCCTACGGACTAAACTATTGATTTTTTCACTAATGATGCTGTATTGCTATTGTTTCTAATGCTGTGCTGTGCTATGTGTATATATAAGCTATACATATATACATACATAATACATAGCTGTGTATATGTATGAACACATACATATATGTAAGGTGTATAATATATATATATATATACATATATATTCTGGCTTTGTTAATATGTAATTTCTATTACTTATGTTTTAATCGCCAATTCATCCCACATATGGCATATGGAGTGGAGACATTTTTATTTAAGAAGTTGCACTTCTCCACATGAAAATAAGAAATAGAATGTCACCAGTTTATAAGTATAGTAGATAGGTCTCCATAGGAAAAAGGACTGTTCGAATGAAAAGGGGAGTGCAAATTAAGGTGCTTCCCATTTAAAATATCTCCTGGTGTAACCTGGGGTGTAAAAAGCCAGGGAGATTTGGAAAAAATAAAATAGAATATCTCCGGGCAAAAAATATCAGTGAACTCTGCTAGATGTGTTAAACATAACCTTCAGAGTAAAAACAGCTTATTCTTTATTTTCTAAGAGTGAAGAAACTCTCAAGTGCTGATAACACCTGACAATAAAGCTCCAGGTTATACTTAGAGGCCAGCAACATAAATATTTGTATAGTTCCAGTGATCTGAAAGTCTATTAATGACCAAAGACTCAGTCATCTGATCACTTCTTTTGTGTCAGGAATAATATTTCCCATGAGTCAACCAGGTTAGTCCACATTGGCAGGCCCTTTTAAATTGAAGGTTTGGGTCCCTTTCCAGGTGTTGTTAATAGTCCCTTAGAAGGGATACCAGCCCCTATCTTGGCTTTCTTTCTGTTGTTCTGTGATTCCATGCTGCCAAATAAACTAATGCTATTTCTTGAAAAGACAAGATGTAAGAGATATGTTCTCTTGTGTGTGTGTGTGTGTGTGTGTGTGTGAGTGTATGTGTGTGTGTTTATGTGAGAGTACAATGTGTAGGTTCTGAAAAAAAAAAAGTCCCAAGCTAGAGTTTTGGAAAAAATTGGGCTGAATTTTCACATCAGCAAGTCCAATAGGATGACCCTCACAATAAACATAAATATCTAACTTTGGAAAAGCATGTGTTAATTCCTTATAAATTTAAGTTGGCATCAAGGTGCATGTGTGTGTGTGTGTGTGTATGTGTGTGTGTGTGTGTGTATGTGCGTGCACGAGCAAGTGTGTGTTCTTCCTTCCTGTATCTAATTTGCTGTCTTTTCTATATTGGGCAAAACTCTCTGCATTTTAATTCTTCATCTGTAAAATGAAGCAGAGATAAATTAAATGATCTCCAAGGGCTGTTTCAACTCTGAATTTTATAAGCTGATGACCAATACAGACCTATCATTTTTATTATGTGAACAAAATATGCTAATTATTTTGTAGTAATGATTAACAGTGCCAGAGCAACTAAGATGAATGTTGTTTAGAGAAATAGCATATAAAAAACCAAAAGTCATAAAAATCACTGTCTATATATTATGATAATCATAGAGTTAATTAGGTCTTTATACATTTATGAATGCTTTATTTTCCTTAATAGGTGAGTTCTTTGGATTTTATTTTTGAAGAATTTAGATGGATCATTTCTTTAACTATCTACTTGAGTTTTCAGGGTAGACTTTGTGAAACAGTAGATATAACATTGGCTTGTTGAAAAGACCAGGGTTCAAATCCTACTTCAATAGTTAATTGCTATGCACCTCTGGATAAGTGATTTAAACTATATCTTAGTTTCTTCATAGGTAAAATGAAGGGATTGGCCTCAAAGGTCTCTAGGTTCCCTTCTGATTCTAAATCTAAAATCTGATATTTATAGTGTCTTATTAGACAAACCATTTTTACTGAATTAACAACTCTTTTGCTCAAGTTAACAATTTATGTTCTCACTTTTCCGCCTTATATAACTGACTGGTTTGTCTGTCTGAAATTCAACTGATTATTTTGAAGTAATATAAACTTAGCCTTCCAGTCATCCACATCTTTCTTCAAACTGAGTGAAGACATTATTATTAGCAATTGTAACAACTGGGTGATGAACATCCTCCAGAGAAGTCTGATGAACAATGAAGGCAGAATTAATTTTTTAAAAAAAGTATGAATCTATTTTAGAAATTATTAGCAAGATACATATCTGTATGTTTATACATATGTATATATAGTTATTGTTATCATTATAACCCAAATTAATCTTTTCATACAATAAAGACAAAACCATTCTGAGTATTCTTTGGGCAGAAAAGTATGACTTTTTGGCATTCTTTTTCCAAGAACATTTAAGACTATTCTAAAATGCACAAGTTCGATAAGACTTCTTGAGCTTAATTATGTGTGAACTGATCTCAGAAGAGGACATGATTCTTGGTGGCATAGTTGAGAATAAAAAGGGAAGTAAACAAATGCTCAATTCAGCAGAAAGTCAATAGTCCTTAAAAGAAATTTGAATGGAAATTTTAAAATACACAGTCATCCAAATAGCTATGTGTGTTGCCTATTCAACATCTTCACAGAAAATCAAAGCATAATTCCCTTCTTTACAAAAATAAAACACAATCTTAAATCAGATAGGTCTCGTCTCATTTCAACCTTAAATGATTACAACAGGTGAAATCCACTTCTTCTTTTAATAACATGTCCTTCCAAATAATTTAGATAGCTTTGAATGCTAATTTTTATAGCAGTGTAGCCTCAAACTCATCCCAATCTAAATTTAATAGCTAATCGGCGCCCCTCATCCTCTTTCACCAAAATGACCAAAGTTACACTAAGCAAGCAAACAGCAAATGCATCCGAGCTGGCTTAACAGCTGTCTGCTGCTAGGAGGAAAGGCAGGCAGCTCACCAATTCCCTTGACATGCATATGAGGCAGTTGCTGTGGTGGAAGCCGCTTCTGTCTTTCCTGAGGTTAACAGCAATCATAGAACATTTTTTGGTTCGTTTACTCAGACTGTCGATTAACACAGAATTCAATGCCAGACCAGCATTACAATCAACACGGCTGGCAATCAGACACTAGCATTCTCAATAATGTGCTTCTGGTAAAGGTTGTCTCGAAATTCCTTCTGGAGTACTGCATACATTACTTCACTTGGTTTAGTTAGAAAACCTAAACTTTTTTGACATATGGGCCTCACAGTGGTTACTGATTGAGGCTCTGAGACACAGCTGTGACAGCAATGATATTCTCTGTTGCTACTGCTAACACACTGTGTTCCTCAGACTCCTTACTTTCTATGTGAATATATTTTGGATTATTCTAATACTTTTCATAGGTAAGGTTTTTTTAAAAAAAAATAGATTTCAAAATTCTTTCCAAGAGATTACTGACATCTTCACAACAACTCTGGCAAGTAGACATAGCCAATCCAATTACCCCCATTTTATAGATAAGGGAACAAAATCTGAATTGTGATTTGCCCAAAGGCACACAAGTAATATGATTGCATATGTTAGCATTCTGAAGCAACTCTCTCAAACTATAATTTTCACAGCAATAGTCACCCTACATTGGGAAGGAAGTTTCCTCATCAGATATTCCTATACTAATGAAATCCTAGATCCTTTCCAAATACACCTACACATTAATATGACATTAATATGGAGAAGGGGAGGAGTGGAAAGAAGGGAAAAAGAAGGACAGAGAGAGACAGAGACAGAGAGACACAAAGAGTAGACAGAGAGATAGAGACAAAGAGAAAGTTTACATTTATAGAGAACTTTGTTGTTTGGAAAACACTTTGTATAAATTATCTAATTTGATGTTCATAATAACCATGTGAATAAGCTCCATTATTATCACCATGAAGGGAGAAAACTGAGGCTGAGAAAAGTTATGGGATTTATCAGGTTTTTATATAGTAATTAAGTGTCTAAGATAAGATTTGCACATAGATCTTTCTGACTCCAAATCCATTGCTTAGTGGTGGAGCCAAGATAACAACTAGGATCTTCGATTCTTGGACCATTAATTTTTCCTTCATTCATGTATGTCATTGAGCACATTACCCTTTTCACCATCTAAGCAAGATGTCTCCTTTAAGCCACATTAGCCAGGGAAAGGAATTCAGAGACAGGTGTCTATTCTTTGTACTGAGGGCTACTTGTGAATAACTTCTCTTCAGGGACCATTGCTGCCTCCAGGAGTTACATTGGCTGCTTGTCATCTTTAGATGCTATTTTGGCAGCCTCCATTGGGATATACAAATTATTTTGCAGTTTAACTTCAATCCTTTCCCTTGGTTCTTTTCAACAACAAAAATGATTTTCCCCTCTGACAAGTTTAAGAAAACAATTTCCTAAACTTTCTGATAACTGGACTTCTTGTCCGATTTTGTTTCCAGACCCTGGCTCTGTAACTAATCTACTCTAGGGACCTTCCTCCTTCTCAGAACTTTTCTCCAAGAAAAGTGTTGCCACCATCTTACTGTGTCAGCAAACCCCTTATAACTATTACTCACTCTGGTCTCCTTGCTGGTTTAATGTTTCCTTAGAGGTTTCTTCTTCCACTAGTATTTTCTTCTACAAGGTAAAGCTTTTTTTTATAGGGGCTCTTCTGTCATAAAAAAGGAAGTGTGGGGTTGGAAAGTGACTTATTAATTAAGAATTATCCTTAGATTAGAGACTGCAAAGCTGGTCATATGGAATATACACTGAATTTGTAGTTGAATAACATAGTTTTTTTTTATTCTTCAGTAGAAAATAAATTTGGATAATCCCTTTCATGGTTGCCCTCCCCCATCCAGCAAACTCCAACATAACAATGTAAGAAATCTGACTTTAACTTCTTAAATCTTTGCCACTATAGGGTTACTTTCTGTTCAAAAATCCAGGAAAAGAGTTTCCATAATATGTTATTAACAGAAACTTTTAAAAAATGTGTAATACCTGAATATAACCTTCATATGATCAAGTTTAAACAAGTATCATCTGGTGATGCCAAGGAAAGCCCAGTGAGTCAGCATATCTATCACTCTTTATAGCTCCGGGTGGGCTGGCA
This sequence comes from Vombatus ursinus, assembly GCF_900497805.2. Classification (NCBI taxonomy): domain Eukaryota; kingdom Metazoa; phylum Chordata; class Mammalia; order Diprotodontia; family Vombatidae; genus Vombatus; species Vombatus ursinus. Next base: position 11,191,156 of record NW_020954552.1, on the reverse strand, counting down.
GCAGTCTGTAGCAGAAGGATGCTTCTAGAGGCTTAGGGAGCTTTGATACCAAAGGCTTAGAATGGAAACTGATTTCACAGACACAGCTCACATAGCTACATACTATCAACAATAACAAATTAATCCTTTGAACACTGGTGGGAGTAGAGCCTGAGGTTTCTAAGATTGAATCTGTACTGTGGATTTTGTTTTTATTTCCTATAAAAGCTAAGGAAATTTTTCATCAAATTCTTTTTGTAAAAGAAGATTTTTCCTACTCTTTTATTCTTCTAGTATTAGAAAGATGATACAATAGAGTGGCTAAGGGCCCTGCCTATGAGTGAGAGTTGAAGTAATATTTCTGATAAATGCTAGCTATGTGACCTTGGGTAAGTCACTTAAGATATTAACACCTTTCAGGTGGCACTAAGATTAATAAGGTATAAACAAATGTTACATATGGAATGATAGAGGAAACATATTAACCAGAAGTTTCCTACAGCAATGATATCACAGATCTATCTCTGTCACCAACTTGCCAAAATAATAATAATAATAATAATAACAGTAATAATAATCAGATGCAGGAAAACATGTTTTAAAAAGTTTTTAAAAGACATCAGTGTGACACAGAAGTAAAATAATGAGACTGATTTTTAGTATGACTCGTGGAATCAGTCTCAGGTATTTTATAATTACATTCTGCCTGGCTAAATCTATTTTGAATTTATATATTGGAAATTCTATTTAATTGCTATGACACAAAGTAGTAAATATATGAGAAAGAAATAGCTTTTTCAGATAATATTATAGTTAATATAAATTATTGATTCTAAATGCTGTGTCACTAAATAATTTATGTTTAAAGGCACAGTAATCAAACCAGTGGTAGGAAGAAGTAGAAAAAGAATTGTAGGAGACCAAGACCACAGAGGAATTAATGTAGAATTTACAGTGGCGTAAATAGTGACGAAGTACGATCAGAAGGTAGTCAGAAGAATCAGGACAGATCAGGAACTATCACAATACAAATTCAGGAAAAGAATTAGGCCTTATGAAAGAGCAGCATTTGGCCAGCAGCTGAGGACAGGTTGGTGACAATGCTGAGTTGGGCAACGGCATCCCCATGCATAATTGCTTTCACTGCAAGGAAGGGACAAAAGTAGTGATAAGAGTAGTATTTAAGTCTGGGCAATTATTAAGAAGATAAGGTCAAATCAGTTATTTCCTCACTAATTTTAAACTTACTCTATAAGTATTTTTTGTTTTCCTCTAAAAATATTATGGAACCCATATACTATATTAGTTTTTTTAGTCAAAAACATATATCTAATTGGCAAAATTTAGCCCACTAATTTAAAAAAAACTTGTAAAAATAATATGAGTTTTAATATAGTGGTTAATTCAAAACTCCAAGAAATACTGATGATGTCACTGAGCAATAAAAACCAAAGGTTACATTCTGTTCTATCTAAGATATGGCTTTTGTTTGGGCACAGATGAATAAAGCAAAGAGAACAGCTGCACTTGGAACTACTCCTGCTTCGGGTATCACCAAATGAGAGAATAAAAATGTGTATTTTAAGTACTGTACTTAAATATTCCACCATCTGGAAAAATTCCAGCTCAATTAAAATGAGATTACTTTATCTAATCATGGAATCACTTAGAGGATTCATCTAAGGCTATGCTCAAACTCACACATACATATGTATGTGCGCATGTGCACAATAAAGTAGAGAGTTAAGACAATTTTCTGATAATTCAAGCCAAAAAAGAATGCCTCAATTGTATGGAAATTTCAGATAAAGTACTATTCTGGTTCTAATTATCCTGATAGTTGCCTCAACTCACCACTTCACTTTGTATATCATGTGTACATCCATCACTATACATATATGTGTGTATCTATATCTATATCTATATCTGTATCTATATCTATATATATGTAGAGGGAGAGACATAGTTAAAAGAAAGATGTTACATGGCAAATCAGAGAAAAACATTTGAAATTTGTATTATCATTCGGATTGCAAGGTGGTATGAACCTCTTAACAAGTTGATAGGGATGCCAATATGTCTCTGGGCCTTGAAAATATTCTCTTCTACGCCACTGTGTCTGAGAAGGTGACAAGGAATGAGTTGGTTTGCGGTACAGAACAATGGGTGGATGAAAGATATATTTAGGTTCGATGTTTGAATTTTCTAATAATCAGAGTTGTCCAAAAGTGGAATCAACTCCCTTTGAAGCAGTGAGCTTCACATGACTGTCTTCAAGCAGGTGACCACTTGTCAGCTTTGTTAGCAAGGGTATTCTTGTTTCAGGGAAGAGTTGCACTGCATGGCTTCTAAGGTCACATGGCTTGCTGCCATGTTCTTAACTGCTTTCTCCTGTCCCCCACCCATACATCACATAGGTGCCAAAGTGATTTTTTTTCTTTTAGTGAGGCAATTGGGGTTAAGTGACTTGCCCAGAATCACACAGCTAGTGAGTGTTATGTGTCTGAGGTCAGATTTGAACTCAGGTGCTCCTGACTCCAGGGCCAGTGCTCCATCCAGTGTACCACTTAACTGCTCCCCAAACTGATATTTCTAAAGCATAGTTCAGACCATGTCACTCCCATTTTAGTGGAGTTTCAGGGAATCCCTAGCCACTAGAATAAAATGCAAACCCCGTCTGTCCTCCATTTCAAGCGCATTACAACTTTAACAAACCTTTCTATTCTTCTTGAGCATTATCATCCTTAAAACTCACTACATTTTAGCTAAATATATTTACTTGCTTTTGTAGCTAGGTGGCACAGTGACTGCATTGTGGTGCCTAGAGTCAGGTAGACTCATATTCCTGAGTTCAAATCTGGCCTCAGACACTTACTAGCTGTGTGGCAGCTGGTGGCACTTTGGATAAAGCACTGGACTCTGGAAAACCTGAGTTCAAATTCAGCCTCAGGCACTTTCTAGCTGTGTGACCCTGAGCATGTCACTTAACCTCAGTTTGCCTCAGTTTCCTCAACTGTACAATGGGGATAATAATGGGATTGTTAGAAGGATCAAATAATTGAGATAATAATTGTGAAGTGCTTAGCACAGTACCTGGAACATAGTAGTGCTATATAAATATGAGCTATTATTATTATTATATGCTTGTTGAACTTTTGACTTAAACATCACATAGATAGGGAAACTAAGCTTAAGAGAGAGCAAGTGACTTGCCCAATGTCACCAGACCAGTAAATGACAATAATAACTAAACTGTGACTCAGATCTTCCTAATCCCAAAGCAGTGTTCTTCCCCCCCACTACATTTTATTGCTTCTCACACTATTAATAGAATAGAATAATATTCTTTCATACCAACAATCGAGAAAACAAGTAAGAAACAAAAGCAATCTCCTTCATCTGCATGTGAACTGAACCAAAAGACTAAGAAAGACAGTGGAAGGATGTCACAACAGGGAAGCCAGAAGGAGCTCAGGTGAATGTGGAAGTCACACACTCCTCAGAGATCCAGTAGCCACAGCAGGAGGTAGTGCCTGTGTGCCAATAGGAAGAGGCTTTGTGGGAAGCTGGAGACCAGTGTGATCTCCAATGTCCTAATGGAGTCTGGCAGGGTCAGAGCAGGGGGCAGTACCCATTCCCAATTAAGAATCATGCCAGCAGTGGAAGACAGAGAGTGGTAAAGGCCAAAATCCAAAGCAGACCATCACCAGGTGACAGAAACAGAAGCTAGTGATTAGGACAGATGGTAAGGCATTGTATTATACAAATAACAATAATAATTCAAGTTTCATTCTATCTTCACAACATCCATGACCTTATCACTAGTTCTTCCCATCATTACCTTTCACTTGGTGGTTGTTTGAATCAAAGGACACACATGCAAAATCCTTTGTAAACTTTGAAGAACTACATAAATATGAGTTATTATTAGCAAGCACTATTTATCTGTTGTTCTTTTCCATTGGTTACAGAAAGGCAAAAAGTAACCCTTCCCAGTTTAAGAAGGAAATACTATTTTTAATCAAGGACAGATTTATAATGAGGGTAAGATGCAAAAAGAATACCTTTCTGTTTTCTTTGTTTTTGTAAGTCAAAATCTTACCCTAGAGTTTCATTGCATACTCTGTAAGTCATGAGTCCAGATTTTTTTTTTAAACAAGGAAAAACAAACAAGCAAATAAAAAAGCTCATCTATTTAGGCAGATTTTTCTAAATGCTTATAGCACTAGTCCTAAACTTAAAAGTCCACACAAACAAAATGATAGTAATGTTCATAAATATTAATGTTATCTGTTACCTCTCAACATCATCTTAATTTCAATCTGTTGTTATATCTGGAATTGAATGGTTCAGAAAGATTTACTTTTTTGTTGCTGTGGTATGTGAATTCAGCATTAGGAGTGGATCCCTACTAAAGTCTTCCTCAAATCTCTGTGGAGGTGTGGAGGTATAGAGGTGACCCTGAATCACTGTGTGGAGATGACCCTGAATTCCTAATGATCATGTCTGTGGAACATAATCTCTGGCACTTTATGATAACCTGTGGAAACTTAGAGTTCATTCTGAGAAATTAACTATTCCCCCTGAGTTGAGAGGCTCATTGCTAGACTACTGTCCATTCTTTTCTGACCAGAACAACTCATGACATTATGTTGAGGGGCTGAGATCTGGTGCATGAAAGGAGCATCCACATGGATGAAATGATTAATAGAAAGATTTGACTTAACTGAATTAAATTCATAGGATCATGAAGTTCAACCTCTTCATTTCATAGGTGAGGAAACTGAGTCCCATAGAGGTAGAAGGCCTTTCCCAAAACATAGTCCTCTGATTTCAAAAACTACCTTCTTTTCAATTATTAAATGAATGAGTAAAACATTTACTAAGTACTCACTATGTACAAAGCACTGTCTTAAGCTCCAGTGATACAAATAGAAAAGTAAGACAGTCTCTGTTCTCAAGGAGGTCATGTTCTAATGGGCGAGGTGACACATATGGCAGGTTTTAGCTTTGTTTTCCTCCTCCATCATCAGATAGCTTTTAATGATGGTATAAATTCTCAATCCTTAATCATCTCCATTTTATAAGTGTTCTTTACCTAGTGTGGTACATGATCAGGAATGTGAGTGTGTGTGTGTGTGTGTGTGTGTGCATGTGCATTTGCATGTGTGTGTGTGTGTGTGAAATATGGAGAAGATCATAGTATTTTGATCATTTTAATCATCCCTTAAGAAAAAAATGGTATGCAGAAGAACTTATGAAGCCATTCAACTGGAAATATAAAACTTATGGTAGGATGTACATCATATAACTAAAGGTTTTGGAATTATTGCTTTGAAGAACAAATTTCCCAATATTTTTCATTGGCATCAGCCCTCCCAGAAAAGAGAGATGTAATAACATTAGTATTATTACTTCCTATCCAACTTTTATAATGTCTTATCTTGTTCAATGACTGATCATTTGTAAGGTTCGTTCACTACATTATCATAGAAGTAATGTGAATGAATTTATAAAAATCACATGTTATCTTCATTACTGAAATTCTTTAATTTCCCAAATATTTCTTCTAATATCTTCAATTCTTACTAAAATGTTCTGCATTTTACTTTTACCCAAGTATCAGAAGGGACAGAAAAGTCATAGAAATCATACTTCAATACCATCATTTTTGAGAAGTGGAGGAAACTGAAACCAAACAGACAAATTCACTTGCTCCAAATCACAGAAGTAGTGCATAGATCTAGGCATCAAACTCAAATGCTCTAATTCTAAATTTCCTGTTTCCCACCCCCACCCCCTGAACTGACTAGATCACCTTAAGCTTTAAATATATACAACACTATTTCAGTTTGGAAAAAAAAAAAGAAACACTGGATCATGATTCTAGTTTTAGTTTTACTACTCACTAGAAGAATACCTTTGGGTAAGGAATGTTGTCTCTCTGAGTCAAATTTTCATCATCATATGTAAAATGCATAGGTTCACTTCAATTCAACAGATATTTAATAACAGGTTACCATTGGGCATTTCAGCTTAAAATGACAACATGAAAGGTTCTAGAAAAGCCGAGTTCTAAAGCCCATGGAAACTCTAGCAAGTATCTTGAAAAGGATTCCCAGAAGATTAATGATCAAGAAAACAAGCAAGAAACAGAAGCAGTCTCCTTCATCCTAGATGTAATCAGAAACAAAAGCCTGGGAGAAGCAGTGGAAGGCTGCAACAATAGGGAAGTCAGAAGGAGTTCAGGTAAACATGGGAGCCAAACATTTCTCAGAGAACTAGTAGCCACAGTAGGAGACAGGGCCCGCATGCCAGCATGAAGAGGCTATGAGAGAAGCTGGAGCCCAATATAATCTCCAGCATACTAATGGGGTCTGGCAGGGTCAGACCAGGGAACAGAACCTACTCCCAATCAAGAATCACTCCAGGAGAAGAAGACGGTAAAGGCCAGAATCCAGAGTAGATCATCACCAGGTGACTGAGACAGAAGCCAGTAATTAGAACAGATGGTGAGGCATTGTATTATACAGATGACCCCATTCAGATCATTAGTGCCAATGACACAAAGAATATGGAGGAGACAAACAAGATCTACTAAATTCATCTGAGAGTGCCAGAGGGGACTGGCTCAAGCACATCATCTCAATCTAAGAGGCTGAAAATATGAGCAAAGAGAAGAAAACAACAAACAGAATGAAATATATTTGTGTATATGTGTGTGTATATACATGCATATGTATTGTACACATTATACATAAATACATATACAGTATACAACATACAAATGCATATTATATGTATATACATATGTGTGTTTACATATACATATACACACATGTGTGTATGTGTGTGTATTGAAAGAACTTTCAGAAATAAACCAAGAAGAAAATAGTAATCCCACAACACTTATAAGTAGTCTCTGGGTGGGAGAGAGGGAGGGAGGAAGCAGGCATAAGGAAATGTCTTGTTTATAAAATCTGTATGCATGGCTTGAAGAAATAAGACAAAATATAAAAAATGAAATTAGAAATGAAATGTGAATTTGGGAGGGAAAATTGAAAGGAAAATTAATAGCTCAGAACAGAAGGTAGAAAACTGTACCCAACTGGACTCTTTGAAAAATCGATTGGAGTAAATAGAACTCAGTTACTCCATAGAGACAACACGAAATAGCAGAACAAAGCCAATATACAAATATAAGCAGAAAGATACACCCTATCTTCTATTTAGCTCACATCCTAATGAAGGAAGATAGCACATAAAAGGAAGCTCAAAAGTTAGGGTGGGGTGGTAGGGTGTTAAGGGAATGTTGATTAGGCAGAGATGAAGGTACCCAGCTCAGTGGTATGGTAGAGAAGGTTCAGAGAGTCAGGAGTGAAGCCCAGATAGGAGGGAAGATTTTGCCTGGTCATCTTCCTTAAAATGGAGATGGGCCAATGCATCCATGATTAGAAGGGAAGCAGAAAACTGGGAAAAAAATTTTACAACCAGTGTAGTGTCTCTGATAAATTCTATTTCTAAAAATATAATAATTTCTATTTCTAAAATATAAAGAGAACTAAGTCAAATTTATAATAATACAAGTCATTCCTCAATTGATAAATGGCCAAAAGATATGAACAGGTAGTTCTCATAGGAAGAAACCAAAGTTACCTATAGTCATATGAAAAAAAACGTTCTAGATCACTATTGATTAGAGAAATTCAAATCAAGATGACTCTGAGGTACCACATCATACCTATCAGATTGGCTAATACGACAAAACAGGACAATGACAAATGTTGGAGAAGATGTGGGAAAATTGGTACACTAATACATTGTTGGTAGAGTTGTGAAATAATCCAACCATTTTGAAGAGCAATTTGGGGCTATGCCCACAGGCCTATAACATTGTGTATACCCTTTGACCCAGCAATACCACTTCTAGGTATGTATCCCAAAGAGGTAATAAAAATGGGAAAAGGACCCACATGTACTAAAATATGTATAGCAGCTCTTTTTGTGGTGGCAAAGAATTGGAAATTGAGGGGATTCCCATCAACTGGGGAATGGCTGAACAAGTTGTGGTATATGAATGTAATGGAACATTATTGTGATAGAAGAAATGATGAGCAGGCAGACTTCAAAAAAACTTGGAAAGATTTCTATGTTCTGATGCTGAGTGAAGTGAGCAGAACCAGGAGAACATTGTACATGTAACAGGGATGATTGCCTTTGATAGACTTGGCTCTTCACAGCAACGCAGGAATCTAAGACAACTCCAAAAGATTCATGATGGAAATTGCTATCCACACCCAGAGAAAGAGATACAGAGTCTGAATGCTGATGGAAGCATACTATTTGCTTTCCTTTTCCTTTGTTGTTTTGTTTTATTGCTTCATTCTTGTGGTTCTTCCCATTAGTTTTAATTGTTTTTTACATCATGATTAATGGGAAAATATGCTTAACATGAATGTATATGTAGAGCCTATATAGGATTGTATGCCATCTCAGGGTGGGGAGGGAAGGAGGGGGAGAAAATTTACCACTCAAAATCTTATGGAAGTGAACTTTGAAAACTAAAAATAAATATTTTTTTAAATGGAGATAGGAGGAACCAGTCAATCAAAGGGAGAGGCTGTAATGGAGGAGGAAGGAGTGAAGTCTATTGGGATGGAGAGAACGTCCAACATGAAGAAGTTTTTGTGGCATGCAAGAGAACTTCCACAGTAAAAAGTACAGCCTGGAAAGAAATGAAGATGGCCAAACAGAAAATCTGAACAGTGTATTTTGATAAATAACAAAAGAAAACTATCCAGAGCTATTGGAACAAGAAAATAATAACAACTAAAATTTATATAGCACTTATGTTCCATACACTGTGCTGAGTGCTTGACTATTATTTCAATTGATCCTAACAACCACCCTGGGAGGTAGGTCCTTTTATTATCCCCATTTTACAGATGACAAAAGTGAGGCAAACAGAGGTTAAGTGACTTGTCCAAGGTCATACTTCAGTGACTGAAGTCATGTTTGAATTTTGTGCCTCCAGGCCCAGTGTTCTACCTACTGTGCCACCTAGCAGCCCAATAAAAAGAACTCTGGGGGGCAGCTAGGTGGTGCAGTGGATAGAGCACTGGCCCTGAAGTCAGAAGGACCTGAGTTCAAATCCGGCCTCAGACCAAACACTTGACACTTACTAGCTGTGTGACCCTGAGCAAATCACTTAACCCCAACTGCCTAAGCAAAAAAAAAAAAAGAACCCTGTGAGAGAGGTGAAATATATCTGGCCCTCAGCTATGGGGGCCAGAGTAGTCACTATTACACAAATATGTGAACAAGAGCTATTTCTCAAGGGACAAATGGCCAAAGGATATAAACTGATAATTTTTTATTTATTTATTTATTTTTTGGTGAGGCAATTGGGGTTAAGGGACTTATTCAGAGACACACAGCTAGTGAATGTTACGTGTCTAAATCTGGATTTGAACTCTGGTCCTCCTGACTCCAGGGCCAGTGCTCTACACACTGTGCCACCTAGCTGCCCCTGAACTGATAATTCTCAAAAGAATAAATACAAGCTATCAAAATCATATCACTCAATCAACAATCCCTTTTCATGTGAAAATATGTTCTAAATCACTAACATTAAAAGAAACAAAAATTAAAATAACTCTGAGGCTCCACTTCACACTCATCAGATAGGCAAAGAGAATAAGAAAAAAATGTAATTATTATAGGGGATGTGGGAGGAAAGACATAATAATGTGTTTTTAGGTATATAGGACAAGGACATAAAAGAAAAACGGAAAGGGCTCAAAAGTTCAAAATATATTTATAGCAGTATGTTTTTGCTGCAGGAGAGAATTAGAAATAAGGTGTATGTCCGTTAACTGGGAACTCATTTAACAAATTATGGTATATGAATATAAAGATGTAAAGAATGAATTCAGACAAACCTGAAAGGTATTGTATGAACTGATGTTTAGTGAATCAGGAGATCAATGGATTCAATGACTACCACATTGTAAAGAAAAAAAAATACTTAAGAATTATGATCAATGCCATGGCCAATCACAACTCCAAAATATTGATGATGAATCATGCTTCCTGCCTCTTGGCAGAGAAATAATGAATTAGAGTTATAGAGTGAGACATAAATTTTCAGACACGGTCAATGTGTGGATTTGTTTCGCATGATTATAGTTATTGTTGCAGAGAAAGTCTTGCTGGGGGGGAAGAGAGAGGAAATTTAGGAGAGTGGTAGTAATACCAATAAGGAAGAGACATAAAAAAGTGAATCATTACCTTATATCAGTGAATTACAAAAAAAAAAATGATAGAGTAGAAGGATATTCAGAAGAGTACACATAAACAAAGCAGTATTGGAACTACTATGTTAATTTCAAAATATTTTTTAAAGCAATTAGTACATAGTCAAGATCAGCACTTCTTATGCATTTTCTTTTCTTCTAGCATATGGAAATGCTTATATTTTTCATGTTTTTCAAGTTCATATTTTTTTAAAGGCCTGTCATGTATAGAGGTAGCATTGAAGTTCACCTGTGAAGGAAGCTGGAGATTTTGAGAGGCAGAGGTGATAAGTATATGGAGAAGACACTGAGAAAAGAAATGGAATATTCTATAAGTGGAACTGAAAATAGGACAGTTTGGCTGCCCTATAGAGTGCATTTAGGAAAGTCATGTGTAAGAAACCTAGAATTATAGGATGGAGCTGACTATGTGAGGCTTTAAATGCCAGGGGAATTTGTATTTTATTCTAGGGGCAATAGGGAGCCACTACAGCTTACTGAGGGTGGGAGGTGACATGGTTAGACCTTGATAAACATGAAAAAGCATAAGCACTTCCATATGAATAGAAAAACATTGTATATGAAGTGCTGAATCTCCACCAAGTACTAATTGAGTTTTAAAAAAAAAAGAAACAAAAACCAAAAACTTTTTTAGACCTGTGCTTGAAGAGTTTCACTTTGACAGCTCTGGGGAGATATGGATGTAATAGTCAATAGATCTACTTACTATAAGCTTGATTATACAGCATTAACTCGAAGTGTTGCTCCATGAAAGTAGTTACCCATCATGATATTATATAACTTAATTTCTGTGTTATCCATGGACAAAGTTATTCCCATTCATTTTGGGCCTGACGCCTTTATGCTTACTGTGATGCCCAGTTTAAAAATATTAATTTCAAGTCTTTGAACATAATAATCCAATCACTTTCAATTTCAACTGACAGAAGCCTGCCTGTGATGATCCTATGGTGTTCTATGTATTTTCTTGGCACAGCCCTACTATATAATGCTCAATTTATTTTCACATAAAGTTACTCAGGGAACAGAATCACCTGCATGAAACATGGAACCTTTGCTTAAATGGACACAATGAGTTGAACAGTTGACCTTTAGTTCAGATTTTCTAAAACTCTGTTAGATGTTGTTTCATCATTTTGAACCCCATCGTCCATACATTACTTTCCACTTTCTGCTGCTTGTGTAGAAACAACTATGGAATAACACCATAGAAAAACACTTCAAATAGCAATGAGGCAAATATTGATTTTACACTAGATCTCTTTTTTTAATTCTTACATATAACCTTTTTGTACTTCAGTTTCTTCATGTGTAAAATGAAACAGATGGATTAATAATAAATACAGTATGTCTTCAAAATTATTTTGTACATAGCCACCTGTTGAAGGTGGTAGTGTGAGAATTAGTCCCATTTTAGTGAAGAGCCACCTAGGCCAATAAACTTTTCTTAACAGTTCCCCTCCAGTTCTAAAGTCTATGACTTGGTCATGAGTCCAAAAATGGCTTTCTTTTTCTTTTTCTTTGTCTTTGTTTGTTTGTTTGTTTGTTTGTTTGTTTGTTTCTTTCTTTCTTTCTTTCTTTCAAGGGTCAATCAAGAGAACTTTGCTTTAATCTAATGTCCTGCTGAAATTTTGAAGCAGTTAAGAAGGAAGCACAACTCTAATATAATTTAAGATCTAACTAATTTTTATTCTACCTTCATATTGAAATAGCTCATGGACCTTTGACCCATTATTATTTCATTTGTTTGTTTCATGGCCTTCGGGGATAAAAGATGCCATTATCTCTAATGCCTCTGCCTAGTCAGTAGGCACAGACACTTTGGCCTTTTTGTTAGTACAACTTGTTTAGCAAATCTTTTCAGTCTGCTTAATATTTTTACCCTTGACCTCTTTTTTGTGTGTGCAAAATTCTTGTTGCCTTTAGTGTACAGAAGTATTAGAAGGAAACAGCAAGTCAGTCATTGTCGTACATAATTAAAAAATCAATTTCCATGAGAAATTTCAATGTGATAGATAGTGAAAATGGCTGATAATATTAGTTTTTTGTTTTTGGACATTTTGAACCAAAGGTCACAAGTAAAATGAGTTTTAGAATCTCAAATTTCTCCTCATTAAAAATAAGATTTCAAGAATCAGGAAGTTTCTGTTCAAGAAAAAGCTAGTAGTGTTGTTAATGTAGTCAAACTGGAAGACTTAGGAGAATTATACTCTTCATCATTCTTAATATAATAAGAGCTCAGTAATGCAAATTAAAACAACTCTGAGGTACTACCCCACATCTATCAGATTTGCTAATATGACAGATCTAGGAAGGGATGCAGGAAAATTGAGAACTAATGCACTGTTGGTGGAATTGTAAACTGATTCAACCATTCTGGACAGCATTTTGGAACTATGCCTAAAAAGCTATAAAACCATGAGTACCCTTTGATTCAGCAATATCACTATTACCCCAAAAGAGATAAAAAAACAAAGAGGAAAAGGACCTATATGTACAAAAATATTTATAGAAGCTCTTTTTTTTGGTGGCAAAGAATTAGAAATTGAGGGGATGTCCATCAATTGGGGAATGGCTAAAGAAGTGGTAGTATATGACTGAGATATAATACTATTGGATCATTTGAAGTGATAAGCAGGATGCTCTCAGAAAAATCTGCAAAAACTTACACGAACTGATGCAAAGTGAAATGAGCAGAACCAGCAGAACATTGTACCTAGTAACTGCAATGTGCAATGATCAACTGTGAATGACTTAACTATTCTCAGCAATATAATGATCCAAAACAATTCTGAAGGTGTTATGTTGAACAATGCCATCCATCTCCAGAAAAAGAACCGATGGAGTCTGAATGCAGATTAAAACATACTTTTTTAACTTTCTTTTTTTTTTCTTTTTTTCTTGGTCTGTGTTTTCATAATATGGCTAATATGGAATTTGAAAAAGAAAATAAGAGTTCTGTTTATCTGCTATTTTTAGAGAAAAGTAGATGCTAAGTATTCAAATGTTCTCATTTAACTGGATTGTATTTGGGAAATTTTGCAATGCTTTTAAAAATCCAAAAGTGCTCCCTTGAAACAGAACACTGAACTCTTAAGACTAGCCACCTGCTGTATGTCTATGAATTATGGAGATCTGTTGGCACTGAACAAAGAAAACTATGGTAGATTTAAAAATTATTGGAGCAATATGGTGGTGGATCTGATTAGGCATCAGGTTGTTAAAGATGCACAATAAATGAAACACAGCCCAGGAAATGAATGATGGGAAAAGGAGTCAAAATAATAATGTACTGAGAGTGAGGCTTAATAGATAATCAGTTCTAGTGCTTAAACAATAGCCAAGAAATGCTGAAGAACCTGTATGGAGTGATCCAAAGCATTGAGCTAATGCTCTATGGGGGATATATGAGATTGTATCAATAAGAATTGCATAGGATCAGACGGCATGGATGCTTTGGCATCTGGGTCATTTCATGGAGTACTCATATCAGTGAAACTGGAGTCATTGAAGCATTTAAAAATTTGTCTTAATGTCATAACAAATGATGTCCTTTTAAATTCCTTCCCCTTTCCTCCTATAAGTGAATGAAAGGGCAATGACTCATAAGCAGAAAATAGCTTTTTTTATTTTTTTAACAAAAAACTTATGAGGAAGAATTCTATCTCTCACACCTAAATAGGAAAAAAAAATAAAAGTGTGGATACAGATGAGCCCAATCAGCAGAGAGGAGACACACTTCCAGGTGAGGCAAGGTAGTCTGAGGAGACGTAACAAAATGATTGAAGTCCTTATTAAGGCAGAATTTAAGGTGGAAAGGAAGATCATGGTGTAGGTACTGCTTAACTCCTCTAGAAAGAAGGGAAAATGACAGAGGGTCAGGCAAATAACTGTCACTAGGACCTAGATTAGGTCTTTTATAGATGGAGGGAGAAAACCTCAAAAAAGTTCTGAGTGATAGCTATGAAGGGAGGGTCTAGAAGTTGTACTGAGAAGCAAGGAGTATCACTATTTTTTTATTAATAAATTCATTTATTTTTAATTTTCAACATTTATTTCCACAAGATTTTGAGCTCCAAATTTTCACACCATCTTGCCCCTACCCCCACCTCAAGATGGCATGCATTCTGAATATCCCTTCCCCTACTCTGCCTTCTCTTCTATCTCTCCCCCCCTTCTCTTATCCCCTTACCCTTCTATTTTCCTGTAGGGCAGAATAGATTTCTGTACCCCATTTTCCTGTATGTCTTATTTCCCAGTTGCATGTGAAAACAATTTTTTTAAAGATGTTTTTAAAACTTTTGGTTCCAAATTTTCTCCCTTCCTTCCTCCCCACCCACCCTTATTGAAAAGGCAAGCAACTCAATATAGGTTATACATATGCAGTTATGCAAAATGCTTTCATAGTTTCATGCTGTGAAAAACTAACTCTATTTCCCTTAATCCTATCCACCCCCCCATTTATTCTATTCTTTCTTTTGACCCCGTCCCTCCTCAGAAGTATTTGCTTCTGATTACCCCCTTTCCCAATCTGCCCTCCTCTCTATCATCCCCCTACTTGCTTGTCCCCTTCCCCCCCATTTTCCTGTAGGGTAAGACAGATTTCCACACCCAATCGAGCATGTATGTTATTCCCTCCTTAAGTCAAATCCTATGAGAATAAGATTCACTCATTCCCTCTCACCTTCCCCCATTTCTCCTCCACTGTAAGACCTTTTTTTCTGTTTCTTTTTTTGTGAGATAATTTACCCCATTCTACCTCTCCCTTTCTCCTTCTCCTAGTATAATCCTCTCTCACCCCTTAATTTTATTCTCCAGATATGACCCCTTCATCGTCAACTCACCCTGTGCCCTCTATCTATCTATCCATCTATCTATCTATCTATCTATCTATCTATCTATCTATCTATCCATCTATATATATATATATATAATTTTTTCCCTCCAACTACCCTGATACTGACAAAGGTCTCATGAGTTACAAATATCATCTTTCCACACAGGAATGTAAACAGTTCAATCTTAATAAGTCTCTTATTATTTCTCTTTCCTGTTTACCTCTTCATGTTCCACTTGAGTCTTATATTTGAAAGACAAATTTTCTATTCAGCTCTGGTCTTTTCATTAAAAATGATGGAAAGTACTCTATTTCACCGAATGACCATTTTTTCCCCTGAAGGATTATACTCAGTTTTGCTGGGTAGGTGATTCTTGTTTGTAATCTTATCTTCTTTGCCCTCCAGAATATTATATTCCATGCCCTGTGGTCCCTTAATGTAGAAGCTGCCAAATATTGTGTTATCCTGATTAAGGAGTATCATTATTATTTCTCTTCCTGATCCTGGTTCCATATAGGCAGATAGGAAGTCAGCCATCTAGCATTTATTAAGCACCTATCATATCAGGTAGGTACCTATGTGACACAGAGGATAGAATGTCTGGGCCAAAGTCAAGAAGACTCATCTTCTTCAATTCAAATCTGGTCTCAGACACTTATTAGATCTGTGACCTTGGGAAAGTCACTTAACCTTGTTTGCTTCAGTTCCTCATCTATAAAATAAGCTGTAGGGGCAGCTAGGTGGTGCAGTGGATAGAGCACCAACCCTGGATTCAGGAGGACATGAATTCAAATCCAGCCTCAGACACATAACACTTACTAGCTGTGTGACCCTGGGCAAGTCACTTAACCCCATTGCCTAGCCGAAAAAACCAAAACAAAACCAAAAAACAAACAAACAAACAAACAAACAAATACATAAATAAATAAGCTGTAAAAGGAAATGGCAAACCACTCCAGTATCTGTCAAGAAAACCCCAAATATGGTCATTGAAGAGTCTGACATAACTGAAAACAACTCAACAACAACATTAGGCACTTGCTAAAGCTGGTGGGGTAGGGAATTAGAAAATGGATGACACATAGTACTTGGGAATATGGTCAGAGATATATGCTCTATGTGTGTGTGTGTGTGTGTGTGTGTGTGTATGAAGGAGGAAGAAATGGGGAAGATCGATTTATCTGTCTCTTTCCCTGTAAGTATTGTGAGATGAAAGAAGTCTGAGATGATGGAAAGTTTCTTATGACAGAATGGATGTTCCAGAGGGAAGGGAAGGGCAGAGAAAAATAGTCTGGAGAGATAGGGCTGAGGTAGATGAGAATGAGGAACCAGGGAGTCACAGAAAGACAATGGAGTTTTCTCTGACATAGCCTATGCTTTTTAAACCATAAGGAGGCAGACAAGAGAAAGGTGTTTGATAACATAGACCAGTGAATTTTTGACCTTTCCTGTTCTCACATCCACAAATGAATTTGTCGTAAGTGCCAAAAAAGATGTACAGTATATGATCCCTGTTCCCAAGTATAGTTGGAAAGATGGCAAGCATTTCAAATGAGTTAAGAAAGCCAGTTGTTACAGGGGTAATCATAGGATCATCGATGTAAAACTCTGAGGAACCTTAGAGGTCACTGAGTCCAATATTTTCATTTTACAGATGAAAGGAGATTTAGTTATTTAGCCAGAGTCACACAGCTAATAAATGTCTAAGGCACCATTTGAATTCATATCTTCCTAATTCCAGGCCTGGTACTCTATCCAAGAATCAGAGATATATCTGAATGACTAGGAAATCTTAAGTCTGAGCGACCTGAAGAATGGTGATTACACTGATAGAAAACAGTCAGAAGAACATAACTCTGAAGTGAAGTTTGTTCATTCAAACCCTTCATGAGCTGGTTTCATTTTCATCCGGCATTATCTAGATACCACTCTGATTCCAAAAGTTGTGCACTTGATTTGGATAGTCAAATCAGCTATTGTCCTCTTGATATCTTCACTTGTCTTTGGGGATATATTTGAAATAGCTACTTTTCTTCCATTCATAGTCTATAATCACACATTCTCAGAAAGGATAGATACATACAGGTTGCTTTTAATGAGTGTGAAAGTAATTGTACTTAAGTTAATTTAGTCATTTTCTTCTAAATAAGTTATTTTCTCCTCTAGTTTTTGCAGAGTTTAGGATGGTGGCTTTTTTTAATCAACATTTTCTTTTATTCAGAAATGTATAATTGTGGTGGAGTAAAGATGGTGGAGTACAGATCAGGACCCAGATGAACTCTCCCAATATTTCCCTCCAAAAACTTTGAAATAACACCTCAAATCAGGTTTTGGAGCAGCAGGACCAACAAAAGTCCAAGTATGAGGCAAACAAGGTTAAGTGATTTGCCCAGTCTAAGACAACTTAGGAAGTCTGTAGTATAACACTGGGGTATTATAGACCAAAGGGTTATAAAACTCCATATTCTTTGATATGGCAATCCCACTACTAGGTCTGTATCTCAAAGAGATCAAAGAAAAAGGAAAAGAACCTATGTATACAAAAATATTTACAGCAGCTCTTTTAGTGGTGGAAAAGGATAGGAATTGAGGGCATGCCCATAAATTAAGGAATGGCTAAATAAGTTGTGGAATATGATTGTGATTGAGTATTATTATGCTAAGAAATGAAGCGGGGGATGGTTTCTAAAAAAAATATCGCAAGACCTACATAAAGTGATTCAAAGTGAAGTGAGAAGAACTGGTAGATCACTGTGCACAGTAATAACAATGTTGCAATGATGACCAACTGTAAAAGATTTGACTATTCTGATCAATACGATGATCCAAGACAGTTCCAAAGGACTCATGAGGAAAAAATGCAATACACCTCAAGAGAGAGAATTGATGAATTGTGAGTGCAAACTGAAGCATAGTTTTCTTGCTTTCTTTATTGTTCTTTTGCTTTTTTGTGATATGGAATATATTTGTTAATATGAAAATGTGTTTTGCATGATTTCACATGTATAATTGATATATTATTTGCTTTCTCAGTGGGTGGAAGAGGGCTATGAGAGAGGAATAAAATCTGAAACTCAAAATTAAAAAAAGAAAAGAATGTTAAAATAAATTTTTCTAACAAAAGAAAAAAAACTATCCTTACAATATTGCCATGACAAGTTGCAAGTTAAAAATGGATTGGAAATTGCAGAACAACTCCCAAGGGAAAAGTATGGGTATGTGCAGATTTCTGTTGAACATGAACCTCTCAGGTTGACTATTGCTTTAAGGAGCAAGTTTAAATCTCTAATCCCATGCAAACTTCTGTTCATTTTAAAACTTACAATATTCTACAGCTTTGCTATTGCCCACATTGGTCATATTTGCTAGTGCCTAATGTTCTGTGCATTGCTCATAGGCAGTTTCACTCCATTACTCTTAATGGAACTAATTCTGTCTTGTCTGCATTAGTAAACAAGTATATCTTAAATAAGGAGACATTTCTTCTAATTCTATCCCAATAATGGATTAGATTCATGCAACAGGAAATTGGATCTACACTAGAGGAAGAATTTGGTGATTTTTTTTTTAACACTATGTATGCTGCACAAAGGGGTCAGCTAGGTGGAGCAGTGGACAGAGGGACCTAAGGTCAAAAAGACTCCTCTTCCTGAGTTCAAATCTGGCCTCGGACACTTACTAACTGTGTGACTCTGGGCAAATCACTTAACCTTGTTTGCCTCAGATTCCTCATTTGTAAAATGAGCCAGAGAAGAACATGGCAAACCACTCTACCATCTTTGCCAAGAAAACCCCAAATGGGGTCACAAAGAGTCAAACACAACTGAAAATGACTGAACAACAACAAGATGCTACATTGAATGAATGTTATAGAGACTAGAAAATAAAAAAATTACATATATATGTATGTTATGTATGTATGTATGCATGTATGTATGTACTTTTTACCAACTTTTTAGCCAATTGCATCCTCAAGTCTTTTGGAGTGCTAATTCTTCTCAATTTTTTGTCATTAGCCTAAGCATGACTGCAAAGGTGGACCCCAAAATAATTAAAGAATAATGTTCTTAATGGGGAACATAAGAATATAAACTATGGGAGAATTCTTAGGATAGTAACAGCTTACCAATCTATTAAAAATTAAACTACTTAGCACAAACTCCAGAAGAATAATAATTCAACAACATGTAAATCTAATGGTTTCTATGTAATAAAAATAGAATTATTAACAGTAATCCTAAATATATAGAATGCATTTGTTTAATGAAGATTGAAGTAGATAGCCCTCTTTCCATCCACACACTTTTTGACTTCTCTGTAGTCACTGCTGACTCACCTTCTTATCCTGGGTACTTTCACCTCTCAAAATGTTTATGACTCTACTTTGTCTTGTTTCTCCCCCTACCTGTGTTACTGCTTCTTAATATGAGAAGTGCCCATTAGCTGTTGGTGTCCACCCAGGCTCTGTCCTAACCCTTCTTCTCTTTTCTCTCTACACTCTCTTACATGATATTATTACTGACATGGGTTCAATTCTCATCTCCAGCAGATGATTCACAGTTGTATCTATCTAATCCTAATATCTCTCTTGATTTAGCATTCTACATTACTGTGTACTGGACTTTTCAAAAATTGGATATATGTCCACTAGGTATCTCAAATTTAACATGTCTAAAAACACGATTCATCTTTCCCGACAAAACTCATCCCCCTCTTCTAAACTCCACCATTACTGTTGAAGGAAACCCTCTCCTTCCAATCAGCCACTTTTGTAACATTGCTATCATCCCCAACTCTTCCCTCTCCCTCAATCTACATCTTTAGTTTCCTTAACCTACAATTTCTTCCTCTACAACATCTCTTATATGTATTCCCTTCTCTGAACAGTCATCACCTTAGTTCTGGCACTCACAATCTCTCATCTGAACCATTATAATAGACACTAAAGAGATCTTCTTCCTCAAGTTTTTTCCCACTAGAATTCATCTTTCACACAGCTGTCAAAGTGATTTTTTTTAAAGGCTGGGTCTGATCATGTCACCACCACCATCATCTCCCCCTTTCCCACCAAATTAAAACCTAAGTCTCTGTTCCATCTAGTATCCAATAAAAACTTGCCTGTCTCTTTGTAACCTGGACTTCCTTCATATTTGTAGCCTTTTAACACATTATTCCCCTTGACACACTCAAGCATTCTGACCCACTTGTTTTTGACCATATATGGTCTTCTACCTTGCATCTACATAACTTATACTGGTGGTCTCCCAGGTTTGCAATGCTCTCCCTCCTCACTTTGGATGCTTGGAAGCCCTGGTTTCTTTGTTTCTTTCAACAATGAACACAAGAACCAATTCCTCCAGGAGACCATTCCCAGGTCCCCATAACTGTAATTCCTTTCCCCTATCTTTTAAATAGAAGTGTGTGTGTGTGTGTGTGTGTGTGTGTGTGTGTGTGTATTGCTATTGTTGTTGAGTCACTTTTGGTTATGTCCAACTCTTTGTGACCCCATTTGGGGTTTTCTTGGCAAAGAAATTAGAGTGATTTGCCTTTCCTTCTCCAAGTCATTTTACAGATGAGAAAACTGACACAAAGAAGGTTAAGTGACTTTCCCAGGGTCATACAGCTAATAAACGTCTGAGATCAGATCTGAACTCAGGATGATGAGTCTTTCTGACCCCAGGCCAGGCACTCTATCCACTGTGACACCTAGCTTCCTTGCATACATACATACATACATACATACATACATACATACACATATATGTATATACATATATTCACACAAAACATATATGTGTGAGTGTATATAAATATGTGCACATACATACACATGTGCATACCTATGTATGCACATGCATACACATGTATACACACATATAATTTGTCCTCAGACACTTACTTGCTGTGTGACCCAGAGGAAGTCATTTTACCCCATTTGTCTATTTTCTCATCTGTAAAATGAGCTGGAGAAGGAAATGGCAAAATGCTCCAGTATCTTTGCCAAGAACTCAAATGGGGTCACAGATATGACTGAAGAACAACTCAAATATATGTCTATATGTATGTAAGTACTCATATCCATATGCTCACATTGTATGTATATGCATGCATTTATGTACATGTGTATACATACATACATACCTATCCTTCTCTTGTTGAAGAGATAAAAAGAGAGAAAAGGGAAAGAACATTAGAGAAGCAATACTACAGAGAATGGGTTGAGTCTTTGTTCCTTTACTAAACACAAGGAAAAAGAAGTTTTTGAGCAAAGCTGAAGGTTTTCTCCTTTGTGGAATAAGAAAGGTGTGGGAGCAGTGTTTGTAGCCTGCTCTGTAAGCCAACAGACAAGAAAGACAGCCCACAAGATCTAATAGTAAAACACTAGCAGCTCTTCTACTTCTATCAAAATAGGTCACATGCTGGTTTATAATCCCCTCAGTTCATTGCCTACCTAGATCAATACATATTCACAGAAACACTGTCAGAAGATGTCAATTTTGAAAAAAAATGTGTGTGTGGGGGAGAAAGTCTTACCCCATTACCATCCCCAGCCCACTTTTGAACTCTTGCTCTGACAACAGTAATCAAATCAATACTATCTTTCCTAGAAAAGGCACATCAGTCAATAACTCTATGACTTCAGGCCCAGATCATCAATTGCCTATTGGAGATTTCAAAGTGGATGTCCCAGAAACATCTTAAATTCAACATGTCTAAAACTGAATTAATTATCTTTCTTACTAACCTCTCCCCTTTTAAACTTCCCTATTTCTTCTTGAAGGAACTACTATCTTTCCAGTCTTAGGTGTGTAATCTCAGCATTATCCTGTAATTATCACTTTTGCTTACCTTACATATCCAATCAGTGGCTATTTTTACCTTCACAACATCTCTCTAATCTGACCCTTTCTCTTTGTTCACATAGCTACTGCTTAGGTAAAGCCCTCATCACCTCACCCCTAGATTATTGCAACAGCCTCCTAATTGATCTCTTTACCTCAGATTTCTCATCATGCCAGTTCACCCTATCCAACACTGCCAAAATAATTTTTAAGCATAGATCTGACAGTATGACTCCTCTCCCCACTACTTTATCTATTTTCTCTAGGATAAAACATAAAATTATTTGTTTAACTTTTAGAGACCTTCACAACTGATCTCAACACATTTTTCCAGCCTCATTGGGTATTACTGCTTCTTCCACACTCTTCAGTTCAGACAATCTGGCCCTATTGGGTACACAGAGCCCTGGTAACCAGATACTACGTATCTACTACAATTTTTATTACCCTTGAAACAACCAACCACTTCAATCATCTCTACCCTACCTGGGTCAGGTGAGAGAATTTTTTCTGAATCAGAGGTATGAATTAGTTATGAACAAGATCCAGGCATCTCTTTTTAATCAATCCATCAATCAAGTGCATTAGACTGTATGTCCTTGAAAGTCATTGGATGTAAAAGCTGTTCAGGAGGCATATTTGAATTGGCTAAAGAAACTCTGATCATGTTCTGTGGAATTTTTTCATGCACTGTGGACTAGCCATGCCCTTAGATGACCAAGAATTAGAACATTTTGGAAGCCCAGAATATTCTTCATCTGGCATCCTAAAGGAGAGAGTCCCTGAGAGGAAATTACATGGGGGAGAAGGAAGAAACTTCTGTCCCCCCAGTCCCTACTTCCCATTCCCTTGATCTGTAGATGATCTTGTGAACTTCACAACTTAGGAATATTTGGACTTCTCATCACTGTCCCAGCAGCATCCCTAGTGTCCACATAGAGAGTCTAGGACAAACCTCTCACACTGAGGAAAGGCACTCAAAACTTTGCAAGGAGGAGCCTGGCCAGCAGAAAGGCTACACCATGCCTAAGAAGAACTTTGTTGATTACTTCACAAAGGGGAGAAAAGCATTTCTAGCACCTGAGAGTTGTGAGTTACACTTTTGTCACATGTGCTCCCTAAGGGTAAGCACACTTTCACTTCAATTGTACATACCGATGGACAAGTGTGTCACAGACTTAAAAAGGAGCAAACAGAACACTCAATGAGGGGGAGAAGGGGCAAGGAGGGTAGGAGCTGATCATCACAATGAAAGTACAGTAGCTGGTAATTTTTTTTTCTGACTACAGGGAACAAGAAGGCTTTCCTCTTTAGATATTGAGAGGGGCAGTTCATTGGTATCTTCCCCTTGGTGTAGCAGTTAGAGGGAAGGAGGAAAGGAAAAAAAATGTTTCATGGAGTTATCTGACATAATACAGTCTATGATGATACACTCTACACATGTGGCATTTAAGTAGTCATCTGTCCTCATAATCTCTCTGGATGCAGGTTCTGGGGAAAAAAAAAAACCAAACACTTCAAAGATCTCCATAGCCCTCCCTCTCATCCTCTTTCCAGAAATATCTATGAAATAATCCCAACCAGCATGACTTTACATGGATAATTGATATCAAATTGCTTATCTTCTCCAGGAAAGGAATAAGGAGGGAGAGAGGGAGAGAATTTGAAACTCAAAATTTTAAAGATAGAATGTTAAATTAAATTTTACAGATAACTGAAAAAATGCTTAATGAAATAAATAAACATAGATTGAAGAAAAAAAAGAAATCATTCCAATCACATATATGTACTTATACAGACTCCGAATATTTTCCCAAAAAACTGTTGATGTGCATCCTGCGATAGCTGTGCCACACCTAAAAGCCAAACCATGCCATAGGGATTGACACTAGAACTCAATGTGCACAACCTCAAGAGTCAAAAATACTCATTGATAGCATAATCCTCTATTTATACCTACTCACTCTCTTAAATTTCCAAGTCCTCCTGAAAGCCACATCCAAAGTAACCTACAAATTTCCAAGAAACATTTTCTCAAGTTGTTTTATATGTATATATATATATATACATATATATGAACAACTTTTAAAACTTAGCTCAAAATTTACATTTCCTTAGCTTCCACACAATGCTGTCCTTCTTTAAATTCTCTACCTTTCATTTTCACACTAGTAACATACAGCCACTCTCCAAATTCAAATCAACAACTGCTCCAGATTCCATCAAAAACTCCTAACGGTCAATTTCCTAGTGTTGATGAACCCACTGATATTCCTTTAAACTCCAACCTATAAATATATTTGTTTCAAGTAGAGCTGTGTCTTTGTCACACAATTTTCTATTTTCCCAAAAGGTTTTCAACTCTAATTCTGAGATTTTATTCACACACAAACACACACACACACACACACACACACACACACACACCCCTTTTAGCTTACTTACTGTTAGGGATAAGCTTAATTACAGTACCCTATTTAGATCTGAAGTTGGGATGAAATGAAGCAATCAGATGTCATTGACGAGTTAACAAAAGGAGGTTTATTTTGACCTAAAAAAGAAAGGACATACAACAATGATAAAGGGACACTTAACTTCTCCACTTACATATCCATATAGAAGCACATATGGTCAGTAGGGCAGGAAAAGCTTTTAAAATGTTGTTTGCATAACAATTTTATTGCTGTAAAAATCTAATGGTTTATAAAGTGTTTTCTTCACCACAAATCTTGTTAGTTAGATAATGCAAGTATTACTATCTCCATTTTATAGAAAAGAAATTGAGACTCTGTGAGGTAAATGAGATATATGCAATTACACAATGAGTAAATGTTAAAGGCATGATTGAAACCCAGGTGTCTGAATTCTAAGTCCATTCAGTGTTGCATTTTACCACACTGGTGCTGCACAGGGCTAAAATTACAGAAACTCTCAGGGTCTTCCCTGCCCAAACTGGTATCTTTGTGATGGTAATTTGTGCCATCATTTGTTTCAATTCTTACTTAGTCTTTAGTCATTAGCTATGGTAGGTTAAGGCTAAAAAGGCAGAATTCCAGCCAAGGGAACAGAGCTCTATATTCTCAAATATTTGGATGTCTCTGGTAGCGAGGAGGCATGGTAAACAGAGTATTAGACTTAGAGTCAGGAAGAAGAAAATTAAAATTCTGTCTCAGACACTAGCTGGGTGAACCTGGGCAAAGCAATTATTGCCTCAGCTTCAGTTTCTTTACCTGTAAAAGGGCTATAATAATTGTACCTACCTAATAACCTTCTTTTAAGGACCAAACGAGATAACAATTGTTAGATAAATTCCAACTATCATTAGTCTATGAAATGCTAATTTGCATGTTAACTGCCATGAACAAAACCTATCTACTTCATTTCAGTTTCTGATAGTATAGAGCCTTTTGGTACATTACTCCATCAGGTCATCAGGGTGTGGTTTCCTCATTTGATTTGAAGTCTCTGAATTTCCAGTCTGTCAGGCATACCCAAATTCAAATGTGCCTTCAAGTGTAAATTATTTTCAGATTCCAGGTTTCATTCTCTTATTCCATCTCTACCACTCACTATTTTGTTGTTCTGTTGTTTTTCAGTCGTCCTGCAATTTGAGACCCCATTTGGGTTTTTCTTGACAAAGATAATGGAATGGTTTTGCCATTTCCTTCTCTAGCTCATTTTACAGATGAGGAAAACAAACAGGGTGAAATGACTTGCCCAGAGTCACACAGCTAGTAAGTATCTGAGACTATATTTGAGCACATGAAAATGAGTCTTTCTGACCCCAGGCCAAGCACTCTATCCACTGTGCCATCTTGCTGTCCCACTCATTATTACTATGTATTAACAAATACGTAGTATTGTGCATTGCATGTATGTTTTTGTCAGTTCTACATATATACAGAATGGTGCCATATTTCCTCAGTATTGTCAGAGAATGAGTCATTTCACAAAAGTGAATTACTCAGATTACTGAGACTTACTTCTTTAATCATCACTTTTTTAAAAAGTCGACTTGATGTTTTGCCCAGTGACTTAGGTCATTATGATTAATATCAGTTACTTCATGATGCTTTAATACAGTGATGATCTTAGTGGGCATTGACATTATGTTTCACTGACCTCTGCATTGGTATCCTCCCTTTGTAGGCAGCAATTACATCAAACTGTTAGCACAATTCCTTGTTGTGTCTAATTTATTGCCTTATTTTGACCACAAATATTTAGGCAGGGCTGAAGAACTTTAGAAGCTTCATGTCTCTCCTTTGGAGTAAAGTGTTTTGATTTTATTACGGATCTTTTTGATGTTCAGAGATATGATTTTTGCCCTGGTTTCAACTAATTCATGTTGGGATCTGAGGTATGCAACATAAGGCCCTGTATTTTGGTCTTGTCATTTGTATGTAATACAGTCTATAATCTTTTCAGCTTTGTAACAGATCTGTATTTATTATTTTGTAGTGTTTTATCAGTCCAATATTGAACATTTTAGCCATTGAAGCTTTTACTTCTTAGAGTGGCATAGCATAGTAGATAAATCACCAGGCTTAAAACCAGGAAACATGAGCTTGAATTTTTGCCTTCAATATTTAAAAGTTCTGTGATTATGGCCAATTCATTTCAACTGTCAGAACTTTAGCTTTCTCATTGCTAAAATGAGGATAGTAATGCTCAAATTACTGATCTCACAAGGTTGTTGTGATATGATTACATAGAATTTAAAAAGCTTTGTAGACAAAATTAATCAAGATAAATTAAGAGAAACTACAGAATGGGAAAATATTTGCATCAAATATTCCTGATAAAAGAGTGCTATACAAGATATAGGGGGATATCCAGATGACTTAGTGTATAACGTGCTGGGCCTAGAGTAAGGAAGACCTAAGTTTGGCCTCAGACATTTACCAGCTATGTGACCCTGGGCAAGTCACTTAACTTTTGCTTGCCCAATCTACTGGAGAAGGAAAAGGCAAACCACTCCAATATCTTTCCCAAGAAAACCCCATGGGCACTATGGTCCACAGAGTCATGAAAAGCTGGACATGACTGAATGACAAAAATGGAAGATATATACTGAATTGAAACAACCATACAAGAAGAAAGTCATTCTCTGATAGGTAAGTAGTCAAAGAATATTAATGAACACTTTTCCAAAGAAGAATTTCAAATCAATCAACTGATATTTATTGCCTTTTAAAATTGTTTTGATGTATAACTTGGGATTATGCAGTAAAAGTCACTAAATTTTCCATAATCTTTGTTTCATTTATCTCAATATTGGAAATATAATCCAAGGAGGTCTAACATGGAGGGAAAGTATATACTAAAATATTCATAGCATCACTGTGTGTGTATGTGTGTATGTGTCTTAAAAACAAACAAACAAACTAAAAGACACAAAACCTTTAAAACAAATTGAGTGTCTAGTAATTAGAGAATGGTTGACTAAACTGTGGCATATGAATGTAATAAAACATTATTGTAATATAAGAGATGTTCAATTTGAGGAACTCTGAGAAACGTGGAAATATATGAAAGAATGTAGAATGGAATAAGCAGAATTAAGAGAACAATAAACACAATGATTAATTCAAGACACCATTCTTGGCCCAGGAGAAACAATGAAGAAACACACCTCCCTTCTCTCAGGATAGAGTCAGAGGACTGTGGATTGGTAATATAGTATACACTGTCATAAGACAACTGCTTCATTCACTCCTTCACTTATTTTTTCAACAAATATTAAGATTTTGCAGTATGCAAGACACTAAGACAAAAACTAAATAATCTACATCCTGTCATAAAGCAGCTTACCATCTATTGGATGGGGGTATAAATTGGGTGTGGGAATAAAAGGTTAACTAAAAACACATATGTTCAAATTAAATGGAAAGTGATATGGAGGCACTAACAAGGTTGGCTAAGGGGGAGAGATGACCAGGTTAGGCTTCCCATGGGAAATAACACCTTTGAAGAAAGTTGTATAATCTTTGAGGTGGAAATGGGAAAGGGAAATGTATTCATGGAAAAGGGTGGTGGAATTTTGTGTGAAGAGAACAGCAAATAGACCAGTTCAGCTAGAATGGAAAGTGTCTGAAAGAAGGTAAGGCGTAGAGAAAGTAGTTGGTGAAAAGCTTTAGATGTCAAATAAAGGAGTTTTTATTTTAGCCTAGAGACAATTAGAAGCTACTGGAACTTCTTGACATGATCAGACCTGTGATTTAGGAATATCATTTTGACAGATATAAAATTAAATGCTATATCTTTTTTTTTTAAAGAATCTAATCAGAGGGTAAGAGGGTCAGGTTTAAGGAGAAAATCATGTTAATCTTAAAACAAACTATAATAAAACTTGATTTTAAAAATAGTATCAGTAGAGACACCATCATATGCTTTTCCAAAATCTGTATAAAATGTATCCATAGTATTTCTATGGTCTATCAATTTAGTTACTCTATTAAATAAGGAAATAATCTTAGTCAGGCAACACCTATTCATGATAAAGGTATACTAACTCTTTGTGATCATTGCTTTCTTTTCTAATATTCATTAATTATTCTTTGATTTAATATCTAGAATTTTCCTAGGAATCAAAATCAAGTCCATTGACCTGCAATTGGTAGATTCCATTCTTCTCTTTTAAGAAGATAGGGATAAGTTCTTGTGATATCTCTACTGTTTTCCAATACCTTTCAGAGATTTTTGACACAGGCTCAGCAGCAATATATGCCAAAGGATTAATCCAGTAGGCTCCTTATTTAGTTGCATGTAAAATTCTGGGAAATACACATTTTTGAAGTTCACTTTTTCTTTCCCGGATGCAAGGCTATTTCAGTCTCTATAGCCATTACCAAAAGTGGAATGGGCCACCTTGGAAGGTTGTATATTTCCCTATAATAGCAGGTTTTGAATCAAAGAATAGATAGATGACCACTTACTTAGGTAGTAGAGAGGATTCTTGTTTCCCTACTGGTTGGAATAACAACCTGGGCTTGTGAGGTCCCTTCAACTTCTAAGATTCTATGATTCTCTGACTCAGGTTGAAGGCATACATTCTGTGACTTCAACTTGTAGGCTGAAGACTTCAGTCTTTATGTAGACCATAGTTTGAACTTCTCCAGTTTTCTTTGTAATTGATGCTGACATAAAAGTAGAATTCAGTCTATCATCTTCCAACAGCACACTTTTATGTTTTTCGATATACAGATTACTTTCCCATTTTTGTTTCTCTTAGCTTTTTTTTTTTCTGGCCTAGATTTGTGATTTCATCCAGGGACGGAACTCCAGATATGGGAACTCCTTCCACAGATGCAACTTAGTAACTTATCTGTAGTTTAAGTCTTGGAAAGTTGCCTGGGAGACTGAAATTCGAAATTTATTCTCCTAAGGTTTCACACCTAGTATGTGCCCTGAGGCAGAACTCAACCCGCTCCTAAGTTGCTTCTGTAGCTAAGACTGCCTCTTTTCCTTCACAATACTGAAGCGCTCCCGCGCAGCAAATCGCAAAGGTTGGGGCTGTCCTTCCTGCAGACCCCGGATGCGCCGAAGCTCATGAGGTCCCCGCTGCGCTTCCGAACCCCAGCGCGAGGCGCCTTGGCAGCCCCCGCCCCCCCCCCCTTGCCCAGCCAACGCCAAAGTCCAAGCCAGTTGCCGCCACGTCCCTCTCCCTCCCCAACTCCACCTGACATGGACACCAGCAAGCTCCGGGCTTTTGTGAAATTATGTCAACAAGACCCTGCCAGACTATACAGGGAGGAGCTGCGCTTCCTGAGGGAGTGGGTGGAGAGCTTGGGTGGGAGGATACCTCCCACTCCAAAAAAATCAGATCAGAGGAAAGATTCAACGGAGGGGAGACAGAAGGAAGGAAATAGGAGGAATCCAACAGGAGAGAAGACATCGAAACTGAGGAAAGTGATCTAGAACTTGATAATGAAGGAGTGATTGAAGACTACATGGACGGCCCTCAGGAAATGGGAGATGCAACTGCAGACTTAACAGATGAGATGATAGATCAGTCCAACGAGATGAAGGTGAAGGGCCTCGATGCCCTACATAATGGTGAATACCAGAAAGCCCTTGAACTTTTCACAGAGGCCATCAAATTGAATCCTTGGTTGGCTATTTTATATACCCTAAGAGCCAGTATCTTTATTGAATTGCAGAAGCCAAACGCTGCCATCAGAGATTGTAGCAAGGCAATTGAGCTAAACCCCCATGCAGCTGAACCTTACAAATGGAGAGGAAAAGCACACAGACTTCTGGGCCACTGGGAGGAGGCAGGCCAGGATCTGTCTTTGTCTTGTAAACTGAAATTTGATGAAGATGCCAATGCTGTGCTTAAGGATATTCAACCAAGGCTCCAGAGGATTCAAGAACATCGGCAAAAAAAAAGAGCTCCGCCAGAAGAAACGTGAGCAGAAACGTGAAGAGCGAAAGTACAGAGAGAGTGGAAAGAATGAGGAAGGCTCGAGAGGAGTATGATAAAGCCAAAAAAGAGGAAGAAGATCGGAGAATGGCAGCTTACTTGGCCCTTTTACAGTTTTTTCTTGGAGAATTTCCTAGAATGAGAAGGAGAATGCGGACTATACCTGGGAAATCAGTGCTCAATGAAATTCTTGGTGACCCAGAAATTCTTGCCGCTATGCAAGATGCAGAAGTCATGCAGGCATTCGAGGATGTAGCTCGGTATCCAGAAACTATGGGCAGGTATAAGAACAACTCAAAGGTTATGAATTTCTTCAGCAAACTGTCAAACAAATTTGGAGGGTATGCGGATGAAGTGACTGGTGAAGATCTGGAGCCTGATGAGGAATTCGATGAAATTCCCAGTGAAGATAGCTTTGAGGTTGTGGATCCATCTAATGAGAATGATCGTTGGCTCCCAGGACAGCGATTTGACGATTATCTCAATAACTATGAACGAAGACGTTTGCGGAAAGGGAAGAGTCAGGACTTGGAGGTTGTATCTAGTGAAGAAGAAGTACACAATAGGCGGCTGCCCTATTATAAGGATTTGCAAAAGCTCAGTGATGAAGAACAGTAAGGTGGGACATGAGGCCTAACAATAAATACTAAAAAAACCCCAAAAACCCAAAAAACAAAACCAAAGAACAAAAAATAACCCCTGACTGGTGCCGTATCACTCTTGTACAATGGACTGCTGACATATACCAAATGCATATCCTGCTGTCAGTAACTATATCATACACCCCCTCCTCCTTTAAATGATAGTTCCTGCTCTTTCCTCCCAAGTTCCATTGTGTGTTGTTCCTTATTTCTCAAGCTATTGAGGAGCTTTATAAGCACACTTTGCATAAACAATGGGATATATATTTCTTTCTTTTTGAACAAAATGTGACTGAAAAAAATCATGACTTCATACTAAGCATCCAATTTCCACATTATCTGGAAACAACTTTCTGAATTTCAAATATTTGCCTTTTGAATCCAAGGAACATATTTGTTTTCCTCTTTAGAGTATCAGGCATATAACTTATGCAAAATATCCTTGGACTACCTAGGGAGAAAGAATGAATTACCATTCCTAACCTTCTTGATCAAAATGAAAAGTCAGACTACATACTTATACTTGTTTGCAAGTCACTGGAGAAAATCTCTATTGATCTAGCTTAATTTGTAAGGTATATTCTTAAAAGAGCAGAAGTTATTGATGATGTCTGATAGGATTCCAGTCAGGAACTGGGGCCAAAGACATGGTCTGCATTGGGCTTTGGGAGTAGATGGCTCATTCCTCATTGAATGCCAAAGGCCAGCAATTCACTGAAGGCAGCTCACAGTGATAATGTTCATTTGACCAAAGGGGCAACACTGAGGTTCATCTTACCATTTTTTTTGTTTTGTTTTGTGGGGGGTGTTTGTACATTAGGAATTTCTGTTGAAGGTAAAAGTGTCTGCAAAATGTGTTAGTCCTTATTAGACGGTGATAATGCAATGGCTACATAAGGAAGGAGAGGCTTTGCTCTATGAAGTACTCTAAATCTCTTGATCTCTCTATCTTTAACATGGATATGTTTACTTAGAGCCTCTTACCTGTAGGGTACAGTTGTGCTTCTTGCTTAAGGTGATACCTTTGGTACCAGGGGAAAAAAGGGACTATCATACAATTGTAAAATGAAAATTAGATATTCTTTTTTTCAGTCATATCAATTTCAATAAAGTAAAAGCTGACTGGTTACTTCAATATTATTGGTTGTACTGGATCCTTGTGGGGACATATCTACCCACAAAATCACAGACTTAAAATATATAATCATGTTTTTGCTAGAAGTCTGCTATGGTAGATAATTTCAGATATGGTAGAATTTCAGAAAACTGTTCATAACTAGATAATATGCTTATAATCAACACTTCAACTGCATCAGCAGGTTACAATGTAGCAAGGTTAACACACAGAGCCTCATCCCCTGATAAGGCTAAGCTTGGTAAATTGGGCAGTTATGATTGCTCAGGAGTAGAAGGCTGGGCTGAGGGATTGTGGATGAACAAATGTCCATTCTAATGGGATGGAGGAGAGGGAGCTTGAAATAGAGTTTCCCAGGCTCTAAGCCTGAGAAATTATGATAAAGGATGGTGGTAGAATTAATCCATTGGGTTAGCATAGTAATGGAAGAAGAATCTTTTCCATTAGATCAGGCAGGGTGGTTAATTAAGTTTATGGACAGGAAATATCTGTTGGTAGGAAGAATTAAAAAAGCAGAAATGATAGGTATCAGTAAAAGTAGAGTCTGGCATTAAATGATCTCTGAGGTATAGTTACTCTACCATCTTCTTGTCACCATCAGCAAAAACATGGATACCCTTAGCCCACTGTCATTGCATAGATGAGTTCGGTTTAGAAGGGGAAACAGATTTTTGAAGATTGTCAATTTTATTATGAGGAGAGGCCAGAAGACAGTGGGCAAAAGGACTGAACCTGTCCACTATTTGTTTGGTTTCTTGTCAAAATGATCTAGGAGGAAAAAAATAACACTTAGAATAAGGTTTGCTTGTAAATCCAGATGTTAGTCAGTGCTTACCTTTGTTGGTGAAGTAAGGTTATACATAATAGATTTTCATTTCTCTTATTTGCAAATATCTGTAAGTTTGGGGAGAAAGTTCCTATTCAGGATAGTTCTCATGGGACACAGGGCCACCATAACTTGAATATATCAAAACCATCTTCTACTACTTAGAGAGAGAGACAGTATAAGTTCCCCAGAAGTTGCATTGTACAAATTTCATTTTAAAAATGAGCCTAGGATAATAAGAAAAATTGCCTGAAAAGAAATGAGACAGAAAAACTGAGTCTATCTTCCATCCCATCAGTAGAAAAGTAGATACGTCAAGTGTTTTGTGCTTTCCTTTTAAATGAGAATTGAAAAAGAGCAAAAT
This sequence comes from Vombatus ursinus, assembly GCF_900497805.2. Lineage (NCBI taxonomy): Eukaryota > Metazoa > Chordata > Mammalia > Diprotodontia > Vombatidae > Vombatus > Vombatus ursinus. The sequence goes on along the minus strand of NW_020954552.1, from coordinate 11,157,790 downwards.
GGAAAAAATAAAAACAGTGCTTCTGCCAATTATTGCCCTAATCTCGAACAGACATAGAAACACCGTGCACACTGCATTTGCCATGACTGGATTTTTTTTTTTTGAAGAGGATGTTTTTGTAAATGTTTGCTTCTTTGACTTTATTTTTTAAAAAATATGATTTAAAGAAGAAATAGGAAATAGCCCACGACCTTCACACTTATTACATATTTTCAACATTCTGGGAGCAATATTTTACTTTTAATTAGGGCTTATTTAATGGTGGAAATAATCTAATCTGTATATCACAATTGACAGTGCTACTATGTAAGTGATATTTTGCATTGACAATATCCTGTAGTGTAGGGGTTCTAAACATTAGTTATATATGTGTGTATATGTGTATGTGAGAGAGACGTGTATATGTAATTGTGAAACATGTTCCTGCATGCCCATACATACACAATATGCATGTATGTATACATGTCTACATGTATAATATATGATCTTTATATATAAACTTAAGTTTAAATATATATATCTACACATTTATTAATATATAGTTATAGCTATTTTATATAAACTCAAGTTTATATAACATATAAATACATGTTTATATATTTTATATAAAATATTTTATGTTTCTCATATCCAGTGTTTAGAACTCCAGCACTACAAGATGTCTTCAGTGCAAAACATCACTTACAAAGTAATATTGTCAGGTGTAATGTAAATATTTAAATGTAAATATAAGTGTAATGCAAATGTATTATAGATAGTTCTCTATGGTATATAAACTTGAGTTTGTATATTTACTTAGCTATATAACTAGCATATTATATTTTTTAGATAATATACAATATAAATTAATATATAAATATATAAGGACCTGATGTTTAGAACCCCTACATTACAAGATGTTGTCAGCGCAAAACATCACTTGTATAGTAACACTATTGTTTGTATTGTAGATATGGTACATATAATACTATAGATATCTATAGAGAGTATATGTATGTACATGTATGATTAGATATGTTACGGTGTGTATATACACACACACATATATATAATACATGTACATACATACTGCATTTCAATATAATTTAATTTGTAATCTTATTTCTTTTATACATTTAAAATTATTGTTCTTTGAATCTCTGAAAGGGTCCATGGGCTTCACCAGATTGCCAAAGGTGGGGGTGGGATGTCAAGTAACCAAAAAAGGTGAATAACTGCCAGGAAAATTACTTGTCTGTAATCTTGGAGTCATAGGCTCCTACTTGATACATAAGGACCCACTTTGTGAGACTTTCCACTTCTCTTAAATTTGTGGCTCACATTCAAATGAACTGAGAACTTCAATATCTTGCAAATGTTCTCTGTTTTCCAGCTGTGTCATTATCAACTTCCTTTACAATTACATAAGTTCACAAGGCTCAAAAGATGAACCTTTATTTTGGGCAAGAGGAAACCACTAGCACTCCCATCAGATCCCAAAGGAAATAACTATCCATCAGTAAGCAAACTTACCTAGGGGCTTGAATAACATCAGGCACATACATGGTCCACATAGAAAATATTACCTCTGTTCCTCTCTTATGTGACTTCTCAGGTTTTATCTTCTACCGAGGTCTTTCATATTCCCAGGATTTCCTTTCAAGGTTCCTCTGGATGTCAGTATAGTGTGACTCAAGTCTACAACTCTTTAGTAGATAGCACTGGTCATTGTTGGCTACATACAATCATGGAACCTCTTTCAGCTGCACATCTCAGTGTCAGAAATTCATCTCAACCACTCTCAAAAGAATTCTCTCTTTTTTTTCCCTCTGCTCTCCACTTACAATGAGAGCTCAAGAGTCTTATGCCACACAGGTGACAATCTCAAAGGTAGGAGGAAAACTTCTTGTGCTTTTTTGTCTGAACTAGAAACTGCGGGACTCCAGGACTTTGGGTCAAGCTCCAGTGTAATACTCTTAAGAATCCTTCCAGGCAATGCTCCCATGCTCTAACGTTTAGCTAACTTCTCTTTGATGGGATTATGGGTGAGAAAGAGGAGGCAGTCTTCTGTGACAGTCTTTTAAGGCTTCCTCCTCAACACCCTACCAGTTGGTTCTTGTTGTCCACCCCTGATGATGGATTGGCTCCTTCCTTGCCGTTTTCCCTCCTCTCAGCCTCCTCATGTCTCTGTCTGGAATTTTCTTTCTTTCTTTTTCTTTCTTTCTTTCTTTCTTTCTTTCTTTCTTTCTTTCTTTCTTTCTTTCTTTCTTTCTTTCTTTCTTTCTTTCCTTCTTTCTTTCTTTCTTTCTTTCTTTTTCTTTCTTTCTTTCTTTCTTTTTCTTTCTTTCTCTTTCTTTCTTTCTTTCTTTCTTTCTCTTTCTTTCTTTCTTTCTTTCTTTCTTTCTTTCTTTCTTTCTCTCTTTCCTTCTTTCTCTCTTTCTTTCTTTCTCTCTTTCTCTCTTTCTCTGTTTCTTTCTCTCTCTCTCTCTTTCTCTCTTTCTTTCTCTCTTTCTTTCTTTCTTTCTTTCTCTCCACCTCCCCCTGTATCCCTCCCTCCTTCTCTGTGACTATGTCTCTATTTGTATTTATCTGGCTCTCTGTTGCTTTGTCTCTCTCTCTCTCTCTCTCTCTACCTCCCTCCCTCCCTCTATGCCTCTGTTATTCTCCGTCTCTTTCTTTCCCTCCCTTCATTCTTCCCTCTCTTTGTTTCTCTGTCTCTTATTATAGATGTCTGTTTCTCTCTCTGCCTCTGCTTCGGCCTCTGTCTCTGTCGCAGACTCAGGAGACCTGGGTTCAAGTCCTGACTGAAAAATCCTGACTATGGGCAAGTCATTTGACTTCTCAATGTCCAGTGCAATGCTTCAGAAATGTAAGTTACAGAATATGTCAGAAAGATTTTCTTCATCAGTTTCCTATTCAGTTAGTCAATAAATATTTATTAAACACCTACTATGTGACACTAACTGTGCCAAGCCAGGCAAACAGAGACAAAAGATAATCCTTCCTCCCTCAGAGCTCACAATCTAATGAGGAAAGACAAAATACAAAAAGGAAGCTGAAGGGGGAGGAAATAGAGAAGTAGGTGGGAAAGTGTTATAAAGTTGAGAGGAACACATTCAGGTAGGAAATGAAGAGTGGGTGGTCTGGGTGCTCTTTTTAAAAATGGAGATTCTGAGAGGATCCCTCTAATTTCCACCCTCACTTTCTCTAGTCAGAGGAAAGAGGGGCCCTGAGGCAGAGGGCACTAAGGAGGTATAAGTTCTAGAGTCCATAGGATCTTACAGGATGATGAGGTTCCTCAGGGCTTGATGAAGTGCAGAGCTGGGTGGGAAATGAATATATCAAAGTATCCATTCTTTCAGTGAAATCACAGGTCCAGCTTCTAATCTATAGATACATAAAGACACACATGGACAATCTACCTAAGTTGTTCATTCAATTTGATATGATATTCTGGACTGGGTGGTGTTAATGTCATGCAATCTGATGACTCCTATGGACCCCTTCTCCCAATAATGTTTTTAAATGTATAAGATAAAGTATATAGAATTACAAAGGAAACCAAATATATTGAAATATACTTAATTGAGATATATTTTTAAAAATTCATGACCCCAGATTGAGAACCCCTATGTAGAAAATAATCAGTCTTCATTGACTTGTTTTTTCCTTTGAGGACAATTAGGTTAAACTCTTTTGAGTGATTAGAAATCTTACTAAGAAGACTCTGCATTGTCTCCTGTTTGGGATAATTAGCATAGTGGCATCTAAAAATAAAGAGTACCAGTAAGATCTTATAATCTATGGGAATGAAATAAGTCTTCAAGTCAAATTCTTCACTGGATCTCCTCCAGGACAATGGCAAATAACTTTGGTGAGCATATAGTCTTTCTTAAGGCAAAAATCAATAAAATATTGATGAAAAATATGGGAAATGGATAAAAAGAAAAGATATTGACTCTAATTGTTGCCATTCTTAAAAGTAATTTAATTGATATTAAATAGTTGTACAATGAAGAGAAAAAAAGGCCTCAGAGACTATCTCAGACCATATCACTAAAAGACATGTCATTGAAGAATATCAATGGTGTCTCAGAGTAAAAATTACTTTGCAAAATATTATAGAGGAGGAGAGTAAAACTTCACCAGTAGTATCAAATCACAAAACAAAAAGATTTAGAAGAGAAAATGAGCCTTGGAGCAAACAAACATTTATTAAGCACTGAATATGTTCCAGGCACAGAACTAATCTCTGGAAATCAAAAAGGAGAAACAAAAACAGCCTTTAACCTCAAGGAATTTACATTTTAATGATATAAATGACTAAATCATAAAACATTTCAGAGACAGAGCACATACTGTCCAGAGATGTTCAATAACATAGACAAGCTTCAAATGAAAGAGTAGAAAAGTGATGCATAATTGGATTTAATTATATAGAACTGTGATCATTAGCAAATTCATGCTTAAGAGTCCTATACTAAGGATAGCTTGAAACAACTTCTCTTTGCATTAGGTCTTGGGGCTAATATGTAGCTAATAAAGCCAATTGGGTAAGATAGGCGTGTCATAAGGCAGGAAAATATGAGCATCTCAACACAAATACAGAAAACCATGTATATAGGTAGTCAGTGATTGAACAGTGAAAAGCACAATGAATAGTCATGGAAAACTGCCTTTTACAATGGAAGTTAGTGAAAGGCACCTCCAAAAGTTATGGCAAAGGAAGACATATCCCACTTCAAGTGAGTTATGTTTTTACTTCTGCCAGTATCAAGTAATATGTATGTATATATGTACGTATGCATATGATGCATACTTTTCTCCATGTTAGATTAAAAGGTGAAAGTATTGGAGGAATCTCTACTCTTTGGGTTATCAGAGAATGAAGACTTCTTGAAAATGGAGGAAATGCTTTAGGGAGGATATGATGGAGTAGTGAAGATCGCAAATCTATGTTAGGAAGTTAGAAGGGAGAAGAGTGTGATACAGAGAAAGAAGGAAAAAATAATTATTCTATACATAACTAATAAGTATAATCCTGTTCTCATCATGGAGGTGGGGGGAAAGGGGGTATCTGGGACATCTTAGAAGGAAGTAGCTTCTTGTGCTCCAAGAAGAGATGATGGGGGTTTAAAGGTCCAAATGTATGATACTGTTCCAGGAGCTATCAGAGGAATAAATAATTATTAGTAGAGTTTGATTTCCTAAAGATGGTTACCAAGGAGGATATTTGTCAACCTGCTATAAACATTAGAAGGATCTGCTGTCCTTTTGTGAAACTTATTGAGGACATAATAGAGAGCTTTGCAAAACTTGCTAGGACTAATGGACATTCCCCTGTCTTGATTATTCATGTGACGGATATGATATCTCTGTAAGGAAACTAGAAAGCATTGAGAAGACTGGCAAAGTTCTGGGTCAAAGACAAAAGATAGGGTCACATGAACAACAAATAAGATGAGAGGTAAGACATATTCTCCAATCATGATTTCTCCAACCTCTCCAAAATAGGAATTATGCACCTGATATAATTTCAACTATTTTCATGATCTAGGGCACCAAGAATACGAGATAAAAATTCAATTAACAACAGAGAAAGTCAATAAAACCTAAATTTTAAAGCACTCACAAAGTAGCCCCTTTCCCTATGCCCACTACACTCTCAGCAGCGAGGCTTTGTGCTTGCAAAGAAAATCAAGTGCCAGAGATTCAAACTACAAAGATGCAGAAATTTTTCAGGCTTCAATAGCAGCAGCATGACACTTCTCTGTGCTGCAACAAGCTTGGCTCAAGAGCAGAGGAACAGGGGAAACTGGGTCATGACACATATTGGGTTTGTTTCTTCTCCCACTAGAGTAAGTATCCACATATCAGTGTGAGGGCTGATATATTGTTACAATTACATTGGTGATTGGCTATCCAAGTATACCCATTGAAGCCTAACATTACACTAAGAATGACCATGTGATAGGCAGCTAGGTGACTCAATAGATAGAGCACTGAGCCTGGAGTCAGGAAGACCTGAGTTCAAATCTGACCTCCCACATTTACTAGCTGAGTTACCCTGTCTTAATCCACTGGAGAAAAAAATGATAAACCACTCCAGTATCTTTGCCAAGAAAAATGTACTGACAGGATGTTCCATGGGGTGAAGAAGAGTTGGACATGACTGAATGTCAATGATATAGGCAGCTCTGGTATAATCTCCCTCATTTTACTGATGAACAGCTGAGAAAAAAGGAGTAGATTGATGATAATGTAGGTGGAAATTGGTTGATCCAAGACTTGAATTCTTGTGCCAATTCCTAACCACTGTAGTTCTTGTTTTGGTGCAAGCATTGTCCAAAACTACATGTGGCAGTGTCACTCCATTGCTTTTTTCCACCTCTATATCTTTTAGGCTATCCAGCACAGAGTTCTTCCACAAATATGGCAGGAAGAACTTTTCAGACTCCATGAAAAATAAACAAAAAGGAGTCATTCAGATTTAGAGGAAAGAATACTAGACTTAAAACTGGAAGAACTAGACTAATGTTCTGTCTCTGCCACTTGTTAGCTATAGGATCACTCATTCTGAGTTTCAGTTTCCTTAGCTGTGTATAATATGGTGTTTGTGTGTGTGTATGTGTATGTTAATCTTACATCACTGGGTGATAGTGATAATTGAATGGAAAGACATAACAAAAGCCTTTTGTTAGTCAAAAAATTATTGTTATACAAAAGAGTATGCCATATACCCTCTGGACTAATGCAGAAGTGCAGTAGGATGGGTGACGAAAATAGATGATATTTATTGGATGATTCCATTAACGCAGCATGGGTAAATCATCATCATCATCATCATCATCATCATCACCACCTTCTATGTTCTCTGGTAAGCACCTCATAAATGATAATGTATAATTATTGGTAGCCTTGTTTACTGTGTCTCTAGAGAAGTGCAGTGACTTGGAGTTAAGAAGCAGACGTCATAAGATTACATATCTAGAGCTGTTAGGGACTTCAAAAGCCATTTATTCCAACAACTTCATTTTACAGATAAGGAAACAGAAGCACAAATAGCTTAATTGACTTGCCCAAGATCATATAGTAAGTGTCAGAGGGGGGATTGGAACCCATGTCTTATTATTCAAGAGTCAGGAATTTTTATTTTACTATGGGAATAATAATAGCACTTAGCTCACAAGGTTGTTGTGAGGATCAGAGAAGATAATATTTATAAAAAAAAATATCAAAATGCCTGGCACTTAGTAGAAGTTTAATAAGCATTTGTCCTTTCTCTCCTTTCTATAGCAAGCTACCTCTCATATGTACTGGTTTTAGTCCCTTCTGTATCACTAACTAGTTGTGGGTAATCTTAAACAAATTACTTTGTTTTTTCTGAGCCCATTTTTCTCATCCGTAAAATACAAGATTTGGACTACCTGACAACTAAGGTTAATTCAAGAGAAAGAAAAAGAATCTTGCATATTAAAAAATGATTAATGCCAGGAGAACAATAAACCCAATACTTTCAACCAATGATAAAAGAACCTAAAGTTTAACATTTTTAATCCTTTTTTTAAAATTATAGGAGAAATTATTATATTTGTGTTTATGACCCACATAGAGTTGTAGGTCATGAACACAAAGATATCAAGAAATTAAATGCCATGTCAGTCTCACACTGTAATCTATTACAGTATTTTTCTACCTCCCTTTATGGCAGTTTACGTAGGACACAACTGTCACTGAAACCTTTTCCTGCCTGTCAGAACTCCTGAAAAAATTAATCTTTCAAAAATATACAATTCAGCAATTTAACAACTGCTTATATATTTTCTACAATACATTTCTTCTATAGGTCATAAGTCTGTTTCAGTTAACAGCTCCCTGAAATAGGTCTCCCTATTCCTGATGAATATCAGAATTGACCATCCATTTGGGGTTAGCTTTTTTTTTTTTTTTGACACTTAATGAACAAAATAGTCAAAAACATAGAAACAAAGAAGCAATACCCTCTGGCTATTGGCAAAAACTTTTTGCTCCATCTGAATACTCACGAAGATGGTACAGTTAGTATCTGAGTGAAAATTTGGCACAGAGGGGAAAAAGTGGTACCAGGACCTAGGGAGAACCTAGGTTCTGCCATTAACTACTTGTGTGACAAATGTCTTAACCTCTTTGCATATGAGTCTCCTCATCTGTCAAATGAGAATAATAATATCTGATCTGTACCTGTCAATGAACAGAAGAAAATTGTAACAAATTAGTCAACCAAAAAGCATTTATTAAGAGCTTACCATTATCCTGGCATACTTCTAAGTTCTAGTGATCTATAGAGAAACAAAAATATGTGTCCCTGATCTCAAAGAGTTTCATTGTATTGGAGGAGACACTTTGTTAATAATTATGTACATACAAGAGACATATGCTGTAAATGGAAAGTAGTCTTAGAGAAAAGAGACTGGGGGTAGGGAGAACCATCCTGTAGATGGTGGAATTTGAATTAATCTTTGAAGGAAGCCAGTTAAATTAAGAGTCAGAGGGGAGGGACAATAACATTCTAGGCATGGAAGGCCTCTAGTGCAAATTCACAGTCAGAAAATAGAGTGCCAAGTATAAGAAACAGCAATTAGGCCAGTATAGCTGAAACATAAGTTCTGGGAGGAGAATAAAGTATATGAAGTCTAGAAAGGTAGAAAGGGCCTAAATTGTGAAGAGCTATCCAAATTTATCATCCAATTAAGATCCTGATGGCCATTTTCTATTGATCCCCAGAACATTCTATTTCCTTTCTCCATGAATTCAGTGTCTGGCTCATAATCCTTATCTCTACCACAACTGCTGACCTCACACTTGGCAATTTAAACATACATGTTATCTCAGCTACCTTAACTTCTCAGTTCCTCAGTCTACTCAATTCCCACTCAACATCAGGGACACACAGAAATGACTGTATTTTTTACCTTGCCATTACCAAATGGTATTCCACTTCTATCATCATGAACGTTTAAATTCCTTTATCAAGTCATAATCTTTTAAAACTCCATCTTTCCATATGCCTTATATCCTAATCACTGTTTTTTGTCCTCATTATGACCTCACTTTTTCCCATCCTTCTTTCCTGGGCCATCATCTCTACACTGGTTAAACTCATCTTCCTTCACTACATTGACCCTCTGGTGAGCCTGTTTAAATTTCACTCTTCTCTACATTCAGATCTCTTGTTCTGCAACCAGTAACTTGTTGCAAAATCTCAACTTTTCATTACTCCCACTATCCTGCTTCATTCCTATTCATATCCTGCAGAAAGGAGCAGGAAAAAAAAATCATTGATTTGTGCTGACGTACTATTTTCATTGTCAATTTAATATTTCTTCTCTAACTACCATAACTTGCCAAGGAATTGACAAATTTATTGCCTTGAGCCTTTTATAAGACACTTGAACATTTTCATTATTCTCTTTTTCTTTCACATTTTGACTTTCTGCTTCTGTGGCATTGCTTGAGCTGTGAAAGTATTTTCAATTAAAAAGTAATTTCTTCTAATTTAGCAAAGAATATCTAGCCACAATATAATTTTTTCTTAGTCATATTTTAAACATCTTGACTCAGATTCTTACTTAGCTTGGTGACTCCGGGTGAGTTACTTAACTCTCAGCCCTAGTTTGGTCATCTGTAATATGGGAGTAATAATAGCACTTCATTAAGTTATGAGAATCAAATATGTAAATGTAAATATGTAAAATGTAAAGCACTTTGCAAACCTTGCAGTGTAATATAAATACTAGCTCTCATCATCATCACTTACTATTTGTTCTGGTTAGCACCTAATAAGTGATAATGTATGATTGATCAGTATCTTAAATTTGACAGGCCCTTAAATTAAATATATTTTAAATATGATAACATAGTTAAGTGAAGTTATTATGTTCTTAGCTTTAAACAACATACAAACCAGAACTTCTACAAATAACCTCTAGAACCTCAATTATAAATATAAACAATCCCAAACTTTTTTTTAATTCTATGTTGTTTCCAATAGTTTTCAATATTCCATTCTAATGATCACATGAAGTAGTTCAACTTCAACATGAACTCATTTGTAGAAAGATGAGTCAATTCTGCTTTGTAGAATTAGTACAATGGGGGTGGGGGGGTAGTATGATGGTCAGCCTCAGTTCTAAGGTCCTGAGTAAAGCTATATTTGAGATATCTTACATTCAAGCCTTCCTTCTGAACCTGAAAGCTATGCTTGACTTTCTTACCTTGGTAATGCGCTATTGAATGATAACATGAAATACCAAGTATTAAAAAACAAAGAACTCCAAGCCAATGGTAGCAATATAGTGCTGATCTTCTTCAGGCTCTCCAAACGCTGAGAGGACTACTGAGAGTCTCTCATAGTCACTGCCATGTCTGTGGAACTTCAAAGGTTTCAAAGCATTTTCATCATGACCACCTTCTAAATGAAGCATTATTATGCTTAGGTGATAAATGGATGATGTTGCCATCATCACACAGCTCCTGAGAATCCAAAATTTGTACTCAAATTCAGTGATTTTAGGTCTAGTACTTTGGCTATTTTGCCATGAGGCCTCTCAGCCTACTAGATTATGTAACTGTGGTATATGAACCCTGGTTTAGATATTAAGTCTACCTTTGTTAGAGCTGTATTACAATCACCCACCTGCCATACATCACGTCAACAAGAGAAGCAGTCTTATCAACACTAAGCACACCAATTCACCTGGGCTGGATATAAAATATCAAAGAAATGTTTGAGTGATAGATAGGTGGAAGTGGTGTGACTACAAGTACTTTGGTCAGAAGAAATGCTATGTGAATATATATTCAACCATTATTTTAGTCTATTGTGATGAGTAACAATAAGTTACTGTAAGTTTTAGGGGGTAAAGGTATCATAGGTAGCTATGTGATACAGTGGATGGAGCAATGGGCCTGGAGTTAGGAAGACCTGAGTTCAAGTCTGGCCTCACACATTTAGTAGCTATGTGACCCTGGAAAAATCACTTCACTTCTGTGTGCCTAGGTTTCCTCATCTGTGAAATGTGGATAATAATAACATCTACCTCCAATGGTTCTTATGAGGATCAAATGAAATAATGATTATAAAGTGCTTTTCATAGTGCCTGGCACATAGTAAGCCATATAGTAATATATGTTAGTTATTATAATTATGAGGGCAGTTAGGTGGTAAAGTGAATAGAACAGTGGGCTTGGAGTTAGGAAAACTTCATGAGTTCAAATCTTGTCTCAGGCACTTATCACCTGTGTGACCCTGGGCAAATCATTTAACCCTGTCCTTCATCTGTAAAATGAGCTGGAGAGAGAAATGACAAATGACTTCAGTACCCTTTTGAAGAAAATGGGGCCAGAAAGAGTTGGAGGTAACTGAAAAATGACAACTCGTAATTATGTAACTTATTTGGAGAGAAGTTTTGTCATGCACAGTGACAAACACTTCCAGTTAGGCCCAGTCTTACATATAGGCTAAATAGACTAAATTTCAGATTTTAAGATTTGAGAGATTGTAGGAAGTTATTCAGGTTTCCAAATATATTCCTCACTATCAATAATATTTTAAATGTAAGCCCTTAAATATATGTCCTTATTAAATATATTCCTTTAAATATATGCTCTTATTAAAATGTTAATAGCTTTTAGTAATATGTCTTTGAGTGCAAATAAGTTTATCACAATATGAGTCTGCAAAGCTACTTTAGCCATGAAATATCTTTGTTCTTCAAAGATGCTAACCTGTGAATCTGTGATTTATGATTGTATTGTCCCTTGTAGAAGCATGGTATGGCTCTTCCCTAAGCTATGCTTTCTTATCATAGATACCTATCCAGGTGGGCCTGGGTGGAAATCAGACATGTAGTGCTCTTTCATGTTGCTAAGAAGATGTGGAAACTAGAGATGGATACTAGCTAGTCAGAATAGACATTCCTTCGAAGTTTCCTCCTTGACCTTCAGAGAATTAACCCTCACATGGACTGATACATTTAGACTGGAATGAATAAGTTGGTCCTCACATTCTGAGGGAAGAAAACAGATGCCACAAATTTATGTGCCTGTATCTGAGAGCATGGCCTGGGCATGAGCACTACAAATGAGTGAGATGGCACAAAGCCCCAGCAGGTAGGTGGTATTGTTGCTGAGAGACACAGAGAGATAGAGGCAGAAAGAGAGAAAGAGAGAAAAAGAGAGAGAGAGAGAGAGAGACAGAGAGACAGAGAGACAGAGAGAGAGAGACAGAGACAGAGAGAGACAGAGACAGAGAGTGTGTGTTTTATAATTATAATTGCTGGGACATTTCTTGGCATGGGGACTGAGAGATGAACAAATGAGAGTTATTTATACATATTATTTTATAGCTTCCCAGAGCAAAAAGAAAAATATGGACCCTTATATTTCTAGACAAATGAGTAAATAGTTTTGCTGAGGGGCAGAGTATGACTAGCTGGAACTGGTATGGGAGATAGGGCTTTTCCCACTTCTTCTTTCTAGTTGCTTTCCCCTTAACAAGTGTAGTCTGGCCTCACTTCCACAGGGAAAGGCTGGCTATATCACCACTCAGAGGTCTAGAGAGACCCTGAGGGAATTGGCTTTTTTTCTAATGCTATTTGCTTAAGACCCCATTAGTTTTGTTTCTCCACACTGGTATTGCAGTTCCCCGCGACTAGTGCTCCAATTTCATTTAACCACTCAACATCAATTATCTTTTATAGGACAATATTTACTTTAAAGATATAGCAACAACAAAAGTAGAAATATTGCTTACCACCACCATTGGGGCAAACTCTTCCCTCTCCCACCTTGGTCTCTGGGAAGAGTGGTTTCTGTTAGTTTTGTTGAAATAATAAACAACTTCAGCAAAGTTAAAGGATATAAAATAAACCCATATAAATCATCAGCATTTTTATTACTAATAAAGCCCAACAGCAAGAGATAGAAAGAGAAATTCCATTTAAAGTTACTATAGACATCAGAAAATATTTTGGTGTCTCCCTGCCTGAAACAAACCCAGGAACTGTATGAACACAATTACAAAACACCTTTCACACAAATAAAGTCAGATCTAAATAATTGGAAAAACATCAATCGCTCATGGGTAGGCCGAGCTAATATAATAAAGATGACAATTTTACCTAAGTGAATTTACTTATTCAGTGCCATACCAATCAAACTACCAAAAATTATTTTATAGAGCTAGAAAAAATAGTAACAAGATTTATTTGGAAAAACAAAAGGTCCAGAATAGCAAGGGAACTAATGAAAAGAAGTGCTAGGGAAGGTGGCCTAGCCATAGCAGATCTTAAATTGTGTTATAAAACAGCAATCACCAAAACTACTTGGTACTGGCTGAGAAATAAAGTGGTGGATCAGTGGAATAAGTTAGGTACACAAGACACAGTAGTCAATGACTATAGTAATCTACTATTTGATAAACTCAAAGACCCCAACTTCTGGGATAAGAACTCACTATTTGACAAAAACTTGTGGGAAAACTGGAAAAGAATATGGCAGAAACTAGTCAAAATCTTATACCAAATACAAAAATAAAGTCAATATGGGTACACAATTTAGATATAAAGTCTAATAAAATAAGCACACTCGGACAGCAAGGAATAGTTTACCTGTCAGATTTACAGAGAACAGAAGAATTTATGACCAAACAAGAGATAGAGAACATTATGAAATGCAAAATGGATAATTTTGATTACAATAAATTGAAAAGTTTTTGCACAAACAAAGCCAATGCAACCAAGATTAGGAGGGAAGCAGAAAACTGGGAAATAATTTTTACAACCAGTGTCTCTGATAAGGGCCTCATTTCTAAACTATATAGAGAACAAAGTCAAATTTATAAGAATACAAGTCATTCCTCAATTGATAAATGGTCAAAGAATATGAACAGGTAGTTTTCAGATGAAGAAATTAAAGCTATCTATAGTCATGTGAAAAAATGCTCTTAATCACTATTGACCAGAGAAATGCAAATCAAAACAACTCTGAGGTATCATATTATACCTATCAGATTGGCCAACATGACAAAACAGGAAAATGATAAATGATGGAGAATACATGGGAAAATTGAAACACTAATGCATTGTTGGTAGAATTGTGAGCTGATCCAATGATTTTGGAGGGCAATTTGGATCTATGCCCAAAGGGCTATAAAAATGTGCTTACCCTTTGACCCAGCAAGAGCACTTCTAGGGTTGTATCCCAGAGAGATCATAAAAATGGGAAAATGACCCACATGTACAAAAATATTCATAGCAGCTCTTTTTGTGGTGGCAAAGAATTGGAAATTAAGAAGATGCCCATCAATTGGGGAATGGCTGAACAAGTTGTGGTATGTGAATGTATGGAATACTGTTGTGCAATAAGAAATGATGAGCAGACAGACCTCAGAAAAACCTGGAAGACTTGTATGGACTGATGCTGAGTGAAGTGAGCAGAACCAGAAGAATGGTGTACACAGTAACAGCCATGTTGTGTGATGACTGACTTTGACAGACTTGGCTCTTCTCAGCAATGCAAGGATCTAAGTCATTTCCAAATCTCATGATGGAAAATGCTATCCATATCCAGAGAAAGAACTATGGAGTTTGAATGCAAATTGAAGCATACTATTTGCTCTTTTTTTTTTCTTCTATTGTGTATTGTTCTTCTTTCTTGTGGTTCCTCTTATTGGTTCTAATTCCTCTTTACAACATGACTAAGGTGAAAATCTGTTTAATAGGAATGTATACGTAGAGCCTATATCAGATCATACGCCATTTTGGGGAGGGATGGGATGAAAATTTAAAAAGAAAAAGCTTATGGAAGTGAATGTTGAAAACTTAATGAATTAAAATATCTCTTTGAAGAAAACTATCATAGCATATGCTCTGAAAAATATAGGAAGGATTTATGATTTCTTCAGTTTAGGAGATTCTCTCCATAGCTGCAACTGTCCATTCAGCTAAAACAACCTGCTTGTGAATGAAAAGCTACACTCTAGTGTTTGTTTGAGGCTGAGAGAGGTTAAATAACTCCAGGATCACACAACAAGTATTAAAGATGGAATATGAACCTATGTCTTTCTGACACTAAGCCCAGTACTCTAGGCAGTGGACCACTGTGATTAGAAAATAAATATGGAAAATAATTTAAAAACAAACAAACAAAAACAAACTGCATATAAATGTTCACTTAATTTTTTTTTCATGGTGTCTTTCCATTTAAAGATATTTCATTCAATTTTAAAATAACATATAATTTTTATTACTTTTATTGATATCTTATTTTTCAACTTTCTTGTTGTATGTCATCTTCACTGTCCCTCACCACATTGATAAATAAGAATATGATTGTAACATACATTTAAGCTTTCTACAAACCATATTTTGAGGAAAAGAAATTGGAACCAATATTAGGACTAATAAAATATGTTTTTCCTAATAATCAAGAGCTTGAAATTTCACTTTTAAAAGTATTTTTGTTGTTTTAATTGGATTCTTTGTTGTACTAGGAAAATGAAATAGAAAGATATCTGTCCACTTTAAAATCTGAGCAAAATCTATTCCGGTCAATGAATGTAAAATGGCTTATAAATTCTAAGGCTCATTACCTGAAATGTCTTCCTGAAACACATCTTATGAAAGATATGGGATGTCTAAGGTGTAACAGTTTGGCTCCAAATTCTGTTAGAAAATTGAGATAGCCATTATGTACAATGGTACTTTAGAGTCCAATAAAGGTGGAAAGCAAAATAGCCCCATAGACCCCTTGTGTTGCTGCCTATTTCCCTCCTCTAGAGAAAGACTATTCAAAGTATGAGCTTTTTAAGAGGAATTTTGCTAACTTGGGTCTCACTTTACATATCTATAAAGCAAAGACATTAGACTAGACATTTTGTTGTCAAGATAAGTTACTTCTGACACTTTCTTTTAATATTTCTGTTTGGTGAAATTTCCACAGTGATAGTTATCCAACAAGTGATCTATTTTAATTATATTTTGTTTAAAAGAGCAAACTATCTGCTCTGCATGAGAGAAATAGATGATACATTTCCATCAGGAGAAAAAAAAAGAATGGTTTTGAACATGTTACTTTTCTCTCCATGTCAAATTGGGGCATATCTGACCCATTTTCCTTTTTTCATACTATTTAAAGCATGAGACACCTACTCCTTGAAACTACAGAGAATGATTTTGGGAAAAAAAACATTTTTTCTTAGATTCTCCTCAGCCACAACCTTAGACAACACTATGAGTTCTGGCCTAGTGCTCTTGGGTAACAGTATTATGGAATATACATTAATGAAGGATGGGTACACATTCTTCCTCAAATTATCACCATGAAGGTTGCCTTACACCCCAGAAACTGAGATGCATGTACTGTAGACTTTCAGGGGATTGTACCTACTTTATATCCACTATGTCACTGATGTCACTAAGCCTGCCCTGAATCATGAATAGTCTTAATTTTTCCTCATGTCAGATCCAATGAGACAGAGTTTGGTACAATGGATCTGGAATAAAAAAGCCTGGATTATAATCCTGCCTCTGCCACTTACTTATTGTAAAACCATGGCTAAGTCACTTGAGCTCTCTAATACACCCTTCCCTCTCTGAATTTATAATCCAAAGGAAAGTTGATATAAAATGGCCATGGATACTATTTTTTAATTGTCATAGCAACCAGAGTGGTCTGAGGGAAAGCCAAGGAACAGGAGACCATTCCCTTTTGATTCCAGCACAAATAGCTTATTTCTCTCTGCTCCATCTAAAGATGATACTTTTTAAAGGCCTTTTTATTGATAAGCACTGTGGTAAATATGTAATTCTAATCTGTAGGAGTAAAATTCTCAAAAGCCTTTTGTATTCTCCCAACAAAACCCTCCCCCACCAGCCCCAGGTATGTGGTGATTAGGGAAAAGGACATTCATGTTCCACAATTTCAGGTCAAGGGATTTGAAGATCAATAATGCTTAGATTATTTCCACATTTTATCTTCAAACTCACTATTACTTCGTAGAGCCTTCATTCATATAGACTCCCACTTTAATTGTTTTTTAAATTTTTGTTTCATTATTTTCTTCCTATATGTTTGTACATTCTGAATCTCTCATTCTCTGTTTCAAAAAATCTGTTTTTTATGGGAAGTGCTTCTGTCTTTTGTTCTAAACTCTTTAGTCTCTAATTAGATTTACTGATTTCTTCCTTGATAGCTACAATTTCTGACCTTTCTTCTTTGATGTTTTTATTTTATTCTCTGATTGTTCTTCTGTGTCATTCTGGAGATTCTTAGTTGTACCATTATTGTTTCAAGGGTCTTGTATAATTTGTTATACTTCCCTCATCTCCCTAAGGGGATTTTGATTCCTTTTGCTTAGTTGCAAAATACTTATCCATTGAGATGGCTTTTCTTTTCAAGTGATTGTTCATTCCTCTTCTTTAACCAATTTTATCTTTATCACTTATTCTGATGAGATTATGATACATGGCAGCTAAGTGATAAAATGGATAGAGAGTTGAAAGTGGAGTCAGAAAGATCTAAGTTCAAATTTGGCCTCAGACATACCTCAGGGCAAGTCATTTTAACCTCAGTTTGCCTCAGTTTCATCATCTGTACAATGAGGGTAATAATAGTACCTACCTCCCAGGGTTGTGTTCTTCCCTCAGTACTTACTGCCTATTCACTCTATGTTAGGTTTTTTTTTTTAATCTTACACTGCTAGGGTTGGAAAAAAAATCTGCCCCTCAGCGGATCAGGAAAACCAGTTTATATAGTGCTTCAGGGAGACTGCATTTCAAATCAAGTCAAGTCTATAAGCATTTATTAAGCCCTTACTACTTGCTACGGGCACTGTACTATGAAATGGGAATATAAGCAGACAATTCTGGCTCTCATATTGCTTACATTCCAATGGTAGAAAATAACACATATGGGAGCTAAAAAGAAAGAAGGTTGAGGGACACCGGCTAGGTGTTAGTGGGAAAGATATGCAGAATAGGGGCATGGTAGAATAAATCCTGTGAAGATAAATCAAAATCAACAATGCAGCCAGGAGAGGAATGAAGACATGGTTGTCCTGGGTCTTCTCCTTAAAGGCTCTTGAAGGAATCACTCAATCAGAGGGAGAGAACATAGGAAGTAGGAAACTACCAGTGGGAATAGTCCAGGGAATGAACAAGAGCTTCCAGGTTGAAGAGATTTTTATGGCATGGTAGAGAAAGTCCTATAGAAATGGGTCAGCAGTGTAGTCTAGAGACAAATGAAGATGAGGTTCTTCTCATTCTTTGCCACTCCTGCTTTTTGAGGGATTTATCCTATTCTCTGTCAATAAATTTGTTCAGTAGTTCCTAGACTGACCTCATAGCTAGTCATGGAGGAGTACAGTAGGGTATCCTTGGACACTTTAGAGAGGAGTTCTTTGGAAAGCCTTTACACATAGATCTCTACCTTCATTTCATTTCTTCTACTGCCTTCATGTTTTATCCTCTGTCAAATTAAATAGCTTTAACCAGCATGATATTTCTGTTTTCCTCTCTTCTCCAGTTTCTTGTCTCCTGGTCTCCACAGAACTCTTTAAAAGCCTCTTTTCTTCATTCCATGTCTTGGAAAGGGTCCAATATAAAGACCTCAACCCGATCTCGGAGCAAGGTGACTTTAGTATACTGCTAAGAGTCTAAATCTGAAAACATGCACCTAAATTCGTGAAAAATATGAAGGTCAGGTGGCAGGGCCTATGTGCAAGATGTGAGAGATGGAGCAAACCAAGGACAGGCAAACTGCAAGAAATGATGGCCTGTTAAGTTAGTCATAAGTTATTATATTTTCTGGAAAAATTGGTGGATTCTCTTATTTTTCTTCTTGTCAATCATTAGCTTTCTTCTTTGGGACTCTTCTTTGGTATTTACAGATGTTAAGTGGCACAAGAGGTAAGAACAATGGATTTGAAGTCAGGGTATTTCTAAGTTGATCCTGGATAAGTCATTTAAACTCTATCTGCCTCAGTCCCTTCAACTGTAAAATGAGGATAATAATATTAACTACCCTCAGAGTTGTTGTGAGGATAGAATGAGATAATATTTGTAAAACATTTTGCAAATTTTGGAGTACTGTCTAAATCTAATATTTTTAGACTTCATCATCATCATTTTGTTTGTTATGGCAGAAAATGCTTAATACTTACTTCAGGATTCCCTTTTAGGTATTTTTCAACAATGTTCTTTAATTACAATAGTAATTAAAGAGGCTACTTGGGGCTACTCCCTCCATCTAGTTTGATGCAGTCACAGATTACATTTCCTGGGAGAGTAACCCAAGGTAAAAATAATCAGTAAGCATATATTCCTCAAGTTATAGCTTATGAGCCTCCACTGGCATGTTTACCTTTTCTCTAATCATCCAGAGGACACAATTTCCAAAAGCAAAGACATTTATTGAAATGACATAGTAAAAGCAGGAACAACAAAATATTTGGCTCATAAAACTGGGGTATACTCCCCTACAATTGTGAGAAGAGTAGACACAAAAAGGATATATGGAGAAAGACATTATCCACATCTACAGAAAGAATTGATAAATAGAAGTATGTACAGAAAATTTTGCATACATATACCTATTTGTGTCTAATGATAGTCGTCTCTAGGTCTGGGTTGGGGTAAAGAAGAAAAAAGGGGAAAGAAGAAATTTACACAATAACTTTATTATATATTTGAAAGGAATAGCAGGTTGTGTATAATAGATTTGCAGTTTCATGTGGAATTATCTTTTTTATTATACTGTGTTATAGAAATGATTGTTTTATTCCAAAAATTAAAAAATAAAATAAATTAATAAAAGAGTTTATAAGTGACTAAGCACATACATAGGTATCTCATGTGGCCAAGTCAACATAGTCTCCTGACACTTCAGGCCTCCCCACCATGTCTGCTTGTGATGCACTCCCACTGATCCTTGCAGGGCTTGGTATTTCTTCTGGGTGAGTTGTTCCTCTGGACCTCATGAATCTGCTGCTTGGCTGGGACACAGTCTCTGCTTCAGGTTTCTTACAAACTGGCATAGAGCCCTCCAATGCACATTTCAAAATAACCAGAAGCTAAGGCTCCCAGACTTGTCTGGTTCTAATTAGGAACTTAGCTCCAGGCATTAGATTTGAAAACCCTTTTGCTGACTCTACTCAATTCAGACCTATCACCGAACTCTTGCTTTGAGCTTCTGCTGTAAGAAGCAAAATCTAATCCCTAATCATCCTTTCCCCCCCACTACATAGTAATAAAGGAAAAGGTTGATTTAGTTAAGTATAAGAGTCTATCAGTTAAGTTGACAATTTTTTTCATTATGTCTTTTCTCTCTCATTTCTTTTAAATTGCTCACACATGCACAAAATTATTAGTAATGTAATCCCCAAACTAGTCTTTCTAAGCCTACAGTTACCTTTAATTTTGAACCATCACAGTCAGAGAATTGTCAGAGCAAAATGACTTTTCAAAGACAGTTAGAGCACCGGGCCCCATGGTGCTTGTAGCAGTGACACTATATCAAGCAGGCTGATAATAAAATACCCTATTAATAAGAAGAGATTGAAACAAGAAACCCTAGTGCTTATTCCCTTCTGATTCTTGGATAACATCTAGCAGATTCCAATTATCCTCTCGCAGATGAACATGACCAGTTCAATGCAAAAGACAATGAGGAGAGTCATAGACCAGAAGACTTAAATGATAGGCTATATTAAGGAAGAATGAATCTTTTTGTTAAGTGGTTTTTAGATGAAGACTTATAGATGACAGCTATTTTTGGGAATGTTTGGTCTTTATTATCCTTGGAGAAAAATTTTATCTTTTATCTCAATTGCATTTTTTTTGGGGGAGGAGGAGTAATAAATTAATGTAAGTGAATTGTAACATAATTATCAATTTAAAATAAAATACCAATACTATGCCAAATTTTTTTAACTAGTTGGTTTTATTTAGTTTTTGATATTAGTTGTGATCAAAAAAATCTTATTAGGTTGAGTCTGTGAAAATTTATTACAATTGAATATGTTACCGATATTGAACTACAAGTCAAGTGGCCTGAATTTTAGATACAAGGTTGCTACTAACTAGCTTTGCATCATTTAGACTTCCTAGGGTTTCCTAATCTGTAAAATGATGAGCTGAATGAGATAATCTGTAAGACCAGTGGAGGGGATGAGTACCAGTCCCTTTGTGTCTTTAAGACTCTCTTTTTCTCTGATAATTTCTCATAAAATTACAAAATAGGGCTTAGCTCTTTATCAGCAAAAATTACATCTCTCTCTTTTGAAATTAGTCTTTTTTAATTGTGACACCATTTTCTTTCCACTTGCAACATGACCAAAAACAATTTGCATAAAAGAGAAATTTCCTTTTTAAGTTAAACTTAATAATTACCACTAATTTATTTAATTATGCTATAATTATGCAATATAATAGTCATATGCAATGATTAATATAAATATGAATTATGAATGTTTATATAAACATAATATATCATTACTAATTTAATTAATTAAAGAGGTTTTTAACAATTTTTATGTAACATGGAGCCTTTTGTCAATCTGATGAAGCCTCTATATCTCTTTTCAGAAAAAAAATGTTTTTTAAATGCACAAAATTAAATACACAGATTATAAAGGAAATTTATTATATTGAGACTTAGTTATATCACAAACCTCTGGGTTCTTATGAGGATAAGATAAGGAAATATTTGTAAAGTGTTTTACAAAACTTTAAGTGCCATATTATTTGCAGATATTATTAAAAAAAAGAAAAGTTCACAATCTCCAGGTTAATAATAGACATAGCCCACTATCAACAATATGGTGGAGTAGATATAAATTTATCTTTGACAGGTCTTACCAACTCAGTTTATATTTACTGATCTAATGATATATCTGCTATCCACATAGGGTCACTCACTTATATGCCTATTTTAGTTTTGTTCTTCATAGAGTGTTATGAATTTATTTAAACTGAAATTTATTCTTTTTCATATTTTACTTTTAGATGATATCAAATATTGTATGCTTTTGTTTGATGGTGTGTTAAGATATGGTTCATCATCTGTGTAAAGTGATAGACTTGCAATGAAATGAAAACAAAAACAAAGTTCTTTGGCATTACATGGGTATTCTGGAAGAACTACTGTGCTATTATTAACTTAATTTGATTTAATATGAAGAAAACTGTGTGTATTACTGAGGTTACCATCTGATAAACCCATTAAGAGGTTAAGATGAAAAATTATGTAAAGCACCTTGGAAATCCATATGCCCCAAGGCATCAATTTAAATCTATCTGGAGTTTGCTCTTTCCAGTCTCCTTTGCTCAGTGTTAGAGATTTAAAAAAACAAACAAACAAACAAGCAAAAACAAACAAAAAACACCTTTTAACATTTATTCTAAATAACTTTGAACGAAAGAAAGAAAATTATCTGAATGTCCCAGTATGGATCAGTTTCTGTTTGTATGTCAGGTGTGCCTCATTTGATAGGAAAGAAAGATGGAAATATACATTTAAAAATTATTTACATTTTTTTGTTTTGTAATTACTCAGTTAAGCAATCTTAGAATCACAGAGGTCATCTAGCCTAATTACTTGATTTGACAGATGAAGAAACTGAGGTCCATAAGGGTGTAGTGACTTGACCAAGGTCACACAGGGAAAGAAGAGATAGTATTTCAGCAGAAGTCCTTTGATGTCAGTGTCAGTGGTTTGTTTACTTGTTTTTTTTTTTTTCTACCTCCTGTAAGAATCAGTGAATATTTATTGGGCACTTGTTCTAATCCTTGTGTTCCTGTAGGTGCTGCAGAGAATTCAGAAGAATGAGATCTCCTTTGTGCTTAGGTGCCACCTTGGCTTTACTTATTTATGTATATGATATTCCTATTATTAAAGAGCCAGGAATAGGTCTTAAGTGATCTTTATAGCCCTAGAGTCAAGAATAATGACTTCATATACATAATGACATGCATATTAAGTATTTAGTCATTCAAATTAAGTCAAGAAAGATTCATTGAATAGAGAAAGGAATTTAGAGTTTTGGTTGAGAAATGAAAATTTACATGTGCCACAACTGAAAAACAAATAATGTTAAACTAAGAATTATCCATAGCAGTGATGATAAAAAGGTGTTCATGAGTAAAAATGCTCTAGATGAGCACACCTGGTGGTTTCCAGGGAGTAGCAATAGGAAAGAAGGAAGAGAGGTAGGCAGGAAGGAAGGAAGGAAGGAAAGAATGAAGGAAGAAAGAAGAAAAGAAAGAAGGAAGGAAGCAAAGGGGAAATGGAGGAAAAGAGGGGGCAAGGAGAGGAAGGAAGAAATCTCTATGCAGACTAACTCTTGCATTTGGTAAATTCTGACCGTAAACCACTTTGCATGGTCAGACCTAGATGCGTTCTAGATATATCAAATAGTCACGAAGCTCTAATTTTCCAAGAAGTTTGTGATTCAGTCCTTATAACTATACATTTCTTCCCTCATCCCTGATAAAACCTTTTATTTTAGGTACTGCATATAGGCCACATTCTTGGTAACTTTCCTAATTCAGTGGTTTTAGCAGGTTCTTCCTCCATATAAAGCCAAGGCTCAGCAGCCTTCCTATCTACAGTTACATTTATTGATTGCAACATAACCCCTAAGCACTATTATCTTTTTTTTCCTTTTTATTATGGACTTATTGAAAAATCAATAAACATCAACATTTGAATATAAAAAAGAAAAACAAATTGGAGATTTTTCAGTGAAACTGTAAATTTTTATTATCTTTGCCCAACCCATTATCTAGGGATAAGTTATTTCTTCAATAGCACTTTGTTGACATTTTGGTCCATAAAATATGTTTAATATTTTTGATTATCAGCTTTCATTTGTGAACTTTTTTTATGTCCTATTATATGATCAATTTTTGGAAAGATGTCATTTACAACTTTGAAATATGTAAACTCCTTTCAATTCTCATTAAATAAGCACCAGATTTCTATTACATTTAACTTTTATAAAGTTCTATTCAGGTCCTTATCTTTTTTCTTGTCTACTTTTTGCTTAGATTTATATAAACCTTTAAGGACTGCAGTTAGGTTCTCTTGATAGAAAGGTGAAGGATTCAGAACATAGAATAAGACTATTTTCCTTTTAGACATGAACAGTGTGGAAATTTATTTTGCTTCACTCTACATATTTGTAATAGCAGTTTTATTTTTCTTTCATTCATGGGGATGGGAGAGTAGGGGGAAGTTAGTTGGTTCAGTGGATAGAATGCTGAGGTAAGGAAGACTCATCTTCATGAGTTCAAATCTGGCTTCAGACACTTACTAGCTGTGTGACACTAGGCAAGTCACTATACCCTGTTTGGTCCAGTGTCTTCATCTGTAAAATGAGCTGGAGAAAGAAATGGCAAACCACCCCAATATCTTTGCCAAGACAAATGGGGTCACAAAGAGTCATATGTGACTGAAATGACTGAACAAGTGGAATAGGAGGGAAAGTTAATCTGGTTGTGTACATGTGTTCCCTCCATGCATATACCTGAACTGTGCATCTTCCTTCTATATGAAAACTTCAGGAACATTGAATGCCTTTATTTATTAGTGTGAGGTAATATTTTCTTGTTGGTTAATTTACTTTACTATTTGATTAAATGTCTTTTGCTTTGATCCATTGTACCCTTTGTGATGAACTTAGTAAATGTAAAGCCCTGCATTAGTAGGACTCATGAACTATGATTTTGATTAAGCCCTTACTCATAAAGAATCTGAAACATTTGGTAGTTTTTTTTTGTATGTAGATTGTGTGTGTATGTGAGTGTGTGTATACACACATATATGCATATATATAGATACACATACATACATACATATATATATATAAAACACTAAATAGTACATATACTGATTTTATTTGTATAAATTTATTTAGTACATACACGTAATTTATTATGGTAACTAAATTTAGTGTATATGTATTAAATTTATATATATGTGTGTGTGTCTGTGTGTGTACTATATATGTATTTATATGTCTATATATATACATGCATACACACATATTTTTATATATTAGTGGATGGGAAAACTGAGGTACAAAGGAGGTAAAAATGATGTTAATGTTGTTTAATTAGTAACTAATGGAACTCAGGAATTGAATAGAATCCAGGCCTTTGAGGAAGGAAGGAAGAAAGGAAGACAAGAAGGGAGGAAGGGAAAAAACAAATGCTTCCACATCTTGCTTATATGAGATAATTTTTGCTAACCTTCCTTTCCTGTCTGCCTGTCCCCTCCCACACCCCCGACCCCATCCACCTTACACATACCCCTCCCTAGTGTATTCCTTCTCCTCACTCTTTCCATTCTTCTCTTTAGATCATCAAGACATAATAGAATCACTCTCAGGTCTTCTGTCTAACTAGACTCCTTCTATGATCCTTCACAATGATAGTGTTCATTGAGTAAATGTGTATAATCTCTCCATTTTAGAATGTAAGCAGTTTATCTTGATTAGCTCTTTATTGTTGTTTATTCATGTTTATCTTTTCACATATCTCCTAACTTCTGTATTTGAACTTCAAAGTTTCTGCAGAGCTCTAGTATTTCTATCAGGAATGCTTAGAAGTGTTCTGTGTTTTATGTATCTTTTATTTTTTTATTAATTAATTAATTAATTTTTAGTTTTCAACATTCACTTCCACAAGATTTTGAGTTCCAAATTTTCTCCCCATCTCTCCCCTCTCCCCACCCCAAGACGATGCGCATCTTCTCTTGAGTCTTTTATCTGAAAGTCAAAATTTCTACTCAGCTCTGGTCTTTTCATAAGAAATATTTGAAAGTCCTCTATTTCATTGAATTTCCATTTTTTCCTCTGAAGGATTATACTTAGTTTTGTTGGATAGGTAATTCTAGGTTTTAATCCTAGCTCCTTTGACTTCCAGAATATCATATTCTAAGCCCTCTGATCCCTTAATGTAGAAGTTGCTAAATCTTATGTTATTCTGATTGTGCTTCCATGATACTTGAATTGTTTCTTTCTGGCTGCTTGAAATATTTTCTCCTTGACCTGGGAACTCTGGAATTTGACTATAATATTCATGGGAGTTTTCCTTTTGGGATCTCTTTCAGGAGGTGATCAGTGGATTCTTTCAATTTCTATTTTTTTAAATTTTTTAAAATTTATTTTTAGTTTTCAGCATTCACTTCCATAAAATTTGAGTTTCAAATTTTCTCCCCCTCCCATTTCTTTTCCCAAAGCCCAAGACAGTATACAATCTGATATAGACTCTACATATACATTCATGTTAAGCATATTTTCCCATTAGTCACGATGTAAAGAACAATTAAAATGAATGGGAGGAGCCACCAGAATAAAACAATAAAACAAAACAACAAAGGAAAAGGAGAGCAAATAGTATGCTTCCATCTGCATTCAGACACCATATTTCTTTCTCTGAGTGTGGATAGCAATTTCCATTTTTAATTTCCATTTTACCCTCTGGTTCAAGAATATCAGGCAATTTTCCTTGATAATATCTTGAAACATGATGTGTAGGCTCTTTTTTTGGTTATGGCTTTCAGGTAGTCCAATAATTTTTTAAATTATCTCTCCTGGATCTATTTTCCAGGTCAGTTGTTTGTCCAATGAGATATTTCACATTGTCTTCTTTTTTTTTTATTCTTTTGGTTTTGTTTTTATAATTTCTTGATTCCTCATGAACTCATTAGCTTCCATTTGCCCCATTCTAATTTTTAAGAAATTATTTTCTTCAGTGAACTTTTGGATCTCCTTTTCCATTTTGCCAATTTTGCTTTTTAAGGCATTCTTCTCCTCATTGGCTTTTTGAACCTCTGTTACCATTTGGGTTAGTCTATTTTTTAAGGTATTATTTTATTCAGTACCTTTTTTGGTCTCCTTCAGCAAGCTGTTGACTTGTTTTTCATGATTTTCTTGCATCACTCTCATTTCTCTTTCAAATTATTCCTTTACTTCTCTTACTTGCTTTTCAAAATCCTTTTTGAGCTCTTCCATGGCCTGAGACCAATTTATATTCTTCTTGGAGGTTTGGATGTAGGACCTTTGACTTTATTGTCTTCTTCTAGTTGTATGTTTTGATCTTCTTTGTCACCAAAGTAAGATTCTGTAGTCTGAGTTTTTTTTTTTCTTCTGTTTGCTTATGTTCCCAGACAATTATTTGACTTTTTAACTCGTTGTTAGGTTAGAGCTCTGCTTCCAGTATGCAGGGTGTACTGTCCCAAGCTTCGGGGGTCTTTGTGAAGTTGTTTTCAGAGATACTTCCAGGAACTTGTAAATTTTCAGTTTTTCCAAGGTGGTATGATCAAAGGAGAGGTGTTACTCCTTTCCTGGCCTGTGCAGTGGTCTGTGAGTGACCATAAGCACTCTTTTCTGCCTTGGAGCTGAGAGTGGCCTCTCCACTGCCTCCACAAGCTCCACATACCCAGTGCTTCTCCTTGCCCCAGGACCACCACCCAGGTCTATGACCCAGATCCAAGCATAGGCAAAGCAAGAGAATCCTGCCTCAGCACCAGAGAGATCCCCGCAATCCCTTCTATGACCAACCACTCGATCCTGCCTCTGTCTTTGGGCCGAGAGCTCCAGACACAACTGCCGCTGCCATGGCTGCTACCCTGGGCCTGTACTAAGGCCAGGACTGGGCTATGCTCCTCTCTCACCCAGGTCCTACAGATCTCTCCCACTGACCTCTTAAGTTGTCTTTGGTATTTGTGGGTTGAGAAGTCTGGAAACCACCACAGCTGCTTGTGATTCAGTCTCCTGAAGTGAGCTCCCTCTTTGCCTGCACAGCCCACACTGAACTGTCCACCTTTCCCAGCCTGGTGCGACAGACTTTTCCTATCAATTCTTCCAGGTTGTCTTGGGCTGGAAATTTGTTTCACTCCGTCTTTTTGTGGGTTTTATTGCTCTAGAATTTGTTTAGAGTCATTTTTTTCCAGGTATTTGGAGGGATTTTAGGGGAGAGCTCAAGCAAGTTGCTGCTTTTACTCTGACATCTTGGCTCTGCTCCCTCTATGTTTTTAAAGGTCCATTTTTTCCCTTTTTAGGATCATGTTCAGTTTTTCTGGGTAAGGTATTCTTGGATATAAGGCTATATCCTTCCTATTCTGGAATATGGCATTATAACCTTTCTGCTTCTTTAAGTGATGACTGCTAAATAGTGTGATCTTGTCTGTAACCTCTCAGTACTTGAATTCTTCCTTTCTGGTTGTTTTCAGCATTTTTTTTTTTTTTACTTTACCTGGAAGCTCTGAATTTTAAAAATAATATTACCAGCTATTTTCATTTGGGAGTTTCTTTCAGAAGGCAACTAGTGGATTCTTTCAATTTACACTTTGCCCTCTGGTTCTAAAAGCTCTGGAAATTCTTCTTTTGGGATATCTTGTATTACAGTGGCTAGATTCTTGTTTTGGTCACCATATACAGGTAGTCCAATGATTCTTAATATTTTTCTCCCCAATTCATTGTCTAGGTCAGTTGATTTTGTTATAAGATATCTTATGTGTTCTTATTTTTTTTTCAATTTTTAAACTTTGCTTTAACATTTCTTGTAGTCTAATAATACAAGTCATTGACTTCTATTTGGCCCATTCTAATTTTCAGTGATGTTGTTACTTGTACAACATTTTGTGTCTCTCATACCAAACTGTTATTTCCCTTTCCAATTATTCTTCCATAGCTCTAATTTTTTTTCCATTTTTTTCCTCTCAAATTCTAACTTTATTGACAGAAAATATTTTTTGAACTTTTGATTCATTTCTTCCAGGAATTTAGTGGAAATTCAATCCAAGCTGTGTTTTTCTTTAAGACATTGCTTGGAGATATTTTGGAGTCATTCTCTTCTTCTGGTTTTGTTTCTTTACTGTCCTTGTCATTATAATAATGTTTTGTGTTGATAGTCTTTTTCTATTTGCTCATTCTCCCAGCCTGCTGTCTGACTTTAGCTTTCATATCATGGCCAAGTTCTTAGAACTTTTGGAGAGAAGGTCCAATATGGTCTTGATGCTTCTTTCTTGGGTTATTAAGTTTTGTGTTGTTCCAGGATCTTAAGGGAAGCTCAAGCTGGAGTCCTCCAAGTTTTCAGAACTCCCCAAATGTTATAATTCGGGACAAATCTGATTGCTGTACCCCTAGTTTGAGCTTTGCAAGTTCCTAACCTGGGTTTGGGTCTGAACAACAATAGACTATTGCTGGGTTCAGCCACTATCATTCATTTGGGCAATTGCTAGATCAGAGTAA
Source organism: Vombatus ursinus (assembly GCF_900497805.2). Lineage (NCBI taxonomy): Eukaryota > Metazoa > Chordata > Mammalia > Diprotodontia > Vombatidae > Vombatus > Vombatus ursinus. The sequence goes on along the minus strand of NW_020954552.1, from coordinate 11,128,515 downwards.
TAGAACTTCAGGTTCACCGTTGGTCTGGAATTCTTGTCCTGCTTAATCCTCTAAGAGTTTCAGAGCCACACCGCTGCTGCTTACTTCTGAACTTCTTCCTTTCTTGGTATACCAACCAGCGTCTCCCTATTTGTGAATGTCACTCCCAGAAAGGGGCTCAGGATCTAGGATCCAGAACTGAGTTGCGAGAGACAAAGCTATCAGTTGGCACCTGTCCTAGTTGATGCGTCCCAGTCTGGGTTGGGGGATGCCCTGCTAATGGGTTTGGGCCCTCTGCTTGTTCTGGTAAACAACTTCACCCTGTGTTGGAATGCTTCCTACATAGCACTTTGGGTCATCTGACCCTTCCCCCACTGTCTCTGTTCTCTATGCTAACCTGAGCTGGAAAATGACTCACTATGACTGTCTTAGATTTCCTGATCAGGATTTTTCCTGGTATAGTTTTTAAATCAGTTTGGGAAAATAATTTTTGAGGGGTAGAGGGGGGCTCCCTGTACCGCTTCCTTCCTTTTACTCTACCATCTTGGGTTGACTCCTTTTTCATTTCTTCTCTTCTCTGCTCTTCTTTTCTTTCTCTGTCTGTGTCTGTATGTCTGTCTTTATCTTAAAGTATCACTATTACTCCTTTTTACGACCCCTATGTGGGTACAACTTTCCTGCAGGTTTTCAGTTTGCTTGGTGAATGTTTTATGTTTTTATTCTGTCTTTGTATTTTAATAGATCTAGGCAATTTTCCTTTATATTTATTGAAATATGCTGTCTAAGTCATGATTTCAGGGAGTTTTAGGATTCTTAAATTACCTCTTGAACTTATTTCTGGAAGTTTTTTTTTTATAATATTACTCTTAACTTTTTTCTATTTATTAGTTTTTTTTGGTTTTGTTCCATTTTGGGAAGAATTCCATGTGAGCATTGAGTTTTGTTTGCTCCATTCTTTTTTTTTTTCAGAGAATCTATAACTTAGGTAAGATTTTCTACCTTCTGTCTTAGGCTATTAGCTCTCATATATTCCTCTTGAATTATGATTTCATTTTTTATTTCTTGCTTCATAACTTCCAGACACTTTTGTAGTCCTTGTTGCTAAGCCATTTTCTTTTTTATCCTAAAGCTGTTTATAATTTTTCTTAATCTATCGTATTTCCTTTTTTATTATTTGTTCACTTATATCCTCAGCCTCAGTTTTGTGTTTAGAGTTTGTGTTTCCCTCCAGCATTCCTTGAAGAGTTGAGTAGGGATTGTTTGGTCATGTCATCTCTGTAGTCTCTATTCTTTAACTGCTACTGTTCTATGTGAGGTGGCTCATATAAGCCTCCTCTTTCTTCCTCAATTTCTGGTTTGTCTTTGTCTCTTGTTCACATATTTTTAGCATTATTCTTGACTTGATTAAGTACCTTACTTTTATTTATTTTCTTTTAGTTTCCTTTATCATTGATTTTTCTGAGGTCATTTTCAGATAAGTGCTGGGATTTATGTGAGAGAGCTAGTCTTTTATGTGATTGTTCATGGTCTTGTCTTCTGCTGGTCAGCCTATTGAGTACCCCCCACCCTCCTCCAACTTTCAAAAATGTTGAATTGTGTGAGTGTCTGAGAAACAAGGATAGAGGCTGAAGCAGGGGTAGGTACTAAAGAAAATGTTACCTTTCAGGGTTTTCATATTTAATGTTCTTTTTACCCCAGTTCATTTTTTTTAATGCTATCTCATCCCACTGGAAATTCCAGTATCTATATTTAACAGTCACCATCCTTAGGTCAAACCAAAATGTAACAATAGCAGCAAGAACTGCAAGGCTCTATGTGCATAGGTGTGTATGTGTGTGTTTACTATAAGCAACAAACAAACTGGGGTTCCTGTCCACAAATTTGGAAAAATAATTAGCACATTCATCAATTAGTGTCCAATTTGTAGTTTAATTTTGAAGAATAATCATTTGTTAGCTACAGACCATATGTCCTGATTATAATGCTCATTACATTAAAATATTGAATGAGTTTAGATGCCTGATCAGAAATCTAGGAGGCATGAAAGCCATAATATATACTGTGAAATTCAAGAACATTATCTACCTCTAGCAGGCATTAATGACTGCAGGGAACCAAGCAGCTTCCATCTCAACAAAAACAAAATCACAGGTGACAATAGAAATATTATCATAACATGCTTTAACAAATTTGCTAGTAATCCTCTTCTACTATGAATGTTAGTTTGAATTGCCTTTAGACCATTACTCATGTATTCATGAATTTACAATTTTACAGAGTTTTTTCAAATGCATTACCTCAGTTCTCATCTCACAACATTTAGAGTGGTTAGGGTAAGAAATTTGGAGATTATTAGAAATGTTCAAAAATGAATTGAATGCCCATTATTTGTAAGCTACAAATTGAGGTACAATAATATATGGAATAATAATCATAATCTTTGACATTAAGAAGTTTATGAGGTAATACTAATGTGATTTTCTCACAAGCACATTTTCTGTGTGTGTATGTGTGTATATGATTTTGTTGAGTGTAAGCTTCAGATAGATAAGTATATTATCATGAGAGAATAGCATATTATATTATGTATATGACACTATGCATGTAACAATATATAGTATGAATTTCTAATTTTATTGTATTAATTTACTAAAAGTTTTTTCTTATTTTTTTTCTTAACAGTTTTGTAGCAACTGTTTCTCCTTGTAAGCTTTTTATTTTTTTTTTTAAATCCCAGGACCTTTTGACAGTCACCACCTAATAAATTTGTTTTTCTTTTTAGATCAATACCATTTTTATTGGGCAGTTTCCTATAGGGCATTCTATATGTTTTTTTTTTTGTTTATTTGTTTTTTGCAATGAAACCTCCACACAGACTCCAGAAGAAAGGCAAAAAGCCTTTCCCCCCATATAAAAATATTATAAATGATGTCATTTTCACAGTATAAATAGAGCATGATTTTAGCTACTTACTACTATACTATGATATCTCTGTTACTTCAAAAGTGTAATCTTTTTCACCACTAAAGCAGATCACAAAACTTCTAGTTTTCTAGTCCCAAGATTCTATGATTCTTACTGATGTCCCTCTATAAAGTATCCTTCCATAGAGTATCTATCCAATAAATAGAGGATGTTTCTGTTTTTCTTAATATTTTGTGAATACCTACACCACAGTATTCATCTTTTTTATGGTTTTATATGCATGCCTTTGATTTATTTCTTTTTTCTCAAATACATGTAAAAAATTAACATTCTTTTTTTAAAAAAATTTGAGTTCCAAATTCTCTTCCTCCCTCTTGCCCCTCCTTCCAAACTTGAGAAGGCAATTTAGTATAGATTATACATGTGAAATCCTGCAAACCATATTTCTATATTAGCCATGATGAAAAAGAAGAGACAAACAAAAAAAATAAAGTTAAAAAGAATTATTTGATCTTCATTTAGACTCTATCAGTTCTTTCTCTGGAGATGAATGGCATTTTTCATGATGGGTCATTTGGAACTGTCTTGAATTACTGTATTGTCCAGGATAGCTAAGTTATTCACAGTTGATCATCCTATGTATTATTACTGTGTACAGTGTTCTCTTGGTTCTGCTCATTTCACTTTGCATCAGTTCATGTAAGTCCAAGGCTTTTCTGAAAGCATCCTGCTCATCCTTTCTTAAAGGACAATACAATTGCATCATAATTCTATTCCATAACTTGTTCAGCCACTCCCCAATTTATGGACATGCCCTCAATTTCCAATTAATTGCCTCTACAAAAAAAGCTGCTATAAATAGTTTTGTGTAAATAGATCCTTTTCTGTTTTCTTTGAAATACACATTTAGTAGTGGTGTTGTTGAGTCAGAGGGTACACAGAATTTTAACCCTTTTGGCATAGTTCCAAATTGCTCTACAGAATGTTTGGATCAATTCATAACTCTACTAACAGTGCATTCCAAGCTCCAAAAGCAGCAAAAAAGACATATTGAAGTGATTAAAAATTTGGAAGGCCTTCCTTTTCTGGTACGTCCTAACTCACAGTACAGTTGTACTGTGTACAACACTGTGTACTACACAGTACTCAGTTGGTCATTATATAATGAACTGAGGCTGAGGCTGTGTAAGCACTCAACTCAGTTTATTCAGATCTGACTTCAATTACTAAGACTAGCTCATGAGAAAAGTTAATTATTTTCAATTTTAAATTATATTCTTCTATATCCTGGTTAAATGATATATAAATTAAAAACATAGTCCCCTGAAGTAAATGTATGAAGGAAATTTTGAAGAGAAGGTTGAAGGAAAGAGCACTAGAAACTAAATAGATCAGGAAAATCTTCTTTAAAAATACTAAACAAACTGAGTTTTGAAGGAATCTCAGAATCCTAATAGATAAAGATTAGGAGGGAGGGTATTCCAGCTGAATGGTATATATACTCTGTGAAAAGATATGAAGGTAGGTGATGGAATAATGAGATAGGGAAACAATAAGTAGCCAATTTGCCTGGAATGTAGAATTTATAAAAGGGAGTTAAGATTTGAAAGTTAGACTGAATCCAGGTAATGAAGGGCTTCAAATTTTAAAGCTCAGGAAATTGTACTTTATTCTCCAGACAGTAGGGAGACATTTAAGTCTCTCGAGCAAGAAAATGACATGGGCAGATATAGTTTGAAGAGATTATATGTGCTGTGTACATATGTGTAATATGGATTGAAGAAAGCAGAAAAGAAAAGCTCAATTAGGAAGTTATAATAATAATTCAGCAAAGATATAATGAAGGCCTGAGCTAGGGTGGCTATGTAATTGGAGAAAGGAGAGCAGATTGGAGAGATATTGTGGAGGCAAAAGGAAGAGGACTGCTTCATAGTTGTGACCCTGGATGACTAAAAGTATAAATGGTGCCTTCAAAAAAAAAAAGAAATTTGAAAGAATGATGGGCTTTTGTGAAAATATAATGCCTGTTCTTCTGGTATTTTGAGTTTAAATTTAAGATAGAACATTTAGTTTAAAATGTCCAATAGATGATGTGGGACTGGAGCTCAAGAAAAAAGAATAAGGCTTGAGATGTGTATAAACCCACACACGTATATCATATGTTTGTACATATATATGTGCGTATATATCTACTTATCTATATCTATCCATATCTATATCTATATCTATCTATCTACCTACCTATCTGTCTATCTTGAGAAAGGATTCCAGTGTCCAGTACCTTATCTTGCCAGGTAATCATCAGAATCTTTCTAAGACAATTCAGATGGAAGAAATTCAGTTTCCTGGCATGGTGCTGGTATACTGTTTGGGTTTCGCAGGCATCCAACAATGAGGTCAGCACAATGGCTCTGTAGACCTTCATTTCGGTAGACAGTATAAGACTTCCTCTCTCCCATACTTTCCTTCAGCGTCTCCTCAAAACTGAGCTAGCTCTGGCAATGCATACCCCATCATTTCTGTGGATATCCCTGGAATGTATACTGCCAAAGTAAGTGAACTTATAGACAGCATTCAAAATTTCTTCATTTGCTGTAACCAATTTGTTACTTTGTTTCTTCATTTGCTGTAACCATTTGTTGTATGGTTCCACATATGAATGATGTGGTGCAGGCTGGTAGAGAACCTCTGTTTTCTTGATGTTAATTGTTAGGCCGAAATTAGTACAAGCATCAAAGAATAGATCCATTCTTTGTTGCTTCTCAGCCTCATGGGCTTGAATACATAATCAATTGTGAACAAAAAAGTCATGCACCAGCTCTCCCTCCACTTCAGTCTTGGCTTGTAGTCTTTTCAAGTTAAATAATTTACTGTCATTGTAGTAGCTGACCTTGATGCTCTTTTCATCCTCTTCGAAAGTGTCTGACAACATCAGTGAAAACATGATAAAAAGCAAGGTGGCAAGCACATAGCCCTGCTTCACTCTGTTGGTGACTGGGAAAGCACGAGAGCATCATCCATTATTCAGAACCCATGCAAGCATGCTAAGCATTCAAACTCTACTGCATAGAGTGCAACTCTGATGGGCTGGCCACATTGTTCAAATGCTACATTTGCTTTAAAGGCTATTTTACAGAGAACTCACACAAGGCAAGAGTTCATATGGAGGTCAGAAAAAACAATACAACAACACTCTCAAGGTCTATGTAAAGAACTTTGGAATCAATTGTGAGACACAGACAACATTGGCATAGGGCTGCCTAGCATGGCATGCCTGCATCAAAGAAGGTGCTATGTTCTATGAGCAAAGCAGTATTGTAGTGGCTCAAAAGAAACATGAGATGCACAAATTTAGAGACATTTCCACTCTAAATGTTCACATGGACAATTTGTGCTCAATCTGTGGTAAAGCTTTCTGAGCTCATATTGGTCTGATCACAGTCAGACACACTGTATCTTGACCCCAACATAGTGATATCATTTTGGTCCAAGAGAGAAGAGTGTTATGAAAACCTAGAGAGGAGAGTATCCAAGAGAAGAGAGTGGTCAATAATATATAACATTAGGTATGTTGTTGGGTAAGGTTGGCAGAATAGGCAGAAAATGAAAATGAGAGGAATAAGAATATCTGTCTCACAGCTACCTTTGAAATTTTTGTGGTGCAGCCACTCTTTCCATGTCATAACTTTTTCCTCTCACTGGGCAGTCACCACCACCATCACCACCACCAAGCGTGCTCAAAATTAAAAAAAAAAGACAATGAGGGGAAGACACATGACCATCTTCATCATTGTACCGATGTGGTTGTTTTAGAGGTAATATGGATTGAAGAAAGCAGAGAAGAAAAGCTCATTTAGGAAGTTTTAGCTTGAGGGTTAGAAGACAATGTCTAGCTGAAATTCTGCTTTGTCTAAGTTCAATAAAAGTTAATAATTATTCATCAGAAATAAAGTTCTCAGATTCCAGGTCTGAGCTTTCACACTAGGATGAAAAGAAACCAGCTATTTAGGTTGAGGTTCAAACTTCTGTCCTATTGAGTTCTTTATATTCACTAGGCTCCCTCCACTGCCCTTGCTGTATAGGCAATTATAATACAAATCACTGAGAAATTATGATTGATCATAGTTTATATAAAAACAAATCAGGAATTAGAAGCAGCTTAAAGACTTAGAAAAATCTGGAAGTCTCCCATTTGTAGTTGGCAGGGGTGGGCTCAGTGTATAGGCAGGAAATCTAAATCTTCATAGAATTGGACATTTTAATAAACTTCACTTCATTTCAGACATATCAAGTAGAATTAGCTTTTTCTTTGTTTTTAATGAGCAGAAATCATGACTGCTGGAGACAAATATGAAATGCTCCAATTTTGGTTTGTTTGTTTTCCTTAAATGTCATAGTATAATACCTACAGGGTTTCTTTCTCTCTCTCTCCAATGTAGCTTCCTTCTATTGCACTTATCCTCCTCTCTAAAGAACTCCAAGACCAAATTTCAACCTCAACTATGCCTGGGCATTCTTCCAGCCTTCCCCAAAGCACAGTACTCATTTTTTTGGTTATAATTCTATAGGTTCACTTCCGACTTATGGAATTTTAACTCCAGTCATGTATTTGTCAGTGTCCCAGAGGAACACAGTTTACAAGCGACAATTCTTCAAGAGGTCAAGAAGGATGTAATTTTTTTTAAAGACCATTGAATTTGGCATTTGGAAATTTTGGAAAGATCAGTTTCAGTTGAGTGATGAGATTGGAAGCTAAAGTTGAGAAGTGAGTGGGCAGGAAGATATGGATTTGAGAACAGGAATCTAAATCTAATTGACATCACCACATGCTGATGGTCATACTGAAAAGATGTCACACACTGCTTAGGACAATCAAATTGTGTTGTAGCAGAGTGACTAGCAGGACTTGTCAGATTTCCCATCATCAGTACATATTCAACACCCAGCATCCATTCTTTGAACTATTAATAGGAGTTGTATTAAATCATACCTTAACTCTACACTTGGATTTAGTTGAATAATTATAAGATACATAGGAGCTAAAGGCTATTCTGTCTGCACTCACTTTTTACTGATTTTAACCATAACAAGTCTTTGCTAGAAAATACAGATTCAGCCAAAAATGGACTTCTGTCACCACAATTAGTGTACTAGAACCTGTGCCATTCAAGGCACAGAACATAGATGAGATAGTGGATAAGTGCCATAATGAAGATATATTGTGAAAGGGTTTTTTTTTTTTTCTGTCAAAGTGAATTGAAAAGAGCAGAACTATTTTCTCTGGAGCTATCTCTCCCAAGGAGTATGGCATGGTGGATAGAGTTTTGAGCTTGAATCCAGGAATTTCTGGGTTTGAATCTAGCTGCAGATGTTACTAGCTGCAAAACCTTGGGCAAGTAACTTAACCTCTATGAGTCTCAGTTTCCTCATAAGTAAAATGAGGATAGTAATAACACCTATATCACTGGCTTGTGAGGACCAAAAGTGAAAATGTTTATAAAACAAATGTAAGTTATTCATCTTCTTCTTCTTATTGATTGCTCATAATCATAGGGTAAAAAAAGAAATAATTTTGGTTTGGTTATCATCATTGGTCAAGGAGATCAACCTGAATTTCTATATATATACTTGGTTTATATCAGAAACAACCTTGCAATACAAGTAAACAGTTGCTGGCTAAAAGATTGTGTTAGCTAAAGAGAAAGAGGTGCTCTGTATGTGTGTATGGATACATATATACATACTTATATATTTATATTTATGGCTACATTGATGGATGGATGGATGGATAAATGTTAGGGCAAAATTACTAAGTTTTTATTCATATTGGGTTTAGTCCTCTTGATACTCAGTAGTTATATGTAGTGTGGCAGTGATTTCCAGAGCAGATATTCATGGCAATTAAATTCAATTCTGTTGATGTCCTGCTTGTCCTCTGTCTGTTTACTGGTACCTGACAAAACAACAGTTGATAAATTTGAACAGTTCAGATAGTTGACAGCTAGTCAGCATTGATAATGTAGGCTTAAAAACCAGCGAAAAAGAAGAATAACAAAAAAAGAAAGTAGTTTTCTTTTTCAACAACAGGTTTTTGCTCAAACTCTACAGACCATTATTCCAACTGTGCATGGCATTTTGCCTTTGCACACGTAGAGTCTCATCCGTACATTCATCTCTATTACTGTCTCCCCAGGAGACAGAGGATAAAAGGTCCCTTTTTATGTTTACCTTGTTTTCATAAGTTTCGCAAAGAGGAACCATACAAGTGCTATTAAATGTTTAGCCTTTGGATTTTAACATTCTTCTTGCAAGTAAGTAGTTTATTTCCTGTGTTTAGCTTATTTATTTGCTGTTTCTTTTCAAGAGATCCCAAGAAGCCCCAAGAGGTACTGGATAACAAACAGAATTACCACATGCAAAATAAATATACCTCCTATGTGGTGCTTTTGCTGTAATTCCCATCCTTCTGATGACCTGGCTCCCTCTTCCTCTATCCTTAATTCCTATCAATGTATTCACATTCATGAGAGTTATTGTCTGGAAGCAAATGATGCATAATTCTAGCCTTACTCCCAAAGAATTCATTCAAACCATTCTGACAACATTCATTTTTCCCACATGTAACTGAATTTTTTTTTCATATGGACGTTGTGTTTTAGGTTAGCCTCTTTCATAAAGCTGAGGAGAGAAAAAGAGCCTAAAGGTCTGGGATGGTTGTGTGAACTTTGAAAGCAAGAGAGGCCAAGAGAAGGCAATATTAGGATAGAAAAAAATCAGATGTGGTTCTGCACCCATTTCTTTTTATAAAACTATGGTGGTGAGAGGCTAGGCAATTGGTTGAGATGAAGAGCAGCTGAAGGCTGGATGAATGTCTAAATCTAGGTTGCTGGCAGTTGTACTTGTACTTGAGGGGGGAAAAAGAAAAAAACAAAACAAAACAAAGACTAGTCAAGTGCCTCAGGTCCCAAATTCTCCAATATATTTATTTGTCTCTGGTAATCTAGGAGTTCAGTAGTGGGAAAAGAGGTAGGAGATGTTTAGGCCATGAATGGCAAAGCATTGGTGTCATTTACTGAAGTTAGCACTGAAGGTGCTTAAAGCTCTTAGTATGAGCAGTAGGCACCTGCATTGTGTTATGGAGTCCTGGATTTCGAATGTATCATTGACCTGGAAGAGGTAAAATGGAATGTAGGAGAATTATGATCAGGTTCATCATAATTTTAGAACTTTCCACTTTTGCATGGTTAGAAATGACTGGGACCAGTATTAAGTGAGGCTATTGATTACAAAAGCAGAAGAAATCTTTATGTGATATTTCTTGACTTTATATCCTAGAATAATGTAATACAAGTTTAAGCTCTGAAAATTTATGAAGAAAGTTTCTATTTTAGTATCTTTAATGTTTTGGACCACATTATTACATCTTTTCCTTTTTGATTAATATTATTACAGCTCAACATTCCATTAACCATTTTTCTTAAGTTCTATAAATTTTTTAACATTTTAATGTAATAAAACACCATCTTCTCCCAGAAATTCCCTTTGAAATGAGTGTGACTTTGCAAATTTTATATAGCAAATTATTTTACTGTCTTTTGTAATTTAGAAATTTTGATTTAATTCCAAGTTTAAGTCACAGGAGAAACTATGACCCTCTTCTAGAGATCACAATTTGTGATTAAACCTTATGTATCAAACCTTCTCTGACTCATAAAGATATGTAAAAATAAAATAATAATAATTATTATTAATAATAATGATAATAATAATGATGATGGACTTTTTGTGTCTAATTGCAAAATCAGTTTCAATATTTTACAAAGAACCCTATATTTTTACCTGGAGGACCTGGTTTTAAACCTCAGTTCTTCTATTTACCTTGCATTATTGTTTCTGGGCTTTGGTTTCCTTACGCACAGAGAGGGGAAGGACTATGATCTCTAAAGGCTCTTATAACTTTAAATCACAGGATTCTATTAATTATTTAAGATATATTAGTGTCAAGCTTCATGGGACACAAAACAAAACATTTATTTGGTCTTTACTCAATAAGCAATCATTTGAATGAATTTTTTACTTTTCCACCAATTGGGTATATCTTTAGATAAATATGATTGTATGTGTGATGTTTCAAAAAATGCTAGCTATTGGTGTTTCACATTTTTTGCAAGTTTCCCTAAGTGTAATATAGGCTACTACTTATACCATTATTTTCTGTTCACTTTTCTAAGATCACAGTTTTGTTGAAAGAGACCTTAAAGATAATTTAACCTCATAATTTTCAAGAAAAGGAAAAAGAAGTGAAGAAAGGTGAAGGAATGTTGTAAAAGCTACACAGAGTGTTAGTGAAGGAGTTAACAAGAGAATTTGCTTCTCCTAACTACCAGCTGATACTGTCAAAAATAATGTTAACTAATGCCATTGAAGAAAATAAAGAATACCAAAAGTCCTAGAGTTTCATTCTTCTCTTAGAACATTATTTTGATCTCTAAGTTCTCTAAGGTCTTTTCCATCTCTATACAACTCTAATGCAATGCTTTTTCAAAAATGTATGTTAAGAAAAGTCTTGATACTGATGATGAAGTATGCTTCCCATCTATTGTCAGAGATATGATGAATTAGAGGCAAGGGAAGAAGAAGAAGAAGAAGAAGAAGAAGAAGAAGAAGAAGAAGAAGAAGGAGGAGGAGGAGGAGGAGGAGGAGGAGGAGGAGGAGGAGGAGGAGGAGGAGGAGGAGGAGGAGAGGAAGAAAAGAAAGAAACAAGAAAAGAAAGAGGGGAAATAGAAGAAAAAAAGAAAGGAAGGAAGGAGGAAAGATCATCTTTAAAACAATTAAAAAATACACAGGAGATTCAAAGAAAGTTCACAATTGGACAGAGGTTTGCAGGATAGTTTTATTACTATTGTGTTAGATATAATATGTACTACACATGTGTGTATACACAGACACACACATACATGCGCACCCTCATTGAGTAGAAGTTCCCAGATTCAAAAAACTAAGCTAAATCTTAGAATGACTTGCCCAAAGCCACACAGCTAGGAAGTAGAAGAACCAGGGCAACTACAAAAAATATTTCTTGAACACCAACTGAGTGCAGAAATCTGTGTCATGTAGAAGGTGGAGATATAACTTTTAGATAAGACAAGGTCCATGACTTCTCATAGCTTGCTATCTCAAGGTGCGAATAGCACAAAAACATATTGCTATAATTTAATTTTATAATATTACTTGATAAGAAAGAGAATGGCACAGCAAAAGGCTGTCCCCTAAACCAGTGATCTTTCAGAACCAACTCCATCCTAAGCCACAGGGCTGACTATGAACTTTTGGTGCAAGCTTTGCTGTTATGTGTATAAACACAGTTTTCCTATATTTTAGCTATTTAAAATTGTCAGATTAAGAATAAAAACATTTAGTTGCTTATGAATCAAGTTGAGAGAGAGAAACTGGTTTAGATTCAGGCTCAAACCTCATTAACTAACTGTCAATGCATTTCAAGTTAGATGATTCTCACAACTAAATTGCAGGAATGGAAGGGAAAGGTTAGGAGGAGTCATGGAGTAATATTGGAAGCTGGGAATTAATAGACAGGAGCTAGGAAGGAAGTCATACTTCTGTCCCAGGTCATGTTTTCCTAATTGACTGAAGGCCAGTTTCAAAAACCAGGTATCTGTCAAAGATAGGCATCATGCCCATCCCCTCGAGTTCAAGTTGTACTTGAACTGAGTTTAAAGAGCAGTTTTCAGCTCTAATTGTCTGAACAGTCATTAATTAGACAGATGTGGCTTAGGTACCATTAACAGAGAGATTAAAAGCTGTAAAGCTTAAGCCTTTATCTCACACCTAGATTCCTTGGAGCTCCCAGCTGTAGTCAGCAAACTTAAACTCCAACCACTGAGGACCTGGTGAGAGAAGGCCAGCCTGGAAGGTTTAATTAGACTTTGGAGGAAATTGTACATTTAATCTGGGAGCCAGTCATCCCTTAGTAAAGGCAATAAGTTGGGAGCACCACCATAGGAGGGACATATAGGATCTTTGAGAATTTTTGCCTTTCTCTAGAAACCAAAGTTCTAGGACATGATTCAAAGGCAAAGCAGGAAGGACATGATGTTCTCAGATACTATTTTTTTTAAGTGAGACTCATGTGTATACCCTCCACATACACATACATACTTCCTTGAGTATAATAATAAGAATGATGATGATGATAATGATAATATCTGATATTTATATAATAGATTGAATGCTAGCCCTGGAGTCAGGAGGACCTGAGTTAAAATCTGGTGTCATTTGCTTGCTAGCTGTGTGACCCTGGCCAAGTCACTTCACCCTGTTTACCTCCATTTCCTTATCTGTAAAATAAGCTGGAGTAGGAAATGAAAAAAAAAACATTCTAGTATCTTTGCCAAGAGACCTCCAAATGAAGTTATAAAGAGAGGGACATGACTAATTGACTAAACAACAACAACATTCATACAATGCTTTAAATAACTTGCCCCAAGGTCATATAGCTGGTGAGGATCTGAGGCAGGATTATGAATTTATGTCTTCCTGACTTGAGGTCCAGAGTTCTAACCACTATACCATCTAGCTGTTTTTATTTCATTCTCCTTTGTAATGGATTATCTCAAGTTGAGATAAGTAAGAACTTGAAAGTGGATGGAAGGTTGCTATATTTCTGAAATAAAGATTACTATATATTCATTTTAATTCCCTTTTGGACTTTAAGTTCAGAAAGCCTCATTGGTGTCCAATTTAGGGCCAAAGTAACAAAAGACTGGAGGCCCCTAATGAGACACTGCCAATTCAAAACCTAAAGGATTATGGAGGTTTCTTTGACATAGTCTGCTGCAGCACTATAGAAAAGTATCAGAGGTTTGAGCTGGAAGGGCTCATAGAGATTGCCTTGTTAAACTCCCTCATTTTGCAGATAAGGAAAAAAAGATAAGGCACAGCAAGGTTGAGTGATACATCCAAACTCATATAGCTAATTAGTGTCTAGAGAAAGGTGCAGAAACTAGGTATCCTGACTTCCAGGTCCCCATTATTTCTACTATCCATAACAAAATGAATGCAAAGTGAATATAAACATGGCAATTGTGATTTTAACAACAACTACCAGGGTTAAGGAATCTCAGATCTTGAGGCTCCCTCAAGGTTTATCAAGTCCAAACCATACCTGAAAGGAGTAACCTTTCCAACATACTGAAGTTATCACCCTGTTAACTCTGGAAAAAATAGAAAATTTAGAAGTGGTATGATAGATAGCTTTCTTCAAGTATCTGAGGGATTGTTAATGAAAGCAGGATTAGGCTTGTTTTATTTAGCTCCAGTGGAGCAAAACTAGCAACATTAGGTAGAAGTTGCTTGGAGACAGATTTAGGCTGGAAATAAGGAAACATTTCCTAACAGTTGGAGCTGCTCAAAAATTGAATAGCTGTTTGTGAATATAGTGGGATTCTTCTCATTAGAAATCTTCAAGTTAAAGCTGAATAACAACATTTTGGAGACTCTGAACAATATAGGCAGGACAAGATGTCCTTTACTATCTAATCAAAGTGTGAGACTTTTTAAAAACAGTTAATGAAAAGAGATTTATTTGGCCATAGTAGAAGACCATTCAACAAAGCTATCCATTGAAGACCACTCCAAGTTGTTTCAACTCAGAGAAGCTCCCTTGCCTGAGTTGAGTATCATAGTCTGCCAAACAAAGACACTCAGCTCTGAGGTTCTGATTCCATTACTTAGGGTGAAGCTCACTCCATTCTAAGATAGACCAACCTACAGGAGAACTGCTCTAATAATCAGGAAGCAAGATCTTCCTCTTATGATTAAGATTCAAAGACTTGAGGACAACTATTAGATTTCCCTGAGCTCTCTTCTTCCTTGGGGCAAACATACTTGGTTCCTTTAACTCATCTTTGCATATCATGTTGTTTTGGGCATCACTGATACCATCTTGTTTCATTTCACCTTTCAGAAAAATTTTCTTCCTTTGTGATATAGCTCAAGTGTCACAACCTTCTCTGATCCCTTAAATTATTAGTTTTCTGTTGCCTCCCCGCAAATTCCCAGATTTTGTCTGATTTCTCCTTGGCCTCTATCTCTCCCTACCTTGTATTTTTGTCTGTGGAATTGTTGTATACATGGATTAGAAACTAACTTCCTTGAGGGCAGGACCTATTTTGTTTTTGGTTCTGTAGCTCTAGTGTATAACACTGTTTCTTATCTACAGTATAGATCTTTAAACTTTTGTTAAACTATTCAACTGAAAATCATTTTTATTCCCTTCATCACCTAGTTGCTATCCTCTCCAAGTTGTCAATTTTCCTCTTAGGTTGTGATGTACAGAAATGAATAAATTATTCCAAATGCAGTCATTCACTGATCTTCTAATGATGATTTCAAATGAAGAAGCATTATATAGTAGAACTCTGGACATGAGTTCAGGACTGGGTTCAAATATTACCTCTGACAGTGACTAGATGTGTGATTATGGGTAAGCCCCATAAATTCTCAGAATTTCATTTGTCTTTTCCATAAAAGAGTGGCAACAATAAATATAACACATAACTCAGACAGTTGATATGAGGATCAAGAGAAATAATACATGTAAAGTACTTCATAAATCTAGAAACTATATAAAAGTTCACATTTGTTAAAGAATAGCTATCTCTATCTCTATATCTATATGAAAATATAGGTGTGTATATGTAAATATAGATAAATGTATATGAAATCACACATACACAATATGGTTTGGACTTGTGATTTCATCAATGCAAGTTAAGCCTTTGAAGGCACCTTCAAATCACATGTCCCTTAGAGATAGCTACCTTAGTTTCAAGGTACTCTGAAGTTCAGATACACTGAAATCATTGCTCATGAATGGGTCCCACTAATGTGTTCACTTTTAATAGTAAGCCAAAAAACAGAGTTGAAAAATCAAAACTTTTAATGGAATGTCATGATAAGAAAAATAGCAATAAAACCCTTTCCCCATACACCATGGATAGATTCTCTTTTAAATATACACACCATAAGGGGGAAGGGTGGACACATATAGGCAGAACAAATGAAGAGCCACACATATAAGGAATATGGCATACGCTAGAAGTGGGGAAAAAAAAAGCAATACAGGGAACCCAGGTGGTCAGGTGCAAATTCAAAGGTATACACACACATATAGGGAGCATAAATAACAAAGGTACATATTTGTTGCTATTGCTCAGTTGTTTGAATTATTTCTCAGTCTTCATGACCCCATTTGGGGTTTTCATGGCAGAGATACTGGATTGGTTTGCCATTTCCTTCTCTAGTCCATTTTACAGATGAGGAAATGAAGTGAGCAGGATTAAGTGATTTGCCCAGGGTCACACAGCTAGTAAGTGTGTGAGGCTGGATTTGACCTCAGGCCCAGCACTTTATCCACTGTGTGACCTAGCTGCCCCCAGGGTACATAAATGAAGGGGAAATTTGCCTCTGAGGCTGAAGGCCTGCAGTTATTTCTTGTGACCATCATCACACTACTCCCATTGAACCAGATGCCCATTTGTTTGGATGGTAGTCTCTAACAGGTGGACACTGTCTATTACTCCATGAAATACAACTCTGATGAACAGTTGCCATTGTGTGATTTTGCTAGAAATGTAATTTTTACTGGATTATACCGTAATGGACAGGAGTCTCCAACAGCTGTTGTGAGATTTGGTCCCAAAGGGCAGTACATATTTACTATTTCTTCATGAAAAAAGAAGAATGTGCTCTACTTGCATAGTTCGAATATATATATATATATATATATATATGTATGCATATAAATCTATAATATTTTATATCTATTATATCTATTTTATTATATATTTATCTCTCTATTTATATTTGAACTATGCAGGTATATACTATGTAATGTAGGTTTATAATATCATTGTTGTTATTATGTGTCCTTTGTTTTCAAAGAGGACCGATAACATCACAAGGTGATGTCATGGATTTAAGTGAGGCATAGTTGCACAAAGACTTAAGCTTCACTCTTCTGAAGTCATTGAAGTCCAGTGTCAAGATAAAAATTAAGACAATTGGTGGTGGTCCAGAATGCAGTGTCTTTGATGTCTGATCAAGCTCTAAGCACTCCACAGTGCCAGCTTCAGCTGCCTTCATGGCCTTTGGAACAAATTATTTCCATCTGCCCATTCCACAGGGGAAGTCTTCACATGCTTGGGATAGACAACCCCTAAGTCACCAACTGGTATGAGGCCCATTGGTTACCCTCGACCTGGTTTAACATGTGTGCTGAGATAGTTTTACCTGGGTGTGGGTGTTGTGCATGCTACAGGTTCTTGGAACCACAAGTAAGAGTTAAGTGCCAGGTAGACACCAAAGAGTGGATGAACATCCCTGAAAAGGGCTTGGAAAGCCCTCACACTAGAGGTCCTCCCTGAATACACCATAGACCCCATATATGTATATGTACATGTATATGATATATATGTATACATGTATATACACACATGTATATTTAAAACATACATTTATTTAGTTTTAGTTTTAAACATTCACTTCCATAAGATTTTGAGTTCCAAATTTTTTCTCCATCTCACCCTTCCTCCCATCCCAAGATGATGTGTAAATTAATATAGGCTCAACTTATACAATCATATTAAACCTATTTTCACTTTAGTCATGTTGTAAAGAAGAATTAGAACCAATAGGAAGAATCACAAGAAAGGGGAAACAAAAAGAGAGAGAGAGAGAGACAGAGAGAGAGAGAGCAATATGCTTCAATTTGCATTCAGACTCCATAGTTCTTTTTCTGAATGTGGATAACATTTTCCATTATGAGTCTTGGAGTTGTCTTAGATCCTCACATTGTTAAGAAGAGATAAGTCTATCAAAGTTAGTCATCACACAATGTGGCTGTTACTGTGTACAATGTTCTCCAGGTTCTGCTCATTTCACTCAGGATCAGTCCATACAAGTCTTTCCAGGTTTTTCTGAAGTCTACTTGCTCATCATTTCTTATAGCACAATAATATTCCATTACATTCATATATCACAACTTGTTCAGCTGTTCCCCAACTGACGGGCATCCTCTCAATTTCCAATTCTTTGCCACCACAAAAAGAGCTGTTATGAATATTTTTGTACATATGGGTCCTTTTCCTGTTGTTATGATTTCTCTGGGATACACACCTAGAAATGGTATTACTGGGTCAAAGGATATGTACAGTTTTATAGCCCTTTGGGTGTAGTTCCAAATTGCTCTCCAGAATGGTTGGATCAGTTCACAACCTCACCAACAATGCACTAGTGATCCAATTTTCCCACATCTTCTCCAACATTTATCATTTTCCTGTTTTGTCAAGTTGTTCAATCTGATTGGTGTGGTGTGGCACTTCAGAATTGTTTTGATTTGCTTTTCTCTAATCAATAGCAATTTAGAGAATTTTTTTTTCATTGCATATGTATATTTTGGAAAATAGCCACTCAACCTTAGGACCAACAATACTTAGGGGAGGGGAGAGATTTCCTCCTGTCTTCTTTCATTGAGTGGCCTGTCATTCCTTTCAATGTAGTATTAAAATATTTTTTACTTTATTTATTTTACATGCATTTATACTCTGTTTCTCTCATTGTCCCTCTATTAAGCAAATAAAATAAAATAAAACAAAACAAAATTCTACAAATATGCTTACCCTATTAAAATAAATTTTGATACTGGCCATGCCTGAAAACATGTCTTCTTTCTGTATTTTAAGTTCATCTTTTCTCTGACAGGAGGTGAGTAGTATGTTTTATATTCAGTCTTATGGACTGTCTCTCATCCATCCAGGCTTTGGGCCTGGAGCCAGGAAGACTTGAATTCAAATCTGGCCTCATACACTTATTAGCTAGTTGTGAGATTTTGGTTAACTTAATCACTGTTTGGGCTTTTGACTTTTCTTTTTCTTTTCTTTTTTTTAATTTGTCAAATCTTTATTGGGTAAGTGGGGAAGGTTGGCAGGATCCAACTTAGTCTTTCTTGGCAGCAGCCTTCCTCATGGCAGCTAGGACATTGCTGAGCTCCTCTCTCTTCCTCTTGGCCCAGATGTGAGTTCCCAGTCTTCTTTCGATGAACTTAAGGGCTCGATTATCCTTGGAGACCTTTAAAATTCCATGGCCCACCTCTCATAAGAGGCAAATCCACACACCTCCCAGATCATATCTCTCACAAACTTGGTATGTTTGGTCAAGCAACTGCAGTGGTGGCAGTATCATGGCTTTGAAATGTTTTTGGTAACTTTGTGGCCCTTGTCGAGGTCTATGGCCATGGGGTATCAGATGGCTACTGCAGGTCCAATGGCACCCACAGTTTCAGTTGCATCCCTGAAACATGATGGTGAAGGTTAGAGTCAACAGATTAGGCCATATTAGGCACCTGGTGACCAAGGCTGCATTCACTTCAGGTGGAGTAGACATCATGGGCATCAATGACCCCTTCATTGACCTCAACTACATGGTTTATGTGTTTCATTATGATTCCACCCATGGCAAGTTCAAGGGCACTGTCAAGGCTGCAAATGGAAAGCTGATGGTCAATGGAAAAAACATTACCATCTTCCAGGAACAGGATCTCCCCAGTATTAAATGGGGGGATACTGGAGCTGAGTATGTTATAGAGTCCACTGGAGTCTTTACCACCATGGAAAAAGGCTGGGGCTCACTTGAAGTGTGGAGCCAAGAGGTTCATCATCCCTGCTCCTTCTGCTGATGCCCCAATGTTTGTGATGGGAGTGTACCATGAGAAATATGATAATTCTCTTAAGCTTGTCAGTAATGTTTCCTGCATCACCAACTGCTTGGCCTCCTTGGACAAGGTCATTTATGACAACCACGACATTGTGGAAGGACTCATGACTACAGTCCATGCCATTAGTGCTACTGAGAAGACAGTAGATGGACCCTCTGGTAAGCTGTGGTGTGATAGGCTTGCTGATGCTCAAAACATCATCCCTGCTTCCACTGGTGCTGCTAAGGCTACAGGCAAGGTCATACATGAGCTGACTAGGAAGTTCACAGACATGGCCTTCCTTGTTCCTACTCTCAATGTATCAGTTGTGGATCTGACCTGCTGCCTGGAGAAACCTGCCAAATATGATGATATCAGGAAAGTGGTGAAGCGAGCATCAGAGAGACCTTTGAAGGACATCTTGGGGTACACAGAGAACCAGGTTGTATCCTATGATTTTAATGGCAACACCCACTCTTCTACCTTTGATGCTGGTGCTGTTATTCTCCTCAACAACCATTCTATCAAGCTCATTTCCTGGTATGACAATGAGTGTGAATATAACAATTGTGTAGTAGACCTCATAGTCTACATGGCCTCCAAAGAGTGGAAAAATGGAAAGCCATGGACCTTCATCCCTAATCAAAAAAATGGAAATCCATCCCTGTGGAGCCTATATTCCTAACCTCTGTTCCCATACTGAGGATCCCATGTTCCACTCACATCCTTGTCCCAAAGGAACCCTGTAGTGGGGGGGAGAAGTCTAGAGTTCTATATTGTGTATCATCGATAAAGTCATTACATTCAGTGAAAAAAAACTTAATCGTTGTTTGATTCAGTTTCTTCATATATAAAATGGTGATAATAATTACACCTCACTCACATGGTTATTGTGAGGATCAGACAAGATATTTGTAAAGTGCTTAATATAGTGCCTGGAACATAGTAGACAATAAATGTTTATTTCCTTCTCCTTTTTCCCCTTTTAAGATTGTTTTTCTCTAAAATATTGTTACATAAATTGTTCTCAGAGTTCTGTTTGTTTCATGCTGTATAAGCTCATAGAGATCATCCAAATCTCCTCTGAAACTGTTCATTTTGTCATTTCTTATGGCATAATATCCCATTACAATCATATATGACACTTTGTTTAGCCATTCCCTACTAGCATGGACTTCATATGAGTTCTTTTCCTCTTTCTTTGATTTCTTAAGGTTATAACCCTACTAGAGGTATTACTGGGTCAAATGGTATGCACAGTTTGGTAACTTTTTAGATATAGTTTCCAATTGCTTTCCATAATGGCTGGACCCTTAATGCATTATTTTCAAGGTCTATCACTCCAAGCAGTAGATTCTCAGACCTAATTGCCAAGACCTTGAGAACAATAATCAGAAACACTCTTCACTACCTAGCTAGTGCCCTCAGACTTAAATCTTTCTATTCTTTGTATTCAATTTCCCAAAATCTGGATTTGACTCTCTCCATAGGTCACCTGATCCTAGCTAATGATAAGCATTTCGAAAGTCACCTAATTTTAACCTCTGAAATAGATATGATCTCAATTTTTTATCCATGTAAGCTCTATCCACCACTAACTGGTGTTTGTGGTTCTAACTCCAAACTTCCATTCTCCCACATAGATGAGTATGAAAGGAAAAGGTACAGGGATAAAGGAAAGCCCAGGAAAGCAAAGCTCTAATTTTCCCATCTAGTTACATTTCCATCCTTTTTATTTAGCCAGCAGAGACTGAAAAATCTTTTAATTCACTCTTGTATAAGAAACTCCTAATAAGGAAATTTACTTCATTCACCTATTCTTCTGTAACTTTTAGTTGTAGTTGCCTAGGACATTTTAAGGTTAAATTACTTGCCCATGGTCTTATAGCTAGTAAGTGTCAGAGGCAGGAAGCACTACCTAATCTTTCTGACTTGTTACCTATTGCTGACTGAAATAAATCAATTTTTGCTTGTGTACAAATCTTTTACATTCCTTAAGATCAGTCCATTTTTTCTTATCTAATTAAGATTAAGAGTCTCTAGAACCTTCAGTTGAAACTAACTTGCCTTGCTGGAATTCTTAAATGGACATAATTCTTAGGTCATTTTACCAATAAAAAATGAGGTTACTTAAATGTCTAAGGAATTAATATAGATCTTAGTCCAGGCATTAGTTTGTGGATCCAATTATTAATCCTGATGTTCCTGCTTCAGTTCTTGATAAATTGTTTGTAGTTGGATAACTAAGGAATTGTTGATCACACATCGCACATCATTGGTTTATTAAAATAGCAGTTTTTCTACTTTTCACTTAAGACATGTGCATGCAGACTTTCTACAGTGAATGTCTTCAGTTTAAATGAAATATTTCCTGACTGTTTTTAAGCTTCTGAGAAACTCCAAAACAGAGTTGGTAACTCAAGAAATATTTGGATTTCAGAACAGGTGGGAACATGCCATTGGGAATACCTGAAAGGTTGGAAAGATAATGATTTCAGTGAAACATGGAATGAAAATACAACACTGGCTATAGAGATGATGGGAAATATTGATACATTTTATAATATTGTTGAACATGAATAGAAAACATAAAAATGACAGTGCCCTTGATATAAAAAGTGACCTGCCATTTATTTAAAATTTAATATTAAGGCCCTGACATTAGCTAGCAAAGATTCATTATACCCATGGAAAAATCTTAGCTATGTCTATGGTAACTGGGCACCAATTTAATAAGCAATGACCAAAAAAAAAGATGCCAGCTATTTTGAAAAGAACACATTTAAATCGTGTCATATTGATTCATTTGTCCATACAGGATTTAACAAAAATCCTCATATTCAATTGTGTCCCAAACAAGTTAGGACAGGAACTTTCAAAACTAATTTTCAAAAATAAAACTTGAAATCAACATCCAGTTGTTACCTTGACATTACCAATGTAGGAGAAAGATGTCTACTCAATAAAGAACCATCTGCAGCTATTTTAGATTGATGTCAGCTGCTGCAAAGGACAGTAATAGATTGATGGAGTGGCACAGTTTGAGCTTGAAATCCTATAGATCCTGTGCAGTGTCACTATCTAACTCAGCAGTGATGCTTCCTTATGTGGCCTCAGCAGGTACGCTGCCAAATAACTGAGCAAACAGACTAGGTTCAACAGCAATAAAGGAGCAGGCAAAATTGCTTAACACAAGTAAATCACAGGATTAGAAATCTCTAGGGGAAAAAAAGCTTAGGAGTAAAGACTTGAATGCAGTAGTATGGTTCCTATGGGGCTTGGAGAATTAGGTTGACTAGAACAAAACAACAGTCAGAATATATTCCTAGTTTCCTAAGCAGCAGCAGGATGACCACAGATGATTATAATCTGTTAATTTTTTTTGTCTGTCGTATACCCATCATTAGCCAGGGAAGACAATAAATGTAGCAGATTCCTTGCTAGCAGGCTCACCTTGCTTCTAACCCCGATTCACTATCCTCAGTTACAAACATGGGAAAGCCAGTAGGAAGAATTACTGTGCATCAGCTAAGGTACAGATGAGAGTTATAATCAGTATGGAAGACAACAGTAACAGAAGAAATAGCATGACAAAAGGGCAAAAACACTGGATTTGGAGTCAGAAAGATAGTCAAGAACTCAGGTTGAGGATCTTAAAATAGTCATGTATTAGTAGACAAAGTCCTTTAACTCAGAGGCACTACCTTCTTTACGGGTAGGTCAAGAAGATGAGAATTGAGAAAAGGCCATTTGTCAATTAAGATATTGTTGATAACCTTGGAGCAGACAATTTCAGTTGTATAATGAGATTGGAAGCTATATTTCAGAGAGTTTAGAAGTGATTGAAAGGAGACAAGGTGGAGACAACTAGTATGGATGACTTTGTTAAGTTTATCCAAGAAGTGGAGGAGACATATAGGATAGTACTTACTGGAAATGGTCAGATTAAGTCAGCATTTTTAAGACCTTATTTAAGACCTTAGGAGACAGGGATATTTGACCTACCTGCGTCCTTTGACACTGTTGATGACTATTTCTTTATGGATATTCTCTTCTCTAGATTTTCATGACATTTCCGCCCTCTTCCTACCTGTCTGATGACTCCTCAGTATTCATTGCTAGATCATTATCCATGCATTATGAATATCTGTAATAACTCATTTTTTTCTATAGCATCTCCCTTGGTGATCCATCAATTTTCATGGGTTCAAATGCATTTCCAAAGTTTTGACCATTTCAAAATGGTTATCTCATAGGCATCTCAAACTCAACAAGGCCAAAATGGAACTAATTATCTTTTCCTGCCCCAACTAACTCACTTCTATAAACTTCCCCATTACTATCAAAGCATCACCAGCTTCCCTCTTACTCAAGCCCTAAGCTTAGTGTCATCTTTGACGCTCTTTTCAATCCTTTTCAAAATCTTATCACTTCTATCTTCAAAACTTCTGTTGACTATATCCTCGTCTTTCCATTCATACACCTACTGCCCATGCTCAAGTTCTCAATATCTCTCTCCTGGACCTTTGCAAAAACCTTCTACTAGGTCTTCTGTCCTCAAATCTCTTGCTCCAAATCGTCCTCCACAGAACATGATCTTCCTAAAATTTAGGTGACCATGTCACCTCCTATTCAATAAGCTCCAGTAACCCCCATTAACTCCAATATCACATATAAAGTCTTCTGACCTTAAAGCTCTTTACAATGCGTGAATTGAAGCTCTTCCTTCCCAGTGTTCTTATACTTCTTGACTCTTCCACACATTCTCTGTGACACAGCTACACTGACTTACTTGCCAATCTTTCCATAACATGCTCCAACTACCACTCTAGAACTTTGCATTGTCTCTCTTCTTCATGGACTCCTCTCTCTCCTGACCTCTTCCTTTTAGCTCCTCTGGTTTCCTTCATTTCTCAATTCAAATCCTACCTTCTTCAAAAGGCCATTCCCAAGTGCATTCAACACACATTTATTTGTTCATTGCCCTTCTGATTCATAGGAGACTCAGATATATTCTTGCTCAGATAGAGATTAATTATGTTTTCCCTTGGAGGTGAGTCACTGAGGACCTGCAGATAGGCCTAACACAGTATTAGAAGAAAACATTGGATTTTGAGTTAGAGAATCTGAACTCAAGCTGTGTTACCTTAGAAAAGTCATTTAATTTGTCTGGATCTCAGTTTCCTCATCTATAAAGTTAAGAAATTAGTCTAGATGATCTCATAAGTCCCTTCCAACTTTATGATCTTAAGAATATTGGGTTTGTGTAAGTAGTTGAATTTAGACTGAGAGTTCTTTGTCATATAGAGCATGGAAATGTTTATTTTTCAATGAAAATGTAAAATCCAACTGGGAAATACTCCTTTTTCCCATTCTTCTTCCAGGAATGTCCTGATAAGTCATTGTCTTAGACCATCACTACCGCAAGTCAGGTTTCCCAAAGGATCAGACTTGAAGTGATGGTAAAAATCATACAATAGAATTATTTCTTCTGCTATTGAATCACATCAAAGTATTTCCCCCTTTATTAAAACACACATTGCTTAATCTATTTGCTTAGGAATTTAAACCCCAAAAAGATTCATTTTCACTTAAATGGATTTTAACTGCCACCTTGGAAATTATGGATAGAATCTAGAAAAAAAATAAAAGAAAATTTGCAAACGGTATGCTTAAATTCCTGTGAACACTAGTAAAAGGCAAGCAGTCCAAAGGTAGGAACACCACTTAACAAATGCTGCCTCAGATTTTAAATCTTTGCCTTGTAGAGAAAAGAGCAAAGCTGAAAGAATGTGTATGTATACGTATGTGTGTGTGTGTTCGAAGACCTATTTCACAACATTGGCTTTATCACACTCCAATTAATCACTACACTTCAGTTATTTGTCATCATTTTCATCACCATAAACCCTGCATTTTTTGAACATTTCTATAGTACTCTTTAACTAAAATTAAAAAAAAAATAAATGAAGTGATAGTCACTTTGGATCATAATATAAAATCACATTAGTTGAAAAAAACAATTTGCATAAGTTCCTCAATATCTACATCTAAAAGTTATCCAGAAACAAAGAGAGAGTAGGATTCTACAGAGATGTTAACATTTTGTCTGTATTCTGTGGGTCTAGAGAAATAATCAATACCATAGAAAGGCTGAGTAAAAAAAAAAGAGAGAGAGAAAAGAAAAAAAAAAGAAATGTAAATGCCTTACTTTCTCCTCTTGACAAATCTCCAGTTAGACCAAAACACATCAGAATTTCAGTGATAAACCCTAGTTGTTTATGCTTATGAAGCTATGATTTCATTTGACAAACAACAATACTGTATGGTACATGTGTAATACAAGTTATAATATCCCAACCTTTTCATCTTTCCCTCCTGGGGTTCATGAATTTGTTTTTCTTTTTTATATTTTGATGATTATTCCAATATGACTGGTTTCTTTTTATTCCCATACATTTTATTTTATACATTTGAAATATTGTAAGAAAGTGTCCATAAGATTTACCAGATTGCCAAGAAATCTCATGACATGACGCAGAAAAGGTTAAGAATCCCTGCTCTAGGAAAGTATCCAAACACAGCTTTTAGGTTCTCCACATTCTGAAAACTTTAAGCTTAATTTATATTATCCCCTCTTTGTTCTAACCAAACTGGACTACTAGCTCTCCCTGGTACTGGATAATCCATCTCCCACATTCCCCATTTGCACTAACCAAACCAAATACACTGAGGGTATTCTTTTTCTACCTCTACCTTTCAGAGCCCTCTTTTCCTCCATGACTTAGCTGCGGTGTGTCCTCCTCCTTGGAGTCTTTTCTCATACCGTTAGTAGATTGGCTGGCTCTCTTCTGAAGTCACTATCATCTTTACTTCTTCAGCACCTGATACATAATAGGTACTTAAGAGAAGTGATTGTTGATTTATAGACTGATTGCTTTGCCAAATATATTTTTAGCATTTTTCCCTATAGGAATTTATCTCTGATGCTATCATGGAAATCTAGTTTTATAATAAAACTTGTATTGTCTTGACAGAAATTTATTTTATAGCCAACTTTGCTGTAATGTCTATTTCATAAAACAGGGCTTATCTCTAGCCAATGAGAGGTTATTCAAGTAAATTTTCCCCAATAACTTAGGAAATACTATTGTGTTCCAAGTTACATGCAATGTTAATGGTGTCATCTCAGTAACATGATGATTCCCAGAACTGCATGGACTTCTTGTACTCCACAGGATCTTCAATATTCTCAAGGGCTGTCGTGAAATGCTCAAAACATTTCCAAAACAATTCAAATTGGCAGAGTAAATAGCCATCTTGTGCAGTTGGTAGGGAATGAGGAGATTTGGTCAAGGTAACAATGATTGGGCATCACAATATCCTGGAAGTTAGGAATAACTGCAGCAGAATAAGGAGGCAAACATGAACATATGGCTAGCGGAATGGTATAGAAAATAAATGATTAGAAATCATGTCAGATGTTTTACCTAGTTAACCTCACATTGAAAGGCAAAAAAAAAAGACTTGTGCTGTTTAAAATATGCTTATGTGTTCTGCTTCGAACTGTTTCATAAACAACATTTATGAAACAAATGTAAGGAGACAAAAGTAAGGAGATATTTTATGTAAAATGATCTCTAAAGAAATAACAATCAGCTTCCAATTAAGAATACCTATCACCACAGTCTTCTCCAGAGATGCTTTGTTTGTCTTTTTGATGACCTGCAGATGTTGCTCTTGGGTTGAAGATGACATAGAGAATGTACATTGTGTGAACTGTTGTTTCTTTCTTTACTGATTATAGCATAAGAGTTTGAAATTGCCCTTGGGACACCAAAGAAAAATACTGAAATAGTGTTTCTTTATTCTTCTCTTTGACATTTTTGATCATCTAAAGGAATCATGAGCCCATGATTGGTGTCCAAAGAGACCTATCAACTATAAGAAAGCAACAGTAATCACTAGTGGTTTTTGTAAATTAACTGAAAGGTAGGGCTTTCTTGGAAATATTTGAATATATTGCTTGCGTTGTGAATGTTTAGTACCTCTCCTTGGGCTAATTGAACATTTCAATGCAGGCATAATATCAAAATGACAGCAGGCTGGCCAAGAAATTTTTTTCTATGCCTTCATTTTTTCTCTTTCATTCACTCAGCAGATAAAAATTTAGAACAAGGGTAGGTAAACTATAGCATTGGTACCAGGGAAGGGACCTGGCAATCTATCACTGACATATTCAATTTAATAGTTCTGTCTAACAAACATTTACTAAACTTCTTTTGTGCACAGAATACTTTCCAAATTCTAGGAAAATACCAATTTAAGTTGGGACCTCCAATTAGATTAAGGTTCCATAACCTCTGAATTAGGGATGACCCGAGATAACAGGGAAGTCTTCAGAGTATCTTATCAAGAATGCTGCTATCACATTTTCCAGATTTATTGTTGTCCAGCCCTTGGAGGTTTTCTGTGTCCCAGACTTCAGAAGAGCCTGCCACACAAGAGTTCCCTAGGGATACACGCAGTAAAAGGGAATACAAATACAGATACATAAGGAATGCCTTCCAGGAATACCAAACCCCTGGAGTTATATCGCCTTGCTATAAACCTGGCACTCTTCCTCTTTTTCTAATCAAAATTGTGGACTCTGTAGATGCCACTGCTCTGTTTTTATTTTTCTGCCTGCAGACTGACTGAGTAGGAGGGCAGCTGACTGTCTTAGTCTGGGCTATAGGCAGCATTTAACAGATTTCTAGTTCCTGTGGTTCAAATGCCTTCTTGACTGTGGTAAAAATGAAGTCTAGTAGGAGGATGTGCCATGTATATAACAGCTATGATATGAAATAACACAAAATTACATAAAATGTGTAAGTGCTATGAGAGGTTTTGTGTGTGTGTGTGTGTGTGTGTGTGTGTGTGTGTGTGCTTGAACAAAGACTCATGGATAAGAAAATTGGTGACTTCCAAGTTTAAGTTTCAGTAGTTTGGTGGAAATGAAAGCTAAATTGAAAGGGAGTGAACAGAGATGGGTGGTGAGGAAAGAGAGGAATTGGATATAAGAATTTTCTTTCCAGTTTTAAGACTCTCTGTGTCTCTGTGTCTGTCTCTCTCTGATTTCATGTACCTTATTTGACCTTATCAGTAGCTAAAGGGCTACTGACAAAGGAAAAGTGAGAACTTAGGGGAAATACATAAATTTCATTTTAAACTGAAAGTTATCTTCTTAAAATAGGGAAAACATTCATATCAAATCTGTGAATACTTTTCACCAATCATTATGCTTATGAAAATTACTTTGGGCTACCTCAGTTTTCATTGAACATGCCCTTATAATTATACATGCCAATTTTTCTCCTTTTAACACTGCATATTTTTTTCTCCTACTTCCCACAGTACTAAACTAAGAGAAATCAAATCTTTCCACGTACATGGGAGGAGGGAGGAGAGACATTAAGGCTCTGATAAATGGTGTACTTGTTCAAAAGCCTTTGTTAAAACCATTTTGAGGATTCCCAAGAAACTATAATAGCTAGCATTTATATAGCACTTTAAGGTTTGCAAAGCACCATGTATTCTATTTCCAATTAGGATTTTTTCTTCTGTTATTCTGCTAACATAGTAGCATGTCTCTTCAGTTATTTTAGCTCCATCTACTTTAAGACAACCCAATTCCCACCAGCTTTATTCCCCTCATCTTAACCCCCTCTTCCTGTTTGTTACTCCTTTCTCTTATTTTTAAATTTTACTTAGTAGTTCCTTTTTTTAAATTTCTTGGGTCTACCAAGCCATTTAAGCCTTCCCTTTCTTCCTCACTTAGTTTAGTAAAGCAAGCCCCCTTTCTTATAATCTTCAATTTTTGTTGGTTAGTTTTTTAAATTTAGTTTTGTACCTTTTTTTCTAAAAAAGGATTTCTTTTCCTCATTCTCATCATTATTTATCTTCCCTTTTTGTCTATTCTAGATTTTTATTGTTTGATAGTTGGTTCTTAAATTTATTTAATCCTTAGGGAAATAAGAGTCGAAGATACCTGTTTTGGGTTCTTTTAAACAGTTTCTGTGTTATTGCCTTGTAAATCTTGTCTCCTTGTCCCCTTTTTTTTAATAGGGCCTCATTCTCAGACACAATGATTCCTGAAGGTGATAGAGAGTATATTACCCCATGATAGGAATTTCCCATGTTAAATTCACTATTTACTTTTGCTGTTTTCATGGAGATTTACCCCAATTTGTCCTGAAATTTCTTCCCCATATCTATGCTTCCCTCCACTCTTCTAGGTGTCAGTTGCCCTTAAGAGTGCCAGCTCTTCTTTTTCTTAGACTGGATGAGTGGTCTGTCTCTAAGCAACAAATCCTTGTAAAGTATACCCTTTGTAAAAAAAAAAACAAAAAATAAAAAATAAAAACCCATCTTACTCTGTAGAATATCTCTCTTTTCCCTTGGGAGCATTTATTAGGGGCACTCTTTCCTACCAATGATTTTTCCCCTTTTTACCCCATTTCAATCCTTCCCTTTGCCACATAATCCATTATCTAGTAGTCTTTCTTCCTGAGAGACTTCAGGAGTTATTCCCCCTTCATTGTTAGCCTCGACTTGATTAGAGTATATCACCCTGTATCTTCTTCCACATCCCCTTATGTGTTTACTTCCATTCTGTAATTTAGTCTCATGAAAAAAAAAAAGTAAAATAACCAAGAAAATATTGATTCACCTATAGGTGGAATGTTGTGAAGTTTAGTCCATGATGTTTCTCCACCATCAATTTTATTTGATTTCTCCTTTAACCCTTATCACCTCATATGCATTTAGAAAGAAATCTTTTAACAGTCTATCTTTCTGTTATTATTTTGTTGTTCTTGCTTGCTGTATTTGTTAATATCTCTGTGTATCTGTTTTCTAAGGAGTTTGAAAAGGAAATACTACAATCAGGTGTATTGTTTTAGAATGCTTTGAATACCTATTTTTTTAAATTGAATGTCCATCTTTTATCATTAGTAGTTAAGTTCATGTTTATAGGGTATGTTACCTCAGGATTCATCTTGAATTCCTTCTGTGTTTTTTAATATAGTATTCCATTACCTCCTGTACTATCTGGTGGGTGTAAAATAGCTTTGTGTTATGCAAAATTCTTTTCTTTGAAGGTCTTTCTCCTGGTTGCTTACAGGGGAATTGTCAGGGGAATTGTTAAATTTATCCATTATGTGTCCTGGAGTTTGTGCATAGTTTCTGTTGTATTCTACCAACTATTTCTACTATTTGGGTATAAATTCTACTTTTACAATTCATATTTCTCTTTTAAAACATTCAGAACATTCTGCTGTTGTTCCATGTTCTCTTGGACATCCTCATGGTCCTCTGCCTCATCAGACATTGATTAATTTTCCTTTATCTTCCAACATTTATTCATGGTTGCACAGACTCTTTTATCTGATCTGGAGGCCATATTCTCTTCTTCTAATATTATCTTTCCTGTTGGTTTATCTGCTTATGCTCAAGGTCATTAATTTAGTTTTCTTCCTCCTGAAATCTTTAAAATTTGATTCTTTCTTTATTTTTTCCTTAATAGTCTCCTAACACTAAATTATTATCTCCTTTTTGATCATAGCCTCTCTGAGGACTTGGCAATTCATGTTTCACTATCCTCAGCCTCTGCCTCAAGTGACTTCTGTGGGAGAATTAGACCAAGATACTGGATGCTTTCCCTCAGGCTTAGTGGAGGGCCACACTACCACATGTGTATGCCCTGCCCGAGTTCCCTAAGTTCTTCAATTCTCTGACTGAGTTCTTTTGCAGCATTAAGTGTGGTTTCACTGCTGTCCCAGTCTGAACAAGCTTCTGTTTTATGGTTTCCCATGGCATAGAAAGGAAGGGATGTGTAGTAGAGTTGAGTACTCATATAGCCCTTTGCAGAAGTATGGTGGAGAATAGGGGAGGGGTGCTGAGTAAGCATTTTGGGAGTTAGAGGCTAGTTTTCTTTGCTGTTATTTCATTCAGTAATTACTTCATTAGGTTGTAGGTGTCTAGGACTGTGGAGACAGTGGAAATTCTTTATCTCTGGTGCATAATTCCTACATTGAAAGAGTTTTGAGAGGTGGGGAATCAGAGAAAATGTCAAGTCCCCAATCTTGTTGGTCACGTGATCCAGAAGTCTAGGCATATCGTCTCCCCGGATCCTTACAGACAAAGTGCTGTAAGATAGATGCTGTTGTTATTTCATTTGTCAGTTGAGAAAAGGGGCTATTTCTGTCCAGGATCATACAACTGGTAAATGTTTGAGGCAGGATTAGAATTCTAGCCTCCTTGGTCCACTGCTCTATGTACTGTCACCTAACTGACTTGTACATTGCTGTAACACAAAGGCCTAAAGCCAAGAGGATATAATTATGGGTGGAATCCCATCCCCACTTTGCGTGAGTTATAAAACCTGGGCAAGGAGGCTGATACACTTGATTCTATTAATTAGATGCTTAAGGACTATATTTACATTTTATCAGAAAGAGTGGAGCCAGCTGGATTTTGTCAAGTCTGGCAATTAGTTATAACAAATAGCATATCAGACTTTAATAACAGGATCCTTGCATTTGGGACACAGAGCTGTCATTGGGTTTTGGTTCTCAAGTTGTTTCCAAAATCTGAGAAAAAAGAAAAAAGAAAATTTCTGATTTCTTAAAACACAAACAAATTATCTATTGTATCTATTCTACAACTTGAGGCTCTGCTTGTGAAAGAAGCACAATGTTTTGCACCTAATAAGCAGGTGCTAGTCTATGTTTGTGAAGTTATGAAGCACTTCCCCCACCCCCTTTTCTTCATTTAGTTTTATGTGACACAACCTGTAAAACAAATAAACTTGATGGTTTCAAGGAAGCCAGGATACTATGAATTCTGTTGAGAGGATACTGCAAACTCTTCAGTATGGAACATTTAATTCACTTTAAGACTATATCTTAGATATTCAACATGTTTAGAATATTGCTGAAAAATCAAATAAAATAAAAGGATGGAATGACTTTTAAGAGTCTGAGAATCATTAGTTTTAGGAGAGTAGAATTTCAAGGATGTACAGTAGACTCTTCTGTTGTTCACTTGTGTCTCCATGACCCCATTTGTGGTTTTCTTGGCAAAGACATCAAAATGGTTTTACATTTTCTTCTCCAGCTCACCTTATAGTTGAGGAAACTGAGGCAAGCTGGGTTAAGTGACTTGCACAGGGTCACATACCTAATAAATGTCTGAGGCTGGATTTGAACTTGGGTGCTCCTGACTCTGGGCCCAGTGCTCTATCCACTGGGCCACTTAGTGGTCACCTGCTACTAGAAACTCTTCTAACCAACTTTAAAGTCAACATTTCAGCCCTAATCCTAGTACAAGAACTGATTGAGCAGAGGCCCCTGCATAGCTGCTGGATCACCAGGCCATCTCTATATGTGGGTTCAAACACCCTTTTTGGTTCTTATCATAGCTCATATGAATTTCAGGGCAAGCATGAAGTCTCAGAATAACAAAATGATTCCTCTGCTCCTTGATATTATGGGGAAATCATTGTACCCCTTCCTTCTCTGTCCTGCCCCCGACAGGGTATCCCATTATTATTATTATTCGTAATTCAATTTAACAAACTCTTTTTTTAACATATCTGCTCCACTAACATCATTGAGGATATGAAGATTTAAAAAAAAAAGACATAGTTCCTGACCTCAGAGTCATTACAGTGTAATAAGAGATAAATCACTTACACAAAAAATATAGATTAAAATGTGGTAAGTGCCTACAACATGATTTGGGGAGGGAAGATTCAAAGGTGGTAGAATCAGGGAAGGCTTCATGGAGGAGGTATTACCTGAGCTGCAACTAATAAGCAGTAATAAAGTGTGTTACTCAAATGGAAAACAGAGCCAAAGATGCCAAAATATAAAAGTTTCTTATAGGAATTCCTGTAGAATCAGTAAGTTCAGTCAAATGCCACATGGTCATTAGAACACCTTGGGAACTCACTCAATGTCTAGTTAGTTCATCTCCTATACATATATAAGATCTCCCTTACAAAAATAGAGGGAAACTTTAACTAAAAAGGAAGGAGGAGGAGAAGCAGATTGTTTTCAATTGGTTTATTCCTATTACCTGATTCTCACTTGGCCTACATTCCCTGAATCTTTTCAGTTCTGGCCCTACACCCAGTCTGGTGCACATTTCCATAGTTGATTTGCATAATAGTCTCCATAGGGTAATAGGATGTTTTTGAAGATATCCTTATAATAGGGAGCATGCCAGGGACCTCTTTTGGCAGCAGATAGCCTCAGTCTATCACACTTCATCCAAAATGGTTTGTATTTGGGCACCAGGCAGGTGGTTCTAGTAGCATTTAGAAAGCAGCTGCTCTCTTAGCTCGCCTTACTTTGATGCTTGTGCATTCCAATGGACTCATTAGCAAAGCCTGCTTGGGACTCTGGGGTGAGAAGGGAGGGTGGGCAGTTTCAAATTTTTTCTGTTGAGTTATTGGGGCTGCCAATGTTTTTACTAATCAACATTGTTCCTTTCCAGCAGCATGAAAGGGAGGACATGGAGTTAAACAGAGCATGGGGGGAAAAAAGACAGATGAAAGTTTATCTGAGCAAGAAGGAACATTATTTTTATCTGTACGAAGCATTGAGCTCATGTTATTGTGTGCAATAGATATTGGATTTCAGACAATCAGCAGTTAAGAGAACAACTTATGTTCAAAAATACACATATGCCAAAATAGGTAAAATCAGTCTTTGGCATAATAATATACAAACTTTTGTCAATGCAATATGACAAACATTTCACAATTTGTATTAGATGTCTAGGGAATTCCAAAAGACATGAAAAGCAACCTGTAGGTCCTCTTACAGAAGGGATCCAGCCTGGTCTGGAATTGATTTAGAAATCTTATCTTCATCTTTCGTTATTAGTGGCTGAGTAATGGTGCTTGCTATTCTCCTTTGGCTGCAGGGTAGGGGAGGAGGGTTAGTGGATAAGAAAGGATGTCTGGCTTCTATCTCTCTATTCACAATGCCCTAACAAACATACAGAAATAAACTATTTTCAAGAAAAATCAGTGAACTTTCTCTTGATGTATTAGGGGTGAGAAAGGGAAAATTGATGGGAGAAGCCATCCCTATTGCACTTTAGAAATGTTCTTTAGCATCCTTTAAAATAATTGGTTAAATAAAAGGTCATGTCTATTGTTTAAATATTGTAGTTATACAATCAAAGGACCTAATATCCACCTCTATATTGGGAATTTTCCTATATGTATATAAAAAATTGTGGATAACAATCATTGAGAAAGTCATTTTAACAACCTGTTATAGGGGAGTCATTGTCAAGTACAGAAATAGAGATTGTATAGATATATGTACATGCCGAAAATTCTTTTTTAACAGAATCTGTGAAGTGTATGCCATGGTGGGAAAAACAAACAAACAAATAAACAAACAAAAATCTTCATTGGGTTGGTTACACCTTAGCCAATTACTTCTGTTTATTTTTGGAACTAAATTTTCTTGAATGCACCCAGTACAGATTTGTTTCATGCTAAAAGTCTGCCCTATATCTTCATTTTTCAGAAGATCTATGATAATATAGACATGGGTATTCCCTCCTATGATTGCAACACATAAACCTTTCCCATCTTCTGTAATTCTTATTCATGTTTTACCATAAATCTGACAAAATTAAGTCTGCTCATTGGGCTAGAAGACTGCCTTTAAGATTCTTAACTTTATATGAGTACCAATGCATAACCAGGTCTGTCCTTCTTTTATCCTTAACTTTTGCTACTTAAGTAACCCACCTCCATTTCTAGTCATATATCTTTCTGGAGATATTTTTGATGTACTTTTTGCTGTGCGATTCTTGGTTGGTAATATACTACAGCCTATTTACTTCAACAATAAATTTCTCCATTGCCCTTTAGGAAACCATGGGGCATATCACTATTCACACCTACGTAGCTCTACTGAAAATATTAGAGTTAAATAGTTAGGTCTTTGATTCAAGAAGAACTGTGGGGTCATTAAAAATACTAGACAATTTCCCCAAAGCAACCCAGCTGTCCCATTCTCCTCTTATTAAATTTTTGTTTCAGTTCATTGTCCACATATCCAAGATATGAGTGCTGAGAGAAAAGCTTTTTGAGCTAATCATCCAGTGTCATACAAATAAGTTGTCATTCTTACTGTACTGACCTCTCTGCCCCTTCCTCCCCCACACACAGTGGGTATTTTGAGTAATTAGGGATCTAATTTTAGAAGCTACCTGCAACGTTGTGGGGCATGCTATTACTAGCAATGTCATTCAAACAGAAACTTCTGGAGGATTTCATCAAATAGAAAGAATCTCTCTTCCATTTTTACACTGCTGGATGTCCTCCATAATGTGCCAAGCAGCTTTGACAAGAACATGGCTACCAGTTTTATGTCTGGTTAGATCTTAATGCAGGTGAATATTGGATATCAGTGTCTGCAGGCTGCTATAAACTTCCCAACTCATCTACAAGGGCCTCTAGGAGTCTGTGGGACTGTGACTATCTCCTCTAAAAGATGAGGAAGCTGAAATCTTAGAAGAGAGGATGATTGTTAGCCCAGGAACAGAGGGGTCAGGAGCCCAAGTGTGTTGCTATTACGATGAATGTGAAAGATTGCAGCAACTGTAGTGTGTGGCAATAAGGGAGAAACCAGAAGCCCTCTGTGCTACCTCTTCTGCTACAAAGTGGCTTCAATCACTAGGACAGATGGAGGTAGAGTAGTCATCATCTTTTTTATGGCTTGAGGAAGAGAGATAGGTGGGGCTCCTGGAGCTAGTTGCTTCCATTGCCACTTTCAGGGTGAGATGCAGGACACCTCAGGGCCACTACAGAAAAGATGGTAGCTGTTGTTACTTCCTGTCAGTAAGTCAATAAACATTTGGGTTACATTATGTGCTGGGAGGGCAGGTAGGTGGCACAGCAGCTAGAGTGCTGGGCCTGGAGTCAAGAGGACCTGAGTTTAAAATCTAGCCTCAGACACTTAGTAGGTGTGTGATGCTGGACAAGTCACTTAACTCTATTTGCCTCAGCTCTTCATCTCTAAAATGAGCTGGAGAAGCAAATGGCAAACTACTGTAGTATCTCTATGAAGAATACCCCAAATGGGGTCATGAAGAGTTGGACACAACTGAAATTAATGAACAACAAAAGGTGTCTGGAACTGTGCTAAGTGCTGGGAACACAATGAAAGATAGAAAATTATCCCTGCTCCCAAGGAGATCAGAGTCTAATGGGGAGACAACATGCAAACATCCATGCTATAAATAGACTGTATTTAGGATAAATTGGAAATAATAAGCAGAGAAAAGATACTAGAATAAAGGGAGATCAGGAAAGGTTTCCTGCAGAAGGAATGATTTTAACTGGAAATTGAAGGGAAGCTAGGAGGGAGAGATGAAGAGAGAGCATTCCAGATATGACGGATAGTCATTTAAAGTATCTAGAGTTGGAGTAGCAATACTAAACATATATGCACCAAGTGGCATAATATCCAGATTCTTAAAGGAGAAGTTAACTTTTGATTAGAGAAATACAAATAAAAACAACTCTGAGGTACCACCTCACACCTATTAGATTGGCTTATATGACAAAAAAGGAAAATGATAAATGTTGGAGAGGATGTGGGAAAATTGGGGCACTAATTCTCTGTTGGTGGAGCTGTGAACTGATCCAACCACTCTTGGAACTATGCCCAAAGGGCGACAAACTGTGCATACTCTTTGATCCAGCAATACCACTATGAGGTCTATATCCCAAAGAGATTATATAAAAGGGAAAAGGACCTACATGTGCAAAAATATTTATAGTAGTCCTATTAGTGGTGGCAAAATATTGGAAATTGAGAGGATGCCCACCAATTGAAGAATGACTGAACAAGCTGTGGTGTATGAATGTAATGGAATACTATTGTGCAATAAGAAATGATGAATAGGCAGATTTCAGAAAAAAACCTGGAAAAACTTGTACGAAATGATGCAAAGTGAAATTAGCAGAACCTGGAAAATGTTGTACATAGTATCAGCAAAATTGTGTGATGATCAACTATGAATGCTCCAGCTCTTAGCAATACAATGATCCAAGATATATACAAAGGAATCACAAAGGAAAATATTATCAATATCCAGATAAAGAACTTATGGACTCCAAATGTAGTTTGAAGCATATTTTTTCACTTACTTTATTATTTTTTATTTTTTTCTTTTGATCTTTCTTCTTTCACCACTGTGACTAATATGGCAATATGTTTTACATTATAGCACATCTGTATCACATTTCATACCATTTTCAGAAGGGGGAAGTGGGAGAAAAATTTGGAAGTCAAAATCTTGTAAAATAAAAATTGTCTTCACATGGAATTGGGGAAGAAAAATACTATTTTTTTTTAATCTAGAGCTGGGAGATGGGGGTGTCTTGTGTAAGCATCAGCAAGGAGACCAGAGTAACTGAATTGCAGTATATGTTGGAGATTACCAGAGTGTAATGTATAACAAAACAAAACAAAAGTGGAAATAGGAATGGAGTGCAGGGGATCTATGAAGGGCTTTAAATACCAAAAGCAAGATTACAGGGAGACAATGGGAATTATTGAGTAATGGGTTGACATGGTTAGACTTATGCATTAAGAAGATCACTGTGACAGTTGATAGGAGGATAGACTGAATTAGGGAGAGATTTGTAGCAGGGAGAGGAACTAGAAGTCTGTTGCAGTAGTCCAGGCATGAGGCAGTAATTAGGGCCTACACCAGATTGGTGGCAGAGTCAAAGGAGAAAAAGAAATTCATGTGAGAGATGTTATGAAGGTAAAACCGATTGGTGTTGGCAACAGTTCAGATATGGGGTATTTAGAGATAGTGAGGAAATGAGGATGAAATCTAGATTTCAACCCCAGGTGATGGGGGGGAAAGTGAGTTTATAAATAGAGATGGTTTAGGGGGAAAGATAATGAATACAGTTTTGGATATGTTGAGTTTAAGATGTCTTTAGGACATCCAGTTTGTAATGTACAATAAGAAATTGGAGATATGAGATTGGAGGTCAGTAGAGAGCTTATAGCTGCACAATCATGAGCTATGAATGGTGTAACTACTCTCTCCTTTCTCCCTCCTGGAAGAATGTGAATCAGTGTGAGGAGACTCCCATGTGTAGTAAGGCTTATGTGTGGCGAAGTTCTCCCCACTTATATCATGGGGTGTTGCTATGTAGCTCAAAGGGAAACAGAATAGACATCTCAAGCCTCTTGTTCCCCAATCCTTTTCCAAGTGAAACTTTCATTTGTGTTAGGAGGGGAAGCAAAAAACTGGGATCAGAGGCCACTCTGCTGTCCTCAGAGAGAGGAGATATCAAACTAGAATTATATCTGTCTGCTCCCTTAACTATTATTAATGAAGAGGATATGATTGTTATCAATCTGACTTTTGATCACTATGTTATTATTGGCCAAGGTTTAGATCCAAGGCTTGACCCCTTCCCCACCAAATACCAGTTCCATAACAAACACATAGAGTAAATAACAAATCATAGTAAAACAGAAATCATAAAAGGTCTATAGGGTTTTACTCTGGTTTTAGAAATGTGATCTTATCCTCATTCAATAAAAGTTACTTTTGCTACCACACTATATTTCTCACTGACCTGGTGCTCCCACAATCGGTGGGAAGTTCTAGGCCCTCTGAGTTTAACACCTTTTTTAGACAATTGTGTGTCTTTAAAGATGTGGTCTGCAGCATGAAATTGTTTACAAAAGTCTGAATGTGTGTTTCTGATATTTTTATCAAAGTTCTTCTCAATAGATGTGTAAATTATTTTCATAAAGAATTTTGTAGAGATGAGAAACTAGACTTAGAGGCTGACAGATGTAGTGTTCATAGCATTATAGAACTTACTATTTAAAGGGATGTAAAGGATTATCTAGTTCATCTTTCTCATTTTTACAGATGAGGAAATTGATGCCCAGGATTGGTTCAACAATTTGCTTTAGATCATGCAGGTACTATCAGATCCAGTCAGAAGAGTATAGACACACACAGCTGCACACATATCTTTAATGTTGGATTAAGAATTTACAATTTCAATTTAACAATATCATGTAGAATTCCTCTTCCTCATCAAAAATAGCCCTTTATTTTGACTTCCTTATTTCCATCAATATAACTATTATTCTTCTAGAAAACCAGGTTTAAAATCTTGACTCTATCTTAACCTACTCCATTTCCCTCAATGTTTATATTTAATCCTTCCCTAAGACCTGGAATGGCAAAATTGCAAAACTAGGAGGAATCTTAGAAATTCTGTTGATTCTTCCT
Source organism: Vombatus ursinus (assembly GCF_900497805.2). Taxonomy (NCBI): domain Eukaryota; kingdom Metazoa; phylum Chordata; class Mammalia; order Diprotodontia; family Vombatidae; genus Vombatus; species Vombatus ursinus. Next base: position 11,088,488 of record NW_020954552.1, on the reverse strand, counting down.
TCAGACTCTCACAAATTTATATCTCTTCTTCTCCAGTTCAATTTCTATATCCCTGGATCAAGTCCTTATGAATTAAAATCTGTTATTTTAATACAGTTCTGAGGGATTCAAACTTCTCAGCTAAGCAATCAACACCCTCCACAATTTATATGCTACCCAGTTTTTCTCACAAAACTACGTCATTCACAATTCCTCTGCTCAATGTGTCCAACTCATTGTCTCCAAAATAACTGTTCTTATGGTCACTCCATGGTTTTGATCACATGTCCTCCCTTCCTGGAATAATAACACACTACCTCACATAAAAAAAGACAAGAGTTTTCTTATCTACTTATCACTTTGAAGTGCTACAATAAAGTAAATGATTTAAAGTGACTTTGAAGTGCTCCATTTTATTAATGGAGACTTTCCCAACACTGCATCCTGCAGTGATTTCTTGTTCACAACTCTTATAGATCATTCAGAATAAACCACTTTTCTACAGGAATGTATGAATGCACTTACTTGGATGTATGCCTATTCTATTTTAAAAGGCCCATGATGAAGTATATTCTCTTGATAATCCATTCCAACATTTAATGACCATCATTGTCAGAATTTTTCCTGCTAGTAATTATAAGCTAATACAACAACATTAACAATACCATCCTCATTTATGAAGGACAAAGAGACTGTAGTGTGTATCACAGGAAAAAAAAACTAAACAGGGGCTGATGTCTGCCTTGGGCAAAAACAATTAGCATGAGCTTTAATTGTGGCTCCTTTTATACTTCTAGTGCCAACACTAATTTATTTGAACTAAGATCTACTCCCTCCATCAGTATCATTAGTGCCTGTCAGTAAATAAAAATATGTTTGAATTTCCCAAGTATGTTTACATTTCATATACTCTTTTATTTTCTAGGCATGTATCCCAGTCTTGTTCAATATTTTTTCAATAATGATATTTGTAATTAAATCCCAGGGTCATACTTGAATCAAAGACTATCCACAGTTTGGAGCTAAGGCATACAGAAATTGTTCTGCCTTGGAGTGGACATAGCCACTTTGTTGGTTGCAGGTCTTCTGAAGTCTAAGAGAACTTGGAACTAGGGTGGGTGCAGGGAGAAGGTCCACTGTGATCGACTATCATTTGTCATTCCAGGTCTTAGGGAGGGATTGAATAGGAACACTGAGGCAAAGGGAAAAGTTTAAGATAGTGCCAAGATTTTAAACCCGGTTTTCTAGAAGAATAATTATCTACATAAGGAAATCAAAATGAAGGGCTGTTTTTTTTTTATGAGAAAGAGGAGTCCTATATGATATTGTTAAATTGAAATTTAACAATTTAATTAAACTAAGTTTGATTAAAAATCCATATATTTGAAACTACCTGGAGATTTAGTGGCATGTGAAATAGTATCACAGCTATCTCATTCTGTATGAATGCTAGAAGGTCTGTTTTAATCTGTCAAATTGCCAATGACTTAATAGATAAATCCTAAGGAATCATTTGAGGCACATAAAGGATAACAGAGATAGTAAGTAGCAGAGAGAAGATTTAAACTTGGATCTTTCTGATTCTAAGACCAAAAGTCTAACCACCATACCACATTATCTTGTCCTGTATGAAAAGACTAATCTGTGTATGGAAGGCATAATTAGATTTGAGTCTGCAGAATGGGAATAAAATTTTGCTTTTATTTATTGTCACCTGTGGAATTACAATGTAAATAAATATGCTCTTCATTAGTGGCACAAAATAGAGTCATGTGCATTGACTTTTTACTTATGAGTATAACACGCTCTGTTGTTTGAAAAGTTTTAGAAAAGTTCATTATACCTGTAAAAGTGACTGCTTCAAAAATGATTTAATCCAGCTAGTTGAAAATGGGGTGCTAGGGTTCTATGATTCATGACAGAACAGGCCTTATATGTCCTGTCACAAGGATGTCTCAGAGAATAGTGAATGCTTCAAAAGATGTTACCAAGGATTCAGCTGTCAGTTGTGATACAAAATCATCACTGTTAAACTTTTTGATGTGTTTTGCTTTTAAGAACTCAAGCAGTTTACAACCCAGCCCAGCACATAGAATTGTCCTCAGACTTACAATACAATATATAGAGGCAGCAAGGAAGCAAAGTGGATAGAGTGCCGGGGCCTGGAGTCAGGAAAAATGAGTTCAAAGTTGGCCTCAGGCACATACTAGCTGTGTGACTCTAGGCAAGACATTTACTTTCTCCTGCCTCAGTTTCCTCATCTGTGAGACAGCATTTATCTCCCAGAATTGTTATGAAGATCAAATGAGATATTTGGAAAGCACTTACAATAGTTCTTGGCACACACTAGGTGAGCTTAACGAATGTTTGTTCCCTCTGTCCACAGTGGACCACGAATACAGTTCTACAAAGTAAGGTCAGATCTAGGTGACCAGACTCCCCAAGATGAATTCCTCTGTCCCAGCGAGGCAAAGGGCTTGTTCTTCTTCAAAAATACACAGCTCAACAGCTATGACATATTAGTACAACTTTAAAATAGCCCTGAAGCCTAGGTTTGTCCCTTCTTTTATCTTCTGATTTTCCTCTTCTCTGTAAAGTCCTTGGAGGTTGAAGAAGAAGAAGGCAGAGAGAACATTACAGCTGAAAATAGTATGGGCTGCTGGAAGTCACAACTGCCTTATTGCCTTATAGAACCCAAGTGCCAAGACAAGGCATACTAGTGCTCTTGTCCCTGACCATTGAAATGAAGAATGTGCCAATACATGATTTGCTATATTTAGAAAACTGTTTTTTGGGAGGTTAACAAATTACATTTTATTTTAAATCTGGAATTCCACGGTAATGATATAAAAATAATTTTATCTAAAAATTATAGTATAAACCCTTAACATTTGTGTTCAATGTTATGAATATAATAATTATTACCATTGTTATTACATGAAATAGGAACATTCTTCCTGAATCAAAATGGTCAGTAAACAAATTTCAAGCATATTGCAAGTATTCACACCAGCTGGTATGTTCACAAGGTGAAAAGACAAATTGTAGACATTTTATTTTTCTGAGATTGTTTGCTGGAATCTCTGTGGTGCTTTTATTGTCCAAGCTATTACTAAGATTGTTCAAGTTTTCTTTCCCATCCTTCCCACCTTCCCACTGTGAGAGCCAATATTTCTTCAATTTTCTTCTTAGCAATAGCTTCTGAACAGTAGGAATCCTCACCATTGAAACTTTATTTTCTTGCTGCTAAGAAGGAAAGTTGGTCAGTTGATTTGGACATATGACCCATCTGTCTGACCTAGTATACTAAGGATTCTTAAAAAAATAATCTAGTATGTAATATTATAGGGTTGGAGATTTTTCTTCATCCTTGTAAGGATTATTTAATCAAATTTGGATGATTCTAAGATCAGAACAGTGCCACTTAGAGTGGCAGACCTAGAGTCAGAAAGACTCATCTTCCTGGGTTCAAATCTGGCCTCAGACACTTACTAGGTGTGTGATGCTGGGCAAGTCACTTAACCCTTTCTGCCTTAGTTTCCTCATCTGTAAAATGAGCTGCAGAAGGAAATGGCAAACCACTACAGTATCTCTGTGAAGAAAACCCCAAATGGGGTAATGAAGAGTAGGACATGACTGAAACAACTGAACAACAACAACAACAACAAAATATCAGAATCAGAGTCTAAGTTGTAAGGGAACTCAGAAGCCATATAGCCGAACTCATCCTTATATAAGAATCTTGTCTACAACATACTGAACAACAGGTCGGTCTTTAGTCTTTGCTTGAAGACCTCCAGTGGGGAACTCTACTACCTCCCTTACACTTTCAAATAACTCTAAATACTAAGAATTTTCTTTTTCCTCAAACTCAAATTCTGCATTTTGTTATTAGTTATTCCAAGTTATACCTTTAGAGCAAAACTAAACAATTCTAATCCTTCTTTTATATAGCAAGACTTCAAATGCTTAAAGAAAGCTAGGAGGTCGCTGAGAAATCTGAAGAGAGCCCTAAATAACTTTGGTTCCTTCAATAAGTTCTTAAATAGCATGATCACAAAGACTTTCAACATCATTGTTTCCCTCTTCTGGGCAGTGACTAGTTTGTCAATATCCTTCTTATAATGTGATACTGAAAACTTGATACAAATCTTCCAAATATGGTCTGACAAGGGAAGGTTACTGTGATGTGATCACTTTGTCATTATGGGAACCATATTTTGGTCTCAATGTAGCTTTTGTTTGCATTAACTTTATGGAGGATGGTGGCAGAGAATGTGCCACATGCCATTCTAAACTTATAGTAAGATTGTAGTTCATTAAACCTCCCAACTTCTTTCTCTTTTTTTATAGATAAGTCTCCCCCATATTGTTTTTGTGAAGTAGATTTATGGAGCATAAGCATCCGTTTGTCAGGAAGGTTCTGGTTGTGCTATGCAAGAATCAGTTGAAGGACCTGAGAATGGTTAGAGTAAAGAAAAGAAGCCATAAGATGGAAATTAAAGCTGGCTTTAAGTATTGGGAATGTTGTAATAGAGAAGAAGGATTAGACAAATTGTCTTTGGCCCCAGAGGGCAAAACGTTGAGAAATGAGTTCAAGTACCAAAGAAGCAAATTTAGTCTTGATTCAAGGAAAAGATAGACTTAGGTAAAGTTTAACAATCTTATTCTTTTTTTTTTCAATATATACAATATGTATTTTTTTCATTGTTATAATTCTTAATTTATTTTAGTTTTCAACATTCACTTCCATAAGATTTTGAGTACCAAATTTTCTTCCCATCTCTCCACTCATCCCCCCAAGATGGCATGCATTCTGAATACCCCTTCCCCTAATGTGCCCTCCCTTCTATCACCCAAGCCTTCTCTTATCCCCTTCCCTTTCTATTTTCCTGTAGGACAGGATAGATTTCTATGCTCCATTGTCTGTGTATCTTATTTCCCAGTTGCATGTAAAAACAGTTTTTAACATTTGTTTGTAAAATTTTGGGTTCCGAATTCTCTCACTTCCTCCCTCTCAAACCAACCTTATTGAGAAGGTTAGCAACCCAATACAGGTTGTACATGTGTAGTCTTGTAAAATATTTCCATAGTATTCATGTTGTGAAAAATCAACTATATTTCCCTTCATCCTATCCCACTCCCCATTTATTCTAATCTCTCTTTTGACCCTGTCCCTCTTCAAAAATGTTGGCTTCTGATTACCCCTTCTCCCAATCTGCCCTCCTCTCTATCATCCCCCTGCTCTCTTGTCCCCTTCCCCCGCCCCCCCATTTTCCTGCGGGGTAAGGTAGATTTTCATACCCAATTGAGTGTGCATGTTATTCCCTCCTTAAGCCAAATATGAAGAGAATAAGATTCACTAATTCCCTCTCACCTTCCCCCATTTCCCCTCCACTGTAAAAGCTTTTTTCTTGTCTGTTTTATGTGAGATAATTTACCCCATCCTACCTCCCTTTCTCCTTCTCCCAGTAAAATCCTCTCTCACCCCTTAATTTTATTTTTTAGATATTACCCCTTCATCTTCAACTCACCCTATGCCCCTCTAACTATCTATCTATATATACATATATACATATGTGTGTGTGTGTGTATTTTTTTCCCTCCAACTACCCTAACATTGAGAAAGGTCTCATGAGTTACAAATATCATCTTTCCATGTAGGAATGTAAACAGTTCAACTTTAATAAGTCCCTTAAGATTTTTCTTTCCTGTTTACCTTTTCATGCTTCTCTTGAGTCTTGTATTTCAAAGTCAAATTTTCCATTCAGCTATGGTCTTTTCATCAAGAATACTTGAAAGTCCTTGATTTCACTGGATATCCATTTTCCTCCTGAAAACTTAGTTTTCTGGTTAGGTGATTCTTGGTTGTAATCCTATCTTCTTTGACCTCCAGAATATTATATTCCAAGCCCTCTGGTCCCTTAATGTAGAAGCTGTTAAATCTTGTGTTATCCTGATTGTGTTTCCATAATACTTGCATTGTTTCTTTCTGGCTGCTTGCAATATTTTCTCCTTGACCTGGGAACTCTGGAATTTGGCTATAATATTAATAGGAGTTTTCCTTTGGCAACCTCTTTCAGGAGGTGAGCAGTGGATTATTTCAATTTCTATTTGGCCCTCTGGTTCTAGAATATTAGGGAAGTTTCCCTTTATAATTTCTTGAAAGATGGTGTCTAGGCTCTTTGCTTGATCATGGCTTTCAGGTAGTCCAAGAATTTTTAAATTATCTCTCCTGGGTCTATTTTCCAGGTCAGTTGTTTTTCCAATGAGATATTTCACATTATCATCTATTTTTTTTCATTCTTTTTGTTTTGTTTTACAATGTCTTGATTTCTTATAAAGTCATTAGTTTCCATTTCTCCATTCTAATTTTTAAAGAAGTATTCTCTTCAGTGAGCTTTTGGACTTCCTTTTCCATTTGGCCAATTGTGCTTTTTAAGGCATTCTACTCTTTGTTGGTTTTTGGAATTCTTTTGCCATTTGGATTAGGCTATTTTTAAGGTGTTATTTTCTTCAATATTTTTTGGATCCCCTTTAGTAAGCTGTTGACTTGTTTTTCATGACTTTCTTGCATCACTCTCATTTCTCTTCCCAGTTTTTTCTCTACTTCTCTTACTTGCTTCTCAAAATCTTTTTTGAGCTTTATCATGGCCTGGCACTGATTCGTGTTTTTCTTTGAGGCTTTGGATGTAGGAACTTTGACTTGTCATATGTTTTGATCTTCTTTGTCTCAGATTCTATGGTTTGATTTTTTTTTGTGCTATTTACTCATTTTCCCAGCCAATTACTTGAGTTTTAAACTCTTTGTTAAAGTAAGGGTCTGCTTCCGTTGTGGAAAATGTACTGTCCCAAGCTTCAGGGGTTTTGTGCAGCTGTTTTAAGAGATACTTCTAGGGACCTGTAAATTTTCAGTTCTTCCACACTGGTACGATCAAGGGTGAGGTGTTTACTCCTTTCCTGGCCTGTGCTCTGGTCTATGAGTGACCATAAGCACTATTTTTGGCCTTGGAACTGTGAGGAGGATTCCTTCTCCACCACCACCACAAGCTCCACCACACCAGCACTCCTCTTCACCCCAGGACCACCACACAAAACTGCAACCCAGATCAAGCACAGGCAAAGCAAGAGAATCCTGCCAGCAAAGAGATACTTGCAATCCTCCTCTGATCAGCCGGTTAATCCCCCCTCAGTCTGTGGGTTGAGAGCTCTGGAAGCAGCTGCTACCCCAAGGCTGTGCCGGGACTGGGGCTGGACCAAGCTCCTCTCTCACCACGGTCAAACAGACCTTTCCAACTGACCTTCTAAGTTGTGTTTGGTGTTTGTGGTTTGAGAAGTCTGGAAACTGTCACAGCTTCCCTCGATTCAATTCTCTGAGGACTGCTCCAGGGTTGCTGAGGCCTTATCTTTGCCTGCATGGCCCATGCTGAACTGCACTCCTCTCCCAGCCCAGCTCAACAGAATTTTCTCATCAACCATCCAGGTTGTCTTGGGCTGGAAATTTGTTTCATTCTGTCTTTTCATGGGGTCTGCTGCTCGAGAACTTGTTTAGAGCCACTTTTTTTTTTTTACAGGTATTTTTAGGGATTTGGGGAAGAACTCAAGCAGGTCACTGCTTTTACTCTGCCATCTTGCCTTTGTCCCCAGCAATCTTATTCTTAACAAGCCAAACTAACTCATTGCTTCCTTTTCTATAATAATTTGCCAGTTATTAAAGTCAACTACTTAAAATTCACGTTCTCTGACTAATGGTTCCATGGGCTTAAAAGGGTCTATTTCTTAAATTTTAGGATTTTAATTTTTGATTTTTTTGATATTTTAACAATAATTTATTTATTTTTAATTTTCAACATTCACTTCCATAAGATTTGGAGTTTTAAATTTTCTCTCCCTCCTTCTCCTCTCCCTCCCTCAAGATGGCATGCCAATAAGTAGTGCATATAGGCTTTACTTATATATTCATATTAAGCATATTTTCCCATTAGTCATGATGTAAAAAACAATTAGAACTAATGGTAGAAACCATGAGAATGAAGTAATAAGAGAAAACAACAAAGGTAAAGGAGAACAAATAGTATGCTTCCATCTCATTCAGACTCCATAGTTTTTTCTCTGGATGTGAATTTTCCAACATGAGTGCTTTGGAGTTGTCTTAGATCCTTGCATTGCTAAGAAGAACCAAGTCTATCAAAGTCAGTCATTACAGTGTGACTGTTACTGTGTATAACGTTCTCCTGGTTAGATTTACAAATTTTTAAAAGAATTTTTCACAAATCTCATCACCATCTTTCCCAGTGGTCCTAGGCCTTCTTTCTTTTCCTCAATATAGCTAAAGGAAAACCACTTTTTAAAATGTCCTTAGCTTTCCTCACTAGCCTGAGCTTATTCTGAACTTTAGAATTTTGGATACTACTCTTAGGTATCTACGTCATGGTTTTATATTCATCTTTGGCTATCTGCTTTTACCTTTTGTATGTATCTTATGCATATTTGACGTGTGAATTCCTCTTTGTCTCTTTAAATAAATCTTCCTTTTCTTCTTTGTCAAAATTATTTCTCTTTGGGAATGCAGAATTTCAATGTTGACAGCTTACTATACCTCTGGATTGATTTGAAAAGGAACTGACTTGATAGGAACTTCATGAGATCATATCTATCAATTTTCTAGAACTTTGAAATCTTCTCTTCCCAAGTCTAGAATATTTATCAGATTAGGTCAGGCTTTTCTCTTCTGTATTGTGTTATTCATTTGTTCAGTCATATCCAACTCTTCATGCTCCTATGGACCATATCTCACCAGGCCCTTCCATTCTCCACTATCTCTAGAAGTCTGTCCAAATTCATGTTTGTTGTTTCTGTGACACTGTCTATCCATCCCTTTTTTCTTTTGTCTTCAATCTTTCCAACATTAGGATCTTTTCCAATGAGTCCAGTCTTGTCATTATGTGACCAAAGCATTTAAACTTCAGTTTTAGTATTTGACCTTTGAATAGTCTGAATTAATTTCTTTAAGTATTGATTGATTTTATCTCCTTGCTGTCCAAGGGACTCTCAAAACTCTTCTTCAGAACCACAATTTGAAAGTGAAAGAAACACTGTTTCTGTGATGCTCAGCTTTCCTTATAGTCCAATTCTCACAGTCATACATCAGTACTAGGAAAAAAAAAACACATAGTTTTGGCTATATGCACCTTTGTTGGCAAGGTGATGTTTCTGTTTTTTAGTATGGTATCGAGATTTGGCATAGTTTTCTTTCCAAGAAGCAAGCATCTTTTAATTTCATGGCTGCAGCCACCATCTGCAGTGATCTTTGAGCCCAAGAATATAAAATATGACACTGCTTCCAATTCTTCTCTTTCTATTTGCCAGGAAGTCCTTTGGACCTGGGACTAGTTGTCATGATCTTCTCTATTCTACATTATTATTGTATTTGTTATAAATTGTGATATGGAGGAGTCACTTCCCCTCAAACTTTTCATCATTTCTAATTCAGCAATGAATTATTCTTTGTTGGTGAGGATGATGACTAGAATAATGGTCCCTTTTACTTGTTTCATCTTTAGAAGGATAAAATTATCATAAAGAGAAGCCAAGACATTTCTAGACATTATATTTTTGGCAGAGAGAGATATCACTAGCTGTTATACTTTTGGCTCCAGCAGATGTCCAAACAGTTGAGAACTCTGATCATTACTATTACGTGTCATGCTTCCATTCCAGGCTTATCATCTGTTTTTTTAACTCTTCATCAATTTCCTCCTGTCTGGTTGCTCTACAGCAATTGCTTTCAAACTTTTTTTTCTCAGGACCCCTTTCTACTTTTACAAATTACAGAGAACCCCAATGAGCTTTCGTTTATGTAGGCCATATCAATTTTTGCCATATTATAAATTAAAATGTCTTAGCATTATTATAAAAATAGTTTGAACTCATAGACCCCCTGAAAAAAAATGACCCAAGGTGTACCTGGACCACACTTTGAGAATGTCCGTATAATGCAATTATAAAATCACTTCTGTTTCTGCTGTTGTTAACATTCTGTTAGACTCTCTACCACACACTTGGTTCCAGTATTTCCTCATGTGAGCATTATCATCTTATTGTACCATGCTACACCCTTCTACTCATTTCGAATAAGGCCTTCCAGAGCTACACTCCAAATTTGAATCCAGTCCACCATGTTTTAGTGATATTTAGGGACTTGACCTGTGATTTCATTGTCATAGGGAATTTACAGATGAGAAGACTTTATATAACAAAGAAAGTCAGCATCTTCTTGAAGAGTTGCCTAAAATAGTAAGAGGTTAAATTACTTGCCCAGAGATAAAAGTTACCCCTTTGATTTGTGTTAAGACACCTGGAACTATGAGTGTATTGCTATCACCTTTTCTGAATCTAATCTTCTTTGATTTTTTTTTGGGGGGGGGAGCATTTCTATTGTTATTCTTCTTTCTGCATTGTAGTTACTCTCTTATGATAGACATACTTAAAAAAATTTTCTGCTTCTCCTCCTTACTTTTCAGGTTAAAGTTTTTTTGATAAAACAGCAAGACTCAAAGGAAATACATTTTTAGTCATCCTTGTAAGTTGTGCTAAATTCCTAGCAGAGTCCACAATTTCCATATTTTAAGCCACTGTCCAGAAATCTAACACTTGTTCTACAATAAATTTTTAAAAATAAATTTTCATTGATATAATTTGATTTTTATATCACCTATATTTCTCACCGTATGTCTTCCATAATGCCCCTCAACAATCATTTATAATAAAAAAAAGTTTAAAAAGAGGAAGAAAACAAGTTCAGCAAAACTAACTTATATATGCATATATAGGTGTGTTAAGTGTGTGTATGTGTATAATATATGTATATAGATATAAATAGTTTGGTGTTACATACCATGATCTATACTCATGGTTCTCCACCTCCGTAAAGATGTTGGGAGAGAGGATATTATCTTCTTAACCTGTTGTTCACTTCCCAAATGTTTCTAGTAGCTACCAAAGCAGTCACATTAAAAAAAGAAAAAAGAAAAAAATGACTAGCTTTTAACAGAGAGTAAAGAGACATCTTAACAATGATTAGTATTTTGGGAATCAGATAATCTACTCATTTGAACTGCAGAATTCAAATTAAAGACCAAAATAGCTCTCTCCTTCCACTCCCCTCCCCATGCAAGGTGGTTTTGATGACTCTCCAAGTACCCTCTGTGATGTTGAATGTTGTACATGTTTCAGGAGATACGACTCCTGATTGGCCAAGAGACAGAGGGGGAAAAAGAGAAGTAAGAGTTCCATAGAGATGGAGTGACAGGCCATGTGCAGACCTTGAATGGTATATGGGAAGCCTTCCCAGAAATGCAGGCATGTGGGGAAATCTGGTACCCCATGAGTATCCTTGAACTGGACTTGCAGAAATTGAGAAGACTATCCTCTTTGGGACAGATTATTGTCTTCTTGTTTGAACCATGATTTAATCTCACTCCCTTGTGAAGAGGAAACCTTTTTCTTCTTGAGAACTCTATTGTCTAAACTAATCTGTATAACCTAAGCACTTACATTTTACTATATCCTTTGATAGATATATTTTCTCACTCTCTGCATTGTTTTTTGTGTAATTAATGTTTAAGGAAGGAAACTAAGCTAGAAGAGAATAAATGCCTTTTCTATCCTTTGAAACAGTCAGTGAAACTGGCTTTTACCCTGTCCCCAAGAGCAACATACCGCTAGACTGTAAATATTTAATATGTAGTAGGATAAATAAAATTCTAGTCAAATAACCCCCTTGGAGGTAAGAGAGTGAACTCACTCACAGCCCTCCACATGCTCCTCACAAAGGTGGAAATTACAGTCTTTACAGAGATGGAGTGGGCTAGACTCCCTCCTGTCTATTTAAATACATAAATCCCTGGGTTACGAGTTTCCTGGGGTCACAGTAGCTTAACACAATCTCTTACAATCTTTGCAATCTATCATGTGTGGACCCCATATTTTGACTGCCCCCCAGTGCTGCTATGTTTTTCATATGCTGCCCTGCCCATATATTAAATAGGTATATGACGGTATTCTTCACTGGGACATTTATTCCCTGTGATGCAGGCAATACTGTGTTAGACATTTTTCCATGTTAGAGAAGAATGGCAATTCTGGCAATTACCACAGCTCCGATTCAACTCATTTAAACAAGTTTTCAATATAAAAAACCCATTAAATTGATAAAGGCAAACAAAACAAAACAAAAATGCTAACATGGACTAGATCACTATTTCTTACAAACATTTAACTAATATTACAAGGATGTTAAAAAAAAGTCCAGAAAGTGGCTTATTTAGAAACCTGTGATTTTCTTGACAAGTGGAGAGATGCTATTCTGGTGCAGCACTAGTTTAGGATATAAACTCATTCACAAAATGTTACAGAAAACAAGGCAAAATGGCAGTGGACTTGGGAGAGGGAAGGAATAAGCATTTCTTTAGTCTTTACTACATGCCAGGCACTGTACTAAGAATTTTACAAATATTATCCCACTAAATCCTGACAACAAATCTGAAAGGTTAATGCTTTTACTATCCCCCTTTTATAGTTGAGGAAACTGAGTCAGACAAAGGTTACACGACTTGCCCAGGATCATTTAGTTAGGAAGCATCTTACATCACATTTAAACTTAGGTCTTCCTCCCTTCAGGCCCAGTGCTGTATCCATTGTGCCACCTAGCTGCCTCTGGAAAGAATGCTGGATTGTGGAATTAGAAGATTTAGGTGAAAATTCCATTTTTGCAACTATTCAGGAGAATTTGGTAAAGGTACTTTACATCTTTAATCTTTAATTTCCTCATCTCTAAAATGCAATGATTTGATTAAAGAAATTTGACTAAAGGAATCTGATCTTTAAAGTTTGTTCCAGTTCCAAATCTATGATCCTACAATTCTGAGATGGTAGAAGATTGTGAAGAATATAAGTTCACAAAGCAGTAAGCAATGAATTAGGATAAAAGGTATTTGCAAAATTCTAGTCATGAGATGCAACTGATGCAAGATAATCTCAAGGGTACTTATAGACTAAAGTGGAAGGAAGAGGAGAAGGAGGAAGAGGAGGAGGGGGGGAGAAGAAGAAAAAGAAGGAGAAGGAGGAAGAGAAGAAAGAAGAGGAAAATAAAGAGAAGAAGGAGAAGAAAGAGAAGAAAAAGAGGGGGAAGAGAAGGAGGAGGAAGAAGAGGAATAGAAAGAGGAGAAAGAATTTGTCAGTATTTTGTAACAAATTTTTCATCATTAGTGATAGTGTAACACCGCATTTAAACCTGTAATTTTCAGTCACTGATGTGCTATAATAAAGGCAAATAGTACTGAAGAAGAAAAAGATATAGCTGGATTTGACCAAGTACACACTCAAAAAATCTAAGTGGCATAATTTTGAAGGCACTGACTTACTGATTTTCAAGATCTCTAAAGAGCAGGATATACCAAATCACTAGAAAAAATTGTGGGTAGTATTATTAAAAATAAAAAAAATTCATTGAGACCATAGCTAGAAATTGACTCATCCGCATATGTTGTTATCACTATAAACCTTTTTATAAGAATTATTTGCACATACATTAATGTAATTTATGATGAAAATATGAGGACATGGCTTGGTTTTAAGAAATGTACTATAGCAGACCACATTTTTAATTTTAATTTATTTTTTTGTTTTCAACAATCACTTCCATAAGCTTTTGAGTTTTAAATTTTCTCCCTCTCTCTCCCTCCCTCCCTCCCTAAGATGGCATGCAATCTGATACAGGCTCCACATATACATTCCTATTAAACATATTTTCACATTATTCGTGCTGTAAAGAAGAATTAAAACCAATAGGAGGAACCACAAAAAAGAAGAAGCAAAATAAAACTGATGAAGAAAAAAAGAGTAAATAGTATGCTTCGATCTGCATTCGAACTCCATAGTTCTTTCTCTGGATGTGGATAGAATTTTCCATCATGAGACTTTTGGAGATGTCTTAGATCCTTGCATTGCTGAGAAGAGCTAAGTCTATCAAAGTTAGTCATTGCAAAACATGGCTGTTACTGTGTACAACGTTCTCCTAGTTCGGCTCACTTCACTCAGCATCAGTCCATACAAGTCTTTCCAGATTTTTCTGAAGTTGCTTGCTCATCATTTCAGACTACATTTTAGACTACATTTTTACAGTCACACAATTGACTAAAAGGTTTGGAGCATAAATAATCCCATTTTTTTTTTCATTTGCAGATTATCTTTTTAAAAAGCATTTGACTTGGTAGAGTGAAATGCATTCTTAAAGGATCTGCTCCTAAGAAGTGTCATTTGTGTAAATGCTAAGATCATAGAAGATTCTTTGGTAGATGTGATGTGGACAGCTAGGTGGTAAAGTGAATAGAGTGCAGGGGCTAGTGTCAGGAAGACTGGACATCAACTATGGTCTCAGACATTTACTAGCTGCATGCCCCTGGGCAAGTCATTTAACTTGTTTGCCTCAGTTTCCTCATCTTTAAAATAGGGATAATAATAGCATCTACCTCTCAAAGGTATTGTGAAGATCTAATGAGATAATAATTACAAAGTGCTTATCACAGCATTTTGCATATAATAAATATTATATCAATGTTAGCTATTATTACTATGTGAAAGTAGATATAGTTTAATTCAATAATTCTTTGATTATAGATATGAAGTAAGGCATATAAGAAAGACACACACACATATGGAGAGAGAGAGAGAGAGAGAGAGAGAGACAGAGACAGAGACAGAGAGACAGAGACAGAGAGACAGATACAGAGAGAGACAGAGACAGATGATGAGGCAGATAGGAATGTTCAAGGCACATGAAGCAAACAGGATTCAGGATGTGACCAGCCAGAAAAGTGATCAAGATGACTATGCATTGATGCCCCCACCTTAGACTTATCTGTACCCCTTTTCTGTTCCCCTTGCTCATCTGTATGTATTTACAAAGACACTATGGATTACCTGATATTCCAGGCATTCTAGAGCTGTGCTCCCTTCCCCACACCCCCGCTCTCCCTTTCCCCTATCCTCTCAAACTGTAAATAGACCAGATACCTAACCTGGCTAAGTGCTCTGTCTCCCATGGGAAGCAGGGCCCACTCAGCACTCTGGTCACCCATAAGGAACAGAGTCTACTGGGTGCTTCACCCCCAATAAATGTCTTCATTTAACTTGGAGACCATCTGAATGAATTTATTCAAGACATCGTGACCCATACATCTATTCCTTGTCATTCTGGTGTAAAGCAACATTTTGTGGTGCCCCTGGACCTCAACAAAGAGACAGAGAGTTGATCCAAATGGAAGAAGTATTCCAAACAGATGCTGAAGTCCTATTTATGGATAGCATGGTTCTGGTTGCATCATGCCCCTGCCTTTTCCATGAGACTGATGACCATTCAAAATAGATGGGTTTACATTACACAGGGGGAACACCAGACAGATAGATAGATAGATAGATAGATAGATAGATAGATAGATAGATAGA